>NC_092151.1:30743579-31063579 GCF_045791955.1 Oncorhynchus clarkii lewisi | reverse complement strand
TATGTCCCCCCCCCCCCCCCATCTCCTCTGATTTTCTTCTTTCTTTTTGACAACTGCAGTTGTCTGAAATCAGCATCTGGTTACAGGGAGCGTTTGTTGTTTCTTGGAGTGCTCCAAAACCTATGTCTTCTTCCTCATACTGGGCTTTATCAATTCAACACATGCACCATTACATCTCAAAGATGGCACAGGCAAAGTGTACAAAGCCTGCTCTTGGTGTTCTCAATGTTAGAACAGGTGGCACAACAGCATTGGAAGCTGATGAATATCAAATGAACATTTGCATAAACCTGGCGTAAAATCTATCTGTGATTGATTATTCAGAACATTTTGTTCCACTGTTTTATCGCCAACTCATTCATGCATGATTTATAATAACCTCCATCTCGTATTCACGATTTAAATGGTTTTGAGGTGCTTTATCACAGAGGTTGTCAACGGCCTATAGCATTGACTCACCTTTTATCCATGCATTGAGGATACCTAGAGCTGAACAATAGATGAAGACAGCAACAAAATAATTTTGATACATTTATGCTAAAACCAGCCTCATTAAAACAAAGTTCTGAACTAATTTGAAATTACTTCCCCAAACTTTGATGTAGTCTACTAAACTTATGTTACATTTTGCAATTATGAGGCATAGCACTGTATGTAATGAGTCCAATAAGTTCAGTGTACACTCTGCTAGACACATCAATTACTAATTATTCTGTTAAATGAGCAAAAGGCAGTGTTTATTTATTCATAAGCAATTAGATGAGTATAAACCCCTTCGTCATTTTTCCCATTCTCTGACAGTGGTCTAGACATCATCACTCTGCTTTGCTATCCTTGAGAATATTACAAATTAAAGTCTGAATACCTGGAGGACCAGCCGCTCGAAATTTCCATAACATGCATCCTGTTTGCAACAAGGCTCTTAAATAATAGTGCATAAAATGTGTCAAAGAAATTTCCTAGAAATGAGAAATTTTGTCCTGAATACAAGGTGTTATGTTTGGGGCAACTCCAACACATCATTGAGTAGCACTCTTCATTTTTTCAAGCATAGTGGTGTCTGCATCATGCTATGGGTATGCTTGTCATCGGCAAGTACTGGGTTTTTTGTGGGGATAAAAAGAAATGGAATACAGAAATAATCACAGGCAAAATCCTGGAGGAAAACCTGGTTCAGTCTGCTTCCCAACAGACATTGGCAGACAAATTCATCTTTCAGCAGGACATTAACCTAAAACACAAGGCCAAATGTACACTGGAGTTGCATACCAAGACAACATTGAATGTTCCTGAGTGGTCTACTTACAGTTTTGACTTAAATCGGCTTAAAATTCTATGGATTGAATGGCTGTCCAGCAATGATACATGATCAAATTGAGTGTAATTTAAGACGTTTTTAAAGAATAATGATCAAATAAATACTACCATACCCTGTTCAAAGGCACCTACATCTCTTGTCTTCCCATTCACCCTCTGAATGGCACACGTACACAATCCATGTCTCAAGGCTTGAAAATCCTTTTTTAATCTGTCTACTCCCCTTCATCTACAATGACTGAAGTGGATTTAACAAGTGACATCACTAAGGGATCATTCACTATATGTACAGAAATATGTGGACACCCCTTCAAATTAGTGGATTCGGCTATTTCAGCCACACCCGTTGCTGACAGGTGTATAAAGTCGAGCACACAGCCATGCAATCTCCAAATACAAACATTGGCAGTAGAATGGCTTTACTGAAAAGCTCAGTGACTTTCAACTCGGCATAGGCACAGGAGGTTGGTGGCACCTTAAATTGGGGATACCGGGCATGTGTTAATGACTGGAGCAGAATCAGTGGAATGGTATCAAATACATCAAACACTTCCAGGTGTTTGATGCCATTCCATTTGCGCCGTTCTGGCCATTATTCTCCCCTCAGCAGCCTCCACTGGTTAAAAGATACCACCTTCCAACAAGTCAGTTCATCAAATGTCTGCCTCGCTTGAGCTGCCCCAGTCAACTGTAAGCGCTGATATTGTGAAGTGAAAACGTCTAGGAGTAACAATGGCACAGCCGCGAAGTGGTAGACCACACAAGTGCTAATGCTGAAGCGTGTAGCGCGTAAAAATAGCCTGTTCTAGGTCGCAACACTCATTACAGAGTTCCAAACTGCCTCTGGAAGCAACATAAGTAAAATAACTGTTTGTCGGGAGCGCCATGGCCGAGCAGCCACACACAAGCCGAAGATCACCATGCGTAATGAATGCCAATCTTCAGCTGGAGGGGTGTGTGAAGCTCGCCGCCATTGGACGCTGGAGCAGTAGAAACGCGTTCTCTGGAATGATGAATCACGGTTTGGCGGATGCAAGGTGAACATTAGCTGCCCCCAATACGTAGTGCCAACTCTGAAGTTTGGTGGATGAGTAATAATGTTCTGGGGCTGTTTCATGATTCAGGGTCCTTAGTTCCAGTGAAGGGAAATCTTAATGCTACAGTGAACAGGGACATTCTAGACGATTCTGTGCTTCCAACTTTCTGGCAACAGTTTGGGGAAGGGCCTTTCCTGTTTCAGCATGACAATGCCCCCGTGCACAAAGCGAGCTCCATTCAGAAAGGGTTTGTCAAGATCGGTGTGGAAGACCTTGACTGGCCTGCACAGAGCCCTGAACTCAACCCCATCAAATAGTTTTGGGATTAATTGGAATGCCGACTGCGAGCCAGGTCTAATCGGCAAACATCAGTGCCTGATCTCACTAATGGTCTTGTGGCTGAGTTGAAGCAAGTCCCTGCAGCAATGTTCCAACATCTAGTGGGAAGCCTTCCCAGAAGAGTGGAGGCTGTTACAGCTGCAAAGGGGGACCAACTCCATATTGATGGCCATAATTCTGGAATGAGATGTTCGACGAGCAGGTGTCCACATACTTCTGGTCATGTAGTGTACATTTAAGAACATTAACATGTTGTTACGGTCATCATTGCATGAAGAAGTGGACCAAAGCGCAGAGTGGTAAGTGTTTATGATTTATTAATAGAACTGAACACTGAATAACAAAAACAACAAAGAGAACGAACGAAACCGAAACAGTTCTGTCTGGTGCAGACACAAAAACAGAAAACAACTACCCACAAAACACAGGTGGGAAAAGGCTACCTAAGTATGGTTCTCAATCAGTGACAATGATAGAGAGCTGCCTCTGATTGAGGACCACACAGAAATAGAAAACATAGAACACAAAACATAGAATGCCCACCCCAACTCATGCCCTGACCAAACCAAAATAGAGACATAAAAAGGATCTCTAAGGTCAGAGCGTGACACATGTAGTATGTGTTTGTGTGCATCTATCAGTTACACAGACATATACACAACAAGTAGGTCATATGGAGGAGAGGGGTTGTGCCATGAGGTGTTGCTCTTTTTGTTTTTGGAAACCAGGTTTGCGGTTCACTTGCGCTATAAGATGGAAAAAAGTTCCATGCACTCATGGCTCTGTATAATACTGTACATTTCTTTGCGTTTTTGTCTGGACCTTTGGAACATGAAAATACCCCTATCTGGTGGGTTAAGTGTGTGTGTCAGTGCTGTGTGTACGTTCACTATGCAAACTATTTGGAATTGCCAACACATGAACGTTTCTTATAAAAACAAGAAGTGACGCAGTCAATCTTTCCTCAACTTTTAGCCAAAATTGACTAACATGCATAGTATTAATATTAGCCCTCTGATTACAATGACGAGCAAAACGTGCCGGCTCTGTTCTGGGCCAACTGCAGCTTAACTAGGTCTTTCTTTGCGGCACTTGACCATATGACTGGACAATAATCAAGATAAGATAATACTAGAGCCTGCGGGACTTGCTTTGTGGAGTGTGGTGTCAAAAAAGCAGAGCATCTCTTTATTATGGACAGACCTCTCCCCATTTTTGTAACCATTGAATCTATATGTTTTGACCATGACTGTTTACAATTTAAGGTAAAACCAAGTAATTTTGTCTCCTCAACTTGTTCTACAGCCACACCCTTCATTACCAGATTACCACGATTCCAAAATAGACTGCAACTCTTGTGTATATGGTTGAATCATCAGCATACATGGATTCACATGCTTTGTTTAATGCCAGTGGCAGGTTATTGGTAATGCCGTGGCAGCTTTGTTGCACCTGTACTGTCACCTCCTCCTAGATGGTGGGGTGAACAGGATGTGGCTCGGGTGGCTGAGGTCCTTGATTATCTTCGTGGCCTTCCTGTGAATGTCCTGGAGGGCAGGCAGTGTACCCTAGATGGTGAATTGGGCTGACCGCACCGCCCTGTGGAGAGCCCTGCGTTTGCGGACAGTGCAATTGTCATACGAGGCGTTGACATAGCCCGTGCATCTGTCAACGCCTCTACAGGTGCATCTATAGAGGTTTTTGAGGGTCTTAGGGGCCAAGCCGAATGTCTTCAGCCTTCTGAGGTTGAAGAGGTGCTGTTGCGCCTTCTCCACCACACTGTCTGTGTTGAAGGGACCATTTCAGGTCATCAGTGATGTGAAGGACGAGGAACTTCAAGCCCACGTTGGAGGGGACCCGCATGGGTGGCACAATCTTGTTTTCCTTGAAGCGGGCGAAGAAGGTGTTTAGGATATCTGGGAGCAAGGCATCGGTGTCTGCGTCGTGGCGGGCATTCCCTTTGGAATCTGTGATTGTCTGGAGTCCCTGCCACATACGACTCATGCCTGAGCCTTTGAATTGCGAATCCACTGTGTCCCTGTGCTGTCATTTGTCCTCTTTGATTGCCTTACGGAGGTCATAGCAGGTTTGTTTGTACACACCCAT
Source organism: Oncorhynchus clarkii lewisi (assembly GCF_045791955.1). Taxonomy (NCBI): domain Eukaryota; kingdom Metazoa; phylum Chordata; class Actinopteri; order Salmoniformes; family Salmonidae; genus Oncorhynchus; species Oncorhynchus clarkii. The sequence goes on along the minus strand of NC_092151.1, from coordinate 31,058,780 downwards.
GTTCCCAGTCACCTTCCTATGGTTAAATGCGTTTTTTTCACGCTTTCACAAATGCTGCCATCTATCCATTGTTATTGGTTTGGATAAGTTCTAACCGTCACAGTGGGAACAATATTCTATATGCACTTCCTGAGGAACCCTGTCACTGAGTCAGTGTATACGTTGATAATATTCTCGGAGGCGACCTGGAACATTTCCCAGTCCGCTTGATCAAAACAATTTTGAAGCATCGATTCCGATTGGTCAATGTTGAACAGTCCTTACCACGGGTGCTTCCTGTTTAAGTTTTTGCCTATAGGTTGGGAGGATCAGAAAGAAGGTGTGATCTGATTTGCCGAAGGGAGGCCAGGGAAGGGCCTTGCAACCGCCCCGGAAGGGTAGGATTGATCAAGAGTTTGTGATGCGTGTGAAGCACAGGAAATGTGTTGATTGAATTTCAGTAGGGTTTCCTAAGATTTCCTTTATTAAAATAAATGGGGCCTCAGGATATGTGGTATCCAGTTTGCACATAGTCCCGTGTAGTTCCTTGAGAACCGACGTGGGGTCGACTTGGGGTGGAATATACATGGCAGTGACGATGACCGAAGAAAATGATCTCGGGAGGTAATGCATTCAGCATTTGATGATGTGGTATTCCATAACAAAGGAACAAAAGGAATTGAGTTCCTGTACGTTTCATGCTGTTAATCATTAATCATGAAAAAAACCTTCTGTCTTTCTTTTCCCCAGAGAGTTCTTGCTTCCTGTCCACGTGATGAAAGCGAACCCCACTGGCTGAATGGACGGGTTAACCAACCGTTTTCAAGGTCCTCTTGTTGAAGTCATTGCATTGCCTGAGCGTTAGCTGTTAGAGACATAACAAATATTATACTGTATAATTCAGTTTTATAAAGCAAAAAAGTAACATAGTTGTGGTAATTCTAAAGTTAAAAAGGAATGTATCAAACTTGTTACTCCTTCAGTCACAAGCTGTCGTGTGATATCACCAATTTGTCCAGATGCTTATGAATTCTTCAAATGTGGATTTGAAACTCTTCAAACTAGTTGGATGTGTTTTCATTGTGAAATGCTGGAATAGATGTCCTTAAAAATATCCAAAAATTAAGATGCCATTCTGTATTGTTGCCTCATATTCATAATTTGTCTGTTTTATGTGCTTACTCACATGGCTATCTCAGTGGCTGCAGAACATCCAGAGGTATTGCTGCTGTAAGACATTTAATCATCATCAGCTCTGTTCTATAGTAAATAAAATAGTCAGAGCTCTTCTTCCTCCTGGGTAAGGTCTACCCACTCAATGACCTCTCCATCACGGGTTGACAACTCCACAGTGTCGCCCTCCCAGAGTGCAAAGAACCTTGACGTGATCCTGGACAACTCGTGTTGTTTCTGTAAACATCAAAGCAGTGACTCACTCCTGCAGGTTCATGCTCTACATCATTCGAGTACGACCTTACCTCACAAAAGAAGTGGCGCAGGCCCTAATCTAGGCACATGTCATCTCCCGTCTGGACTACTGCAAGTCGCTGTTGGCTGGGCTCCCTTATTGTGCCATCACACTCGTGCAACTTATCCAGAACGCTGCAGCCGTCATGGTTTTCAACCTTCCCAAGTTCTCCCATGTCACCCCACTCCTCCGCACATTCCACTGGCTTCCAGTCGAAGCTCATGGTGCTTGCCTATGGAGCAGCAAGAGGCACTGCCCCTCCCAACCTTCAGGCTATGCTTAAACCCTCCACCCCAACCTGAGCACACCACTCTGCCACCTCTGATCTCTTGGCCCTCCCACCCCTATGGGACGGTAGCTACCGCTCAGCCTAGTCCAAGCTCTTCTCTGTCCTTTTTAATGGCACAAGCCTGGCTGAGGAACTCTGAATCTATTCAGTCACCGCTCTCATGGTGTTGACCAATGATCAGATTTATGAGGCTGAAATACGCCCCTAGCAGAAACTGGGCGTGGTTTGTGCTAACATCATATGGGGAAAAAATACACATTTCAGACAGTGCGGATAACAGGGAATTGTCAAAGGCTTAAAACCCAATTTCAGCCAATAAGACTGCAGATTTCTCCAAACAAAATTAGGCTACCACATTTATAATTTGAGTGTAAAAAGAGCAATGAAAACGCACCGTCTAAAATTGACCACCCTGTGGTTCAAAACAGAAATAATGATTTATTCTTGCACAACCTCAGTGGAATACAGCATTTCAAAACTCCAAACCACCTTTATTATAACAAGCATATTTTATTTTATTGACATAAAGATTATGAAAAGCCTTTTTAATGCAAATATTGGCCATTACTCATTGAGACACCCTAGGGCCTAGGCTATTTACTGTTGTTGTTCATGGACCCCTTTGCAGTTTACTCTCACCAGGTTTGCTGTCCCTTCAATTTACTATATTCAAATAACGACCCAAGAAAAACACGGTTTTCAATTAGGGTGCTTCAAACCTGGTTGCAATATGCACTTTAAATATTCAGTATAATCATTATTTGATGTAATATTACTTTTAGTATTATATTTGTTGGAAATGGTAAACGCCAATGTATTGCACTACATTGACTACTGTATTCACCCATCCTCCTAAGTAATGACAGCAATGCATGAGTTTGTGTGCATTAAAGTATTCCATACTTCAGTGACATACATTTTTATTTGGCTATGTTGGTGGGGGGGAATTTATATACTACGATGAGCAAATCCATATATATATCAAGTCCGATCCTTGGTGTTGATAAAGTGTGTGTGTGAGCACACGTGTCATACATTTCTCAATCCACCGAGAGAGATTTATTAAAAACATTGTTTATTTAGTCTATTTCTGCGCACCTAACTTCTGATTCATACAGTAAATTGTCTCTCAACAACTACAGTTCCATTATAAAGCACAATTACGTAAATTACATAATTACCACTTAGCTTTTTAAGACAAATACATTTTATTGTATGGACACCAGTAGTTCTACTAAGGCTCATACACTCACTATCAGAATATTGTTGAAATATGAGGCCAAAATACCCTCAAATTTAGTCTCTTTTCTAACATGAACAAGATAACCCGAGACTGTTCCAATTAGTATGATGTCGGAATATTCTAGGACTTCCTCATTTCATAAGACGTCACTGTTGAGTAATGGAATGGCTTAATGATTGATTTCATCAATCTTAGCAATCAGCTGCATATTGTTAATTTCCTCTGTGCCAAAATGTTTTCTCCTTGATTAATCTTTGAAGGTCTCAACAGTATCCTTTAAACAGCACAGCTCTTGGTGGCTGTCACGTATGCTCCTTCTCCGGCCTCCTGGTCACCTGCCTGCTCGTTATGGCACACACCTGTTACGGCGCACACCTGATGATGCGCGTCATCAGACTCACCTGGACTCCATCACCTCCTTGATTACCTGCCCTATATATGTCACTCCCTTTGGTTCCTTCCCCAGGCGTCATTGTTTCTGTTTCAGTTTCCTGTCTGTGCGTTATTTGTGTTTCTTGTTTTGTTCATTTGTTTATTAAATTATGTACTCCCTGAACTTGCATCCCGACTCCAAGTGCACTCGTTACGGTAGCAGTTGCTGCAATCAAGTTCAAAGCGTTATAGAAAAAAAAATACATCTTCAGTATTGGATGGCTGGACAATACATTAAAACAAATTAATTGAAATGAAACCACTACCATAACTAACATACTCATCACTGTAACTAATAATTTATATATATTTATATATATATATATGCTGAAGAAAAATATAAATGCAACATGTAAAGTGATGGTACCATGTTTCATGAGTTGAAATAAAATATCCCAGACATTTTACAAATAGAGTATTTGGAAAGTATTCAGACCCCTTGACTTTTTCAACATTTTGTTACATTACAGCCTTATTCTTAAATGGATTGAATATATTTTTTTCTCATCAGTCTACACACAATACCAAATAATGACAAAGTGAAAACCTTGCAAATGCATTACAAATAAAAAACTGAAATAGCATATTTACATAAATAATCTGACCGTTTGCTATGAGCCTAGAAATTGAGCTCAAGTGCATCCTGTTTCCATTGATCATCCTTGAGATGTTTCTACAACATGATTGGACTCCACCTGTCATAAATAAATTCAACTGATTAGACATGATTTGGAAAGGCACACACCTGTCTATATAAGATCCCACAGTTAACAGTGCATGTCAGAGCAAAAACCAAGCCATGATGTTGAAGGAATTGTCCATAGAGCCACTGCTCAGTAGAACACACATGCCAGCCCACTTGAAGCCAAAACAACGCAGGAGAGGCTTCGGGACAAGTCTCTGAATGTCCTTGAGAGGCCCAACCAGAGCCCAGACTTGAACCTGATCGAACATCTCTGGAGAGACCTGAAAATAGCTGTGCAGAGAAGAAAGGGAGAAATTCACCAAATACAGGTGTGCCAAGCTTGTAGCGTCATACCCAAGAAGACTTAAGGCTGTAATCGCTGCCAAATGTGCTTCAACAAAGTGTCGAGTAAAGAGTTTGAATACTTCTGTAAATGTGATCTTTCATATTTTTATTTTTATTTTTGCAAACATTTTTAAAAACCTGTTAATGCTTTATCGTAATGGGGTATTTTGTGTAGACTGATATTTTTGTAATAAAAAAAAAAAAAATTTGTTGAATAAGGCTGTAACATAACAAAATGTGGAAGAAGTCAGGGTTCTGAATACTTTCCGAATGTACTGTATGCACAAAAAGTTTATTTCTCTCATTTTGTGCACAAATGTATTTAAATCCCTGTTAGTGAGCATTTCTCCAAGGTAATCCATCCACCTGACAGGTGTGGTCTATCAAGAAGCTGATTAAACAGCATGATCATTACCCATTACCCAATAAAATGGCACTCTAAAATGTGCAGTTTAGTCACAACACATGTCCCAGATGTCTCAAGTTTTGAGGGAGCATGCAATTGTCATGCTGACTGCAGGAATGTCCACCAGAGCTGTTGCCAAAAAAAAATAATGTTCTCAACTCCAGCCGACGCTTGGCATTGTGAATGGTGATTGTAGGTTTATGTGCAGCTGCTCGGCCATGGAAACCCATTGCATGAAGCTCCCGATGAACAGTTATTGTTCTGACGTTGCTTCCAGATGCAGTTTGGACCTCGGTAGTGAGAATATACACTACCAGTCAAAAGTTTGGACACACCTACTCATTCAAGGGTTTTCTTTGTTTTTACTATTTTTTACATTGTAGAATATTAGTGAAGACATCCAAACTATGAAATAACACATTTGGAATCATGTAGTAAACAAAAAGTGTTAAACAAATCAAAATATATTTTATATTTGAGATTCTTTAAAGAAGCCACCCTTTGCCTTGATGACAGCTTTGCACACCCTTGGCATTCTCTCAACCAGATCAATGAGGTAGTCACCTGGAATGCATTTCAATTAACAGGTGTGCCATGTTAAAAGTTAATTTGTGGAAGTTCTTTCCTTCTTAATACGTTTGAGCCAATCAGTTGTGTTGTGACAAGGTTGGGGTGGTATACAGAAGAGAGCGTGATTTGGTAAAAGATCAAGTCCATATTATGGCAAGAACAGCTCAAATAAGAAAAGAGAAATGACAGTCCATCATTACTTTAAGACATGAAGGTCAGTCAATATGGATAATTTCAAGGACTTTTTCTTCAGGTGCTATGATGAAACTGGCTCTCATGAGGACTGCCACTGGAAAGGAAGACCCAGAGTTACCTCTGCTGCAGAGAATAAGTTCATTGGAGTTAACAGCACCTCAGATTGCAGCCCAAACTAATGCTTCACAGAATTCAAGTAACAGACACATGTCAACATGAACTGTTCAGCAGAGACTTTGTGAATTAGTCCTTCATGGTCGAAATGCTGCAAAGAAACCACTACTAAAGGACACCAATAATAAGAAGAGACCTGCTTGGGCCAAGAAACAGGAGCAATGGACATTAGAAATCTGTATTTTGGTCAGATGTGTCTAAATTTGAGATTTTTGGTTTCAACCTCTGTGTCTTTGTCAGACGCAGAGTAGGTGAACGGATGATCTCTGCGTGTGTGGTTTCCGCTGTGAAGCATGGAGGAGGAGGTGTGATGGTGAGGAGGTGCTTTGCTGGTGACACTGTAAGTGATGTATTTAGAATTCAATGCACACTTAACTTCTTGACGCTACCCATCCCGTTAGCGGGATCATTTTCGTCAGCAACTGCTGAATAGCATAGCACCACAGTCAAATAATATTACTAAAAAATATTAATATTCATGAAATCACAAGTGCAATATTGCAAAACACAGCTTAGCCTTTTGTTAATCCACCTGTCGTCGCATATTTTAAATTATGCTTTAAAGCGAAAGCAATCCAAGCATTTGTGTAAATTTATCAATAGCATAACATAACATTATGTACACTAAGCATTAAGTAGCTAGGTCAGGAAAATCAGAAAAGCAATCAAATGATGATGATCTTCGGATGTTTTCACTCACGAGACTCCCAGTTACACAACAAATGTTCCTTTTGTTCCATAAAGATTATTTTATATTTTTTTGCCGCATTATGTTCAGAAATCCACAGGAAAGAGCGGTCACGACAACGCAGACGTATATTCCAAATAATATCTATAATGTCCACAGAAACATGTCAAACGTTTTTTATAATCAATCCTCAGGTTGTTTTTAAAATATATATTCGATAATATATCAACTGGGTGTGTAGGTTTTTCAATTACACCGGGAGAAGCAATGGCCACTTTATTCTGTAGCCCAAAGCTCACTCTGAGAGCCCCCACCTATCCACTTACACAATGTGATCTTTAACGCTAATTCTTCAAAATAAAAGCCTGAAACTATGTCTAAAGACTGTTGACACCTTAGGGAAGCCATAGAAAAAAGGAATCTGGTTGATATCCCTTTAAATGGAGGATAGGCATGCATAGGAACAGAGTTCAAAATAAGAGGTATTCCATCTACCACCAACCTACTGAAGCGCAGCTCAGAGTAAATCTTTATTGCATTTTCCTTTTCCAAATGGGCGGTAATTTAGAATGCATAAGATACTGTATTTACGATAGCACAGCTTTTTCCCTTTGTTCCTCAGTCTCCCGCTCTTTCACTCAACCCAGCCCCTTTTCCTTTGTGTAACACGCTGTCATATCTGTTCCGCACGCTAGGGACGTTTTCCTTTATGACGTAATTTGTAATCAAGTTATGATTAATTGTGTGTATGTGTAATTCTGTGTGATTAGTTAGGTATTTAGTAAATTAATAATTAAACCCAATTTTGTATTGCTGATTCAACTTGTTAGCCAGGGTTTGTGCAGATAAAATAATTTACAACTTTCAGATGAGACTGAATTGAGGTGACGATTGATATTGACTGCTATGGATGTAAAATATTACTAGGTCTAAGAGTTTATTCGGAAGATAACAGCTCTATAAATATTATTTTGTGTTGTCCGAATCCCTCTAGTTAAATACATTTACATGATTAGTGTAATAGTAATTACAGAGAAATTATTTTATAGAATAGCATGTCATATCACTTAATCCGGCATAGCCAAAGACACGACAAGCTGTTTAATCAAACAAGCATAACCATATTTGTGGACTAATCTGGAATGTATTGTTTTGAAGCCCTCTCTTTTTCTGACTTCCTGTTGCACCGTGACGCACATTTGCTGCATTTAGTCAGGCAGCCCAATTCTGATATTTCTTCAACTAATTGGTATTTTGACCAATCAGATCAACTCTAAAAAATGTCTGATGTGAGAAGATCTGATGTGATTGGTTAAAATACCAATTAGTGGAAAAAGTGGACTGCCTATCGAAACACAGCCATTGGCTAACCTTTTGAAACCAAAGCTGAACCTCAATCATTGAGGGATGTGAGTAGGCATATTTATTGAAGTCTAGCCAGGCCACTTGTCTTGACTGTCTTTTTAAATGTCAAGTGCCACCATTGCTGTGTGCTAGCACATGGCAATTGTCATAGGATTAGGCTGAAATTTAGAGCTGGTATCAGAAGATGGGAATAGGGGACAGCTGTGGAACAACGTCACCATACACGAGGCACAGCAGGGAAGAGAAGAGGAACTGGACAGTTTGTCCAAAGAGTGTAGGACATGCCAGGATTCTCAATGTGAAGCTGATGGATCAAACCAGCATCAAAATGTAAACTGTCCTACACCACCTTTTGTATACACAAGGTTATTGTGTTACAGGCTTTTTTTTTTCAATTTATGTTTTGAGGTTGGACTTTAGCAAGTACCTGTTTAGGTGGGGCTCAAAATATATTAATATTTGAGTTAATAAAACTGCATACAAACATGGTCTCTTTTTTGCTTTCTTGAGTAAGGCAGCTCCAACATACAGGTGTTTCAGCCTAGCTCAGTGCTTTCAGTGGTGGTGGGGCAGCCAGCAGAAAATATGGAGCGTAGGGCTTGGTAATGTTCACTAGTTGTGCCATGATTGGCTCAGTGTTCTGTCACTCATGGGGACAGAACCCCTTGGGTGTTGCCGTAGTGACATTAGTAGTGCCCATCCAAGAAGGCTCAAGGCCACACATAAAATGAGGTCAAATCACATTATATCTACAGTAACTTTGACTGGACTGTCAACATCAAACTTTCAAAATCGTAGCTAGCAAGCTAGCAGTCATCATCATGAATTAAGTTGACAATCTACTGGAAAATCCTTTTCAATCCATGTCATATGAAGTGAAATTATGAAGAGGTTATAGATAAAAAGTATCGCTGCTCATCGGCCATTGTACATAAACGTTACACAACAAGTTGGAAATCGCTATTTCAACAGTGAGTGGGTTGGAAGGAATTAGTGGCTAACTGCAAGCATTGCAAAGCAATCACTAACCTGCTATTCAGTGGAGTGGATGTGTGGTCCAAGGCTGTGTTTAAGGGTCTATTTTACAAGCTTTAAAGGATAAACATTCAACATTCACCATGTTGTCAATCCAGCATGACTTCTGCCGCTTTCAAAACAACTGGAAACTCAGAACGGGGAAATGTCAGACTTCAGTGAGTTCAAGACAACTGGAAACTCTCTCTCCGACTGGGAAAATACGTTTTTATGATCATCCAACTCTTTCTAGAGCGCCAACCTGAAGGTCACTGACGTCATGATTCAACCTTGTTTTTTCAGAGTTCCCAATTGTCTTGAAAGCACAATAAACCCAAAGAATGCCAGACTCTGGTGAAAAAGTTTGATGACAAAATTTGCGCAAGGACCACCGCGCCACCTTCCTGTTCAAGTGAGAACAGCACAACAAGGTGAGTCCAAAAATGTTTTGTATGCTGCTGCATAAATGATGTAATATGCCAGGGAGATATATATACTGTAGCTAAGAAACTAATACTAAGTGTATGTTGTATAGTAAGCTGTTAATAGCCCATGTGCCTCACCCTAATAATTAGGTCCGTTTTACCCTCATAATTTACCATACTGTTTTAACTTGTTGGCGCACATGTAGCCTATAGCCTGTTTTAGAGAAATGTCATAACATATTATAAGAGATTTCATTGTCTGCTTAAATGACCTTTATTTATCCTATGGTTTTGACTTGGTGTACAGAGAGAATATTGTAAGAATGGCCCATGTTCTGAATTCTGTCACTGAACACATTTTATATTGACTACATCTGAGAGAATAAGAGAATAAACAGAATAGAGAATAAACAGCTCTCTATGTTCAGGGCGTGACAAACAGTTTGTGGGCACCGTTTGTCACTGTCATAGTCCAATTAATACATTGTTTAGTGTTGTGTAGTGACTTTGCTGGCATGCACCCCAAAAACATTTGGGTAGTTTGCCCCAACAAGATTTACATAAAATCGCCACTGGCCCAGGTGTTATTTAAGGTTGGCTCGCCCAGTGCTCCACTTGTCTTGAGAGATTTGGAGGGTTAACACCTTTAGTTGTTTTTCCCTATTTTGATAGGGACAAACAATCCTTTATTTGATGTAATGTTAAGCCACCTATTTGGTTTGCTTCCTGTCTTTAAGTTTGGTGTGGGTTTTAATTTTGTTTGTCTCTTATTGTGCACATTTTGTGTGTGCTCATGGTGGGTGTATTTTAGGTTCCAGTTGTTGCTAGTCAACTTTTAGTGGACAACCCCATGAGTGTGTTTCAGAACCCCTCCTAAAAGCCCATCTGTTTCGTTTTGGTTGTTGGTATGTGCCTCCTTATCATTTCTCCCGGCTGTTTGAGCGTCATTATTTTTTCTTGCTGGGGAATGTAACACACGTGACAAGAAAAACACAGGTCAGTCAGATTAATGGCATAAAACAGAGTTAACCAAAGTGCCAAGGTTTATTAGCATTCACTAGGGCAAACACAATTAATTAGTAACAGGTCAAGTTGATGAAACACCCTTTGTACGATAGCACACTTGTAATGAAATATTCTTAGTACGATAGCACACGGTTGATGAAACACTAAGATGGTACACTCGTGAGGAAACACTTTCTAAGATAACACACGTGTGTTAATTAGAATGGGCTAATTAAAATGTGAAAGCACACATGTGAATGTATAAGACTTGCCTCTGCTCTCTAACCAAATAGTTCCCTCCTAAGAACAGCCAGCCTTGGAAGTCTCTGGGGAAGTGGTGACAAAATAAGAAAAATATACAAGCAAACATATAGCATATAAAATTCAATTAATCTGCCCGCAAAGAGAACCCCAAATCTTTTGCCTGAATACCATGTAATTTGCTTCGAGGGGACTAGACAGGAAAACAAACTAAACCTAACAATAACCAGGTTTCCACCCAACCTTTTAATGCGAGTAAAGTACATGTGGATCAAAACTTAATTACAGGCCTGATGGAAGAATAAAATTAGTTGCTAAACTTTCCAAAACAAAATACTCTAGATAAAGTGAAAATGTATTATGCAAGAAACGGTGTAAACGCTTGATATAATAATAATAAATATAATAACCATCATATCGAATTAAACTTGGAGTCACGCAATGATATGATGTGTGGTCCTCCCACTACGACTTGGGAAGCCATGCAGTTTATTAGGCTACAGATGAAATAACGTATAATGAACTTCACAGGGTGGTGAAAGTGCACAGTGATCTTGGTGCTCCTTTCCAAAAACTATCCAGGGGCTGATTCTTGAGACAATTCTCATCCAAACCAGAAAATTTAGGCTACATTAGTCGTAGTGCTAACTAAGGAAAGTCATCCGACGAGGGGTAGTTTGTGTGCAACGCCATGTTTTTGTTGTTGTTGCGTCAACCAAAGATAAGAGGTTACAATATGAGTTGGGTTTTACATTTTTTCAAAATTGACCTTTATTTAACTAGGCTATTCAGTTAAAAGAGCTAAAAGAGCTTCTTATTTACAATAACAGCCTAAGAACAGTGGGTTAACTGCCTTGTTCAGGGGCAGAATGACAGATTTTTACCTTGTCAGCTCGGGGATTCGATATTGCAACCTTTCGGTTACAAGTCCAATGCTCTAACCACTAGCCTCTAACCGCCACTCTAATCACTAGGCTCTGCCACCCCATTCACTTCTGGAAGTTTACTCCATCCCTTCACCTCGTTTTGTTATAACATCTTTGGTCTGACAGACGTTTACGTGAAAACCAGAATGCATTGTATCATGTCAACAAACATGGCGCCACACATAGCTGGCAATTAGCTTAGCATTAGCTCATCATAATCAGTACAACCTTCAAAAAAGTATTTTCACCCCCACAAACATGTCCATTACAATCAATGCAAGAATCGTAATGAATGATTTGTCACTGGTAATTGAAAACATGTGAATAAAACAGTAAATGTGTTATGCTCCATACATACATACGGGGGTGGCAGGTAGCCTAGCAGTTAAGAGCATTGGGCAAGTAAACAAAAGGTTGCTGGACTTAGTCCCGGAGCCGACTAGGTGAAAAATCTATGTGCCCTTGAGCAAGGAACTTCACCCTAGTTGCTCATGTAAGTCGCTCTAGATAAGAGTGTCTGCTAAATGATGTAAAACGTAAATGCTACTATAGAAATTACAACACGATACACAGAAGTATAATGATAGTGTAATAAGGCACTTACTTTGATAGGAACACACATGTACAAAGTTATTATTAGTTGTGAAGGAGATGCGTGTGCCAGCCGGAAAATGTGCTAAGGAGGAAAACGTTTTTCCTTGGGCTCTTGTCGAAGAGAGAATTTTGTCTTGCTCACTTATGTCTCAAATGTAAATTGTCCACAACAGCGAAATGGGCTACTTATATGTGAATTAGTAAGGAGGCAGAAACACACCGCAATTCAAACTGTTAGAAAATACAACTTGCTAGAAAATAATTTGAAATTGACAAGTTAAATCATAGCCTATAGATAATTAGCAGGCAGTGTGCCTTGGTTTGAGGGTAGTGTGGGTTAACTGTCCTGTTGCGTAACAATCACATTTTGGAACAGTGAGTGCATTCTGAAATCACACGCATAAAAACAACTCAAGCTGGGGCAACCGTTAGAGATATTTGGAACTCACATGTGAAAAGGCTTTCCATGTGACCTGACCAGGAAACACCTTGCCCTACAAGTCAGCTCCTATGGGGATGCATGGCCATGTGACTGACTCCAATACTAATGTATGGTGCTGCACTCTCAAGGATATACTTCTCATTATGAGAAATCTTACCATTCAACTAAAAACATATGTTGATAGAAAGTAACAGTTCATGTATTGTAGCTAAAAAAGGTACACATCTGATTAGTGCCACTTTGATATGGCCCCCTATTGTTTAAGGAAGACTTTGAGACACCATTACCTGAGTGTCCTCAACAAATCTTAAAGCCGATTAAAGCAAAATCATCCTCAATTTCCTAAGGATTCCTAATGCGGTTCTTATGTTAATTGCGAAACGACCTGGGCGTTATGTCCCAAACAGAATCAAATATTGCGTTTTGAATATTTATGCATGTGATGGTTTTTAATTGGTTCCTTGAGATCCTTTTCTTCATGTTTCTTTCAAACAATTTATCACCGGAATAAACTGTGTTGAGAAAGTGGCAAATGTTCTGTCTTAAATCAAAACATTTACTGCCTGCTCCACTGAAGCATCAATCAACACTAACTCCCCACCCAAGGGAAAACCGGTCCAGACTATTTACACTTGCACTTTCGCCTCCTGTTCTATTTCTAAGAGATGTCAGTCTTTTCCAAATCACATTCCTCTTACATCAGCAATGGCCAGTTCAGCCCAATCTCCGTATGAAAAAATGCATGACATTTAATGGGATGTAAGCTGATGTGTATTTTCAATATAAGTGCTTCTCAATCTTTTGTGTGTGGTCATTTCCTCGTAGTTGCTTTCAAGATTGTTGGCCGGGAAAGGTTAGTGCTGCAATTGCACCATTTGGGGAATATTTCTTTCACATCTGTGTGACATAAAGAAATATATTTTTGGGTGAAAAACAAAATGTTATAACAAAAAATGTAGGTCAAAGATATATATACATTTGGTGGCAGAGGTCACCTCATTCATACTGTCAACTAAAATATACTGTATTACAGGATGAAAATGGTATACATGTAATTTACTGGGGTGGAGAAATGACCTGGCAATGAAATTGAAAAAGGGCACATATCCACATTTCATTTTCCATTGCAATCAAGAAGTGCAGTCATTACCTCACACCATTTACCCCCTCTTTATGTTGACAAAATGGCACCATTATGGACATGAAGTTTAAGAAAAAGCTAAATGATTTTTTCCTTCAAATGAATTCCAGGTTTCAACCACAGCCAGAGTTATGAGTGCAAATGTTGCACTGAAAGGCTCATTTACTCTGTGCATAACATTGGGCATAAAAATGACTTGGTGCAAAATATATTTTTTCAATGTTGGACCCAAACATATTGATCTGCTGTATTCTGTCTGAGCTATAGAAAGAGTATTTTTATATGCTGAAAACTACCTTTCAAAACCAAAAAGGGCTGGATTGTTACAGCTTTTATTCTATTTACGTAGAAAGAAAGTCATATTGATTGAGAAGGTATGAGTACTATTACAACAATATGGTATCATAATATATGCCATTTAGCAGACACTTTTATCCAAAGCAACTTCGTCATGCGTGCATACATTCTTTACATATGGGTGGTCCCGGGAAACTAACCCACTATCCTGCCATGCTCTACCAACTGAGCTAGAGGACATATCATTAAATTTGAGCATCAATGGGCAGTCCCACTAATATCTACAAGTTACAAAGAATGTGTGTTATATCAATAGAAAAAAAATGTAAAATGAAATGAAAGGAAAGGATGCAGGAAAGTTCAGGGGATATAGCAGTATCACACAGACAATGTCTAGTTACCCAAGTGTAGCTTTGAGGTGCTGTCTTGTGTTCCTTGGAAGTCACCGTCTTGAAGCTGCCAAGACCATTTCCACTACTGTAGATGTTGCTGTAACCTTGGCAAACTGGAGATACCCTTAGAGGCTTGCTCTGTCAACCTGGGTTGGTGTGAAGTACAGAGTATACATACTGTACCAGGCCTTTCCCAAACCATTTATCTGTTGTAGATTCCCCTAGGGCGGCAGGTGGCCTAGTGGTTAGACCAATGAGCCAGTAACCAAAAAATTGCTGGTTTGAATACCCGAGCCAACAAGGTGCAAACAATTTCGATGTTCCCTTGAGCAAGGCACTTCACGCTATTTTGCTGCAGGGGTGCTGTACTACTATGGCTGTCCCTGTAAAACAACATATTTCACTGCACCTGTCACGGTTGTGTGGAGAGACGGACCAAGGCGCAGCATGATTAAAGTTTCACATCTTTATTTTAGTGACAACAGGTCAGGGCAAGATAGTACCCCCCCCCCCCCCCCCCCCTCCCCCAAAGGTGGGGACTCCGGCTAAACCTGAAAACAAATGGGGTCGTAGCCCCCGCCCTGACCCCAGATCCGGCCATGGCGCCGGGCTGAACGCCATGCCTGGACTGGGAATTGGCGCAGAGGAAGGCTCCGGCCTTGGAGCGGTACTGGATGCCGTGCCTGAACTGGGCACCGGCGCAGAGGAGGGCTCCGGCCATGGAGCTGGGTTGGACACCTTTCCAAGGAGCTCCTGACCGTTGACCCTCGCTGGAGGTTCCGGACCATTGACCCTCGCTGGTGGCACCGGACTGGTGACACGCACTTCAGGGCGAGTGCGGGGAGCAGGCACAGGATGTACCGGACTGGGGAGGTGCACTTCAGGGAGAGTGCAGGAACCAGGCACAGGACGTACCGGTCTGGGAACAAGCACTTCAGGGAGAGTGCGAGCAGGAGACACAGGACGTACCGGACTGGGTTGGCGCAAGGGTTCTCTATGGTCAGGGCGTGACAGCACCGGTGTGTGTGACAATAAAACAATAAAAAAAATGTTATGCTTGTTGTCATCCTCAATATGTAGAAGTAAAGATTTACAGTAACTTCGTGCTAATTGACTGAATATGCACACTGATTGGTTGGAGCATGATACCAATTTCACACTTTTTTTTGTCTATACTTTCATCTTTGAAAAGGGGTTGGGTAATATACCAAACATTCACACTGCTCTGACATGCCGAGGTAAAATAAACCTAAAATAAAGTACGTACGAATAAAGATGTCAAATTGGTCACGCAAAACAACACATACATTTGAATAAAATATATTTTAGTTGGATTAGAGAAAAAAAAATCAAAACATTTGCCTTTTGAGGGAATGTGATTCAAATGCTATTCATAGAGTTAAATGGCCAGCAACAATCATCATTTTCATACAAAGGGACCAAACTTCGAAGATGGCATTTTTAATTACCTCCTAAAAGCTATTTAATTGGTGTCCTTGTTAGTGAAGCCAATGGCTTGTCATACTAAAGTCTACTTACCCCGGTGCTATCCAACTGTGGCCATAGAATCAATCCTGACTCTTTAATTAAAGCTCCTATCACATCAACTCTTTCAGAGAAACGTCTCTAAAACATTGTTTCTGTTAGCCTCTATGTTATTGTGAGGGGAAATAGTTTGACGTTGTTGGCATTTGTGACCTTTTTAACATTCTTCAAATATAAGGCCATTGTGTTTCAAACCGAAGCAGACGTTTCCAAAAACACTGCAAAGTGATGGTGTGGAGTCACACAGGTCAAATCAAACTTTTTCTATAGTAATATACTGTAAATATGGTATGTTATTTGTTTAACCTTTATTTAACTAGGCAAGTCAATTAAGAACAAATTCTTATTTTCAATGACGGCCTAGGAACAGTGGGTTAACTGCCTGTTCAGGGGCAGAACGACAGATTTGTACTTTGTCAGCTCGAGGACTTGAACTTGCAACCTTTCGGTTACTAGTCCAACACTCTAACCACTAGGCTACCCTGCCGCCCCAAGGTTGGGTTTCCATGCAAAAAAAAATCCAGCTAATATCAGTGATCAGTGCCAAATGTATCAGTCTGGATCAGGAGAAGTCCATCTACATTTGACAGTCCATAATCAGTACCACTGTACAGCTCATCTCTGCCAGACTTTGACACGTTGTTTCACATAATGCTCCATGCGTCAAGTCAAGGCTGGGAAAAGCACATCTGATGTAATTTCATGATTTTCTCAAGCATGCTCTGATAAGATCTGGTTTCCTCACACACACACACACACACACACACACACACACACACACACACACACACACACACACACACACACACACACACACACACACACACACACACACAATCTAACCTCTTGTTCATTTCTCAATGTAATTAATGCATGTGAAAGGAAGTAAAAAGAAACAATCACTATACTTCTACAAGTAAAATATCCCTGCTACCAGTACGTCAGACCTTCAGCTACAGTACGAACTAAGATGCCATTTTGCAAAAGAAAATACCACATTGCATGAAGTACTTCTAACTATTGTTTAAACATAGTTAATGACTACTTTGAAATGTTTTTCCATTACGATTTGCTCGCTCATCTGCCAAAATGCCCAAACATTATTATTTCCTGGTCATCCTAGCACATAGTGACAAAGATACCCTCCTTTCTTTTCCTCAAGGCCAGAGGCAATGACAGTTGACCTTCTCATGGCGAGGAGGGGTGATGGCGAGGACCAGTGTTTGGGTCGTTGATTGAAAGCTCTGAGTCCACCTGTTCTTTCACAGTGCGTGCACACACACACACACACACACACACACACACAGAGACAGACAAACAAACAGACAGACACACGCGTGACACGACATTGCTGACAACTAGCTAGACATTGAATTAGACAGGCGTAAACAGGCTAGGATTGGGCAGAGAGAATGCTAAACCGAGAGATTGCCTCAAGATTCCCACTGGCTTTACCTTTCCAGCATCCCCAGATCAATATTGTCTCAGCTAATGAGGGCCTTTGATAAATAGGAAGTCAACACAGTTTTCTTTTGCCCATTTAATGTGTTTCACCTCCTTTATCAAAACAAAAGTTGAACACTGTGTGTTCAAAAAATAAAAACAGACATTCAATTCTTCTAATAGTTATTGCAAAAAGAAGAAATATGCATCTCATCCTGAGGTATAAACGCTATTGTAACTATAGGCTGTATAAGACCTGCAATCAAAGTAAAAGGATGAAACAGATAGATTAATTTATAAATTAATGAGATGACCTTAAATCTGTCATAGATTGATGAGATTGAGCGAATCCAAAGGTCACGTCTGTAAGTAAACAAAAGGAAACCAGAGAGAGAGCTGTTTCTGATTTAGATGCTGCAGTCGAAACCACCAAACGGAAATTACATGAATAGAAATACACAGCTCATCTCAAAATGAAAACCTTTAAAAGTGGCGTTAACCACCGAATGGAAATTACATAAATAAAAAACATACAGCTCATCTTCAAATGAAAACATTTACAAGTGGCGTTAACCACCGAATGGAAAATACATGAATAGAAACATACAGCTCATCACCAAATGAAAACATTTAAAAGCAGCATTAACTGCATTAGTAAACGCAGATTGATCCGGCGTGATGCACAAACTTGATGCAATATCGCTACATAAATCAATGTATGTGCCTTTCCTTAGACCCACTTTCCTTGATACTCTTTTTCACATTGGACTACAGGAAAATTAATAAGCAACAAGCTGCTAACAACATGTTTGTCTGGGTGTCCTGCTGGTGTGATGATCAGAGGCTGACTCTGTGGCTAGGACCTTCTGCTCTAAGCCTAGCATAAAATATGACAGGGAAAGACTAGCCGAGGCATTAAAAACAAATAGACAGCAGCAAATAAATAGAACACGCATCATCTGTATAAAACCCATGCATGTTTAAGTGTATAGACAGACAAACAAAACCGAGAGAGAGGGAGAGAGACTGAGAAGACACCATGGGAATAAAAGTGCTTATTTTATTGTCTTTAACTCCAAAGTGAGGTCATAGTCGGACAACTTCTAGGAAAAAAAGTTTAAAGAAGAATGTTGTGTGATGAATTGCACGTTTCTAGAAGTATCTGTCTGAAGTTATTGTGATATCTGAATGAGGCTACCGTTTTCATCTGGAGACCAATTTCTGTTCATGCATTTCCCCAGAAATGTATTGTTCACTTCATAGCTAAGAGAACATAGCAAGTAATATAAGAGACATGGTGAAATAGGACTTTAGATGTATTTTCTATTTCACCTTTGTTAAGAACCTAAAAAAACTACCTACTTTCTTGCAGCAATTTCAAAAACGTTTCCGTTATTTGATGTTTGAAAAAGCAAACATCTCTTTTGGATGAAAGCTCTTATAGAGATGCAAATTTCATGACTCTAGCTTACAAAAGAGTGGAGCATTCCTCTTTTATGCCTCCGTGTAGCACTTTACTGCTATTTTATTTGAGAGCTGTCACTCTCAAGTATTTCAGGTATCCGTCTGGCTTTTTCAAGGCTCTGCTTTTCCAAGTCATGTCACAGGTTCATGGTCTGTCAATCACAAACAAATGTTAGGCTGTCCAGTTGAACTTGTTCACAATCACCATTGCTTGTGAGACCTTCTTAGTTAGCAGTACTTTCAACTTGCAGTAGAAACTCAGTCACCAATTAATTATAATCTGTAGCTAGGCTTCCATCCAACTGGCAACAGATTTTAATGTGAATATTCTAACATCTTTATAAAAACAATATGGTAATTTTCCCACCAGAGTTCTGTTTCCATCAACATGACTTGTTGTGGATAAATGGCTGTGCGTGATTACGTATTGCACATAAAAATAACTTTTGCTTTTAAATTCCCATGTACCAAATAAAAAATAAAAGTGAAATGGGTTTCCATCGCATTTTCAACTCTACGGACGGTTTTGTCACAAGAAATGTTGCATTACAAATCTGTCCACTCTGGTCTTGGTACACACGCTCTACCCAAAAGCTGCAGATACAGTGCGGGTGGGCTAGCCTACATGATGAGATTATTATGGACAAAAAGCAATCATTTTTATTTGTTAAACAGCAGCCAAACATCGATCATCATGTCACCAGAATAAGACCCTCGATATTTATTGGAAAGGATCATCAAGCTCATCACCTTGCACTTTCACCACTCTGTGAAGTTCATCGATCATAAGTTATTTAATTTGTTGCCTAATTAACTGCATGCTTTCTCGCGTCATAGTGGGAAGACCACACATATAATTGCTTGACTCCACGTTTAATTTGATATGATGGTTATTATATCAATATTTGAAGAGAAACATTTGGTAAGTTTACCGATAAATGTCTTATTTCCTTCAGGCCTGCCGTGACATTTTTTTCAGACGAACTATACCCGCAAAAAAAGGTTGGTTAGAAACCCAGTTAGTGTTCAGTGCAAGACATGGACACTGTATTGACGTCAGTGTCAGTTGACCATTGACAACGATTCAATACACACTTAAATCCTGAAGAGACTTTCTTGGAAAAACTGCAAAACCCCAAATGTGCCTCACAACGAACACGGCTGACAAACACGGAAGATGACCGGAATATTAATTTGGCAATTGAGCAATACCACTGAATGAATCAGTCAAATGAACGATCTGGGCCAATTCAAGTGACAAGAAAATGCTATTACAGTGTGGAAATTAAACACAATAATTCCTTTTTACTTTCTACTTCTACGAATGTCGATATTAGCATTACTGTACTGTCAGTAGAGCATGTGTTAGGGATATACTGATATTACGTGTAACATATTAGTCACTGATTGTACAGAGAGCAGTTATTGAGCAAGGCTGGTGACACACTCTGCAGACAAATACATTAACATGATAGAGAGATGATTTGATAACGCAATGATGTAGCCACACAAAGGGAAAGCGAGTTTCTCCATGCATTATTTATGTGAGAGCAATGATATTGGTCACACTATAGAAGTTATCTAGTTACTGTTTCCCAGAATAATTAAATTCTACTATATAATAATTTAACTTTACTAGATAAGGGAACACTTAAAAAATGTGTTATAATTCAGACAGTACATAGTTTGTTTCTTGGTAGCTAGAGACATAGGTTTCCAGACACTGCTAACTTGGTGGAGAAAAGTACTCACCTCAACCCCACCCAATCTCTACCTTTCCCTGAAGCCAATTTAAAAACCCTTGTTCGATTCTCCTAGTAGCTGTCACTCCCCCTTCCTCTTCTCCCTCCCCCTTCTCTCTCTCTGACTACCCTCTCTCTGGCTCTTGTCCTTCGTTTATCTTTAAAGACTTGAGGTGTGAAGGATTGCACCCCGGCAATACTGCGCAGAGCGCTGCTTACACAGAGGCCCTCTTTGTATGACAACATCAGTAGAGGCCGGCCTCTTTTTTTCCTTCCTATCTTGTCCTAGTGTGCCCTCTCCTTTTTAATCTCATTCTCTCTCTGCCCAAGCCAATTTTGTATCTATCCGACCATGCACCGGCCCTTCACTGAAGCCATCAGGGGTTTGATGTTCTTAAGGAGGGCCTGGGTAGCCGCGGTCCGGAGAACCAAAACACAGCCGCGTCATCAAAACAACAATTAAGTGCTCATGGATCCGCATGGCCGATAGACAAATCGAAATGGCTTTGATAGCAAATGACTGCTGAGCTTGCAAGCTCACGATCAATTGGGCTCATGCGTGAGATGGAGGGATAAATGAAAGTAGAGAGAGAAAGAAGAGGTTGAAATGAGGTGAATGGAAAAAAGTCTCACTGGCAGAAGGCAGGTGTGAGTTTTCCTGGCTTGGCTCTCAGTTCCAGTATTATATCTTTCAGCTGGTGCCTGGTTAAGTGCGACATCTACTTTGTGCATGACACACGTCATTTTTCCAACAATTGTTTACAGACAGATTATTTCACTTATAATTCACTGTATCACAATTCCAGTGGGTCAGAGGTTTACACACACTAAGTTGACTGTGCCTTTAAACAGCTTGGAAAATTACAGAAAATGATGTCATGACTTTAGAAGCTCCTGATAGGCTAATTGACATAATTTGAGTCAATTTGAGGTGTAACAGTGGATGTATTTCAAGGCCTACCTTCAAACTCAGTGCCTCTTTGCTTGACATCATGGGAAAATCTAAAGAAATCAGCCAAGATCTCAGAAAAAAAATTGTAGACCGCCACAAGTCTGGTTCATCCTTGGGAGTAATTTCAAAATGCCTGAAAGTACCACGTTCATCTGTACAAACAGTAGTATGCAAGTTAAACACCATGGGACCACGCAGCCATCATACCGCTCAGGAAGGAGACGCGTTCTGTCTCCTAGAGATGAACGTACTTTGGTGCAGAAAGTGCAAATCAATCCCAGAACAACAGCAAAAGACCGTATGAAGATGCTGGAGTAAACAGGTACAAAAGTATCTATATCCACAGTAAAATAAGTCCTATATCGACATAACCTGAAAGGCTGTACAGCAAGGAGGATGCCACTACTTCAAAACTGCCGTAAAAAAGCCAGACTACGGTTTGCAAATGCACATGGGGACAAAGATCATACATTTTGGAGAAATTTCCTCTGGTCTGATGAAACTAAAATATAACTGTTTGGCCATAATGACCATCGTTATGTTTGGAGGTCAAAGGAGGAAGCTTGCAAGCCGAAGAACACCATCCCAACCGTGAAGCACGGGGTGGCAGCATTATGTTGTGAGGGTGCTTTGCTGCAGGAGGGACTGGTGCACTTCACAAAATAGATGGCGGCAGGGTAGCCTACTGGTTAGAGTGTTGGACTAGTAACCGAAAGGTTGCAAGTTCAAACCCCCGAGCTGACAAGGTCGTTCTGCCCCTGAACAAGTTACTAGGCTGTCATTGAAAATAAGAATTTGTTCTTAACTGTGTCTGTGCCTAGTTAAATAAATGTAAAATAAAATAAAAAAAATCATGAGGTAGGGAAATGATGTGGATATATTGAAGCAACATCTCAAGACATCTCAAGTTAAAGCTTGGTCGCAACTGGGTCTTACAAAGGGACAATGACCCCAAGTATACTTCGAAGTTGTGGCAAAATAGCTTATGGACAACAAAGTCAAGGTATTGGAGTGGCCATCACAAAGCCCTGACCTCAACCCTATAGAAATTTGTGGGCAGAACTGATAAAGCGTGTGCGATCAAGGAGGCCTACAAACCTGACTCAAGGAGGCCTACAAACCTGACCAGCTCTGTCAGGAGGAATGTGCCAAAATTCACCCAAATTATTGTGGGAAGCTTGTGGAAGGCTTCCTGAAACGTTTGACCCAAGTTAAACAATTTAAAGGCAATGCTACCAAATACTAGTTGAGTGTATGTAATCTTCTGACCCACTGGGAATGTGATGAAAGAAATAAAAGCTGAAATAAATCATTCTCTCTACTATTATTCTGACATTTCACATTCTTAAAATAAAGTGGTGATCCTAACTGACCTAACACAGGGAATTTTTACTAGGATTAAGTGTAAAAAATGGTGAAAAACTGAGTTTAAATGTATTTGGCTAAGGTGTATGTACACTTCTGACTCAACTGTAGTGGTACCTTATGTTTCAATTACACATTTTCTGACATTGAATTGGAGATCTCCATCACTCAGTTGCACATGGCAAAAATATGGAGGTACACTCATGGGAAAAAGGTGCTATCTAGAACCAAAAAGGTATCTTCGGGTGTTTACATAGGAGAAGCCTTTGAAGAACCCTTTTTCTTCCGGTTATAACCCTTGTAGTAAACACTGCTCTTAGGATTTAACGTAACAAAAGTATTAGAATACTATTTGTATCCAAGTGATCAAATGTCACCCGTAACACATTGACTATTCAAACCAATAGCTGTTTCTCTATCTTCGTCTGTGATTGAAAACACAGCAACTTAACAAAATCTAAAAATTCCTGCAAAGTTCAGTTAATAAAAGTGCTCTCTGAGGCCTTCTCTTCTTTTATCCCATGCTCAAATCAAATCTAATTTTATTTGTCACATACATATGTTTAGCAGATGTTATTTCGGGTGTAGAGACATTGTTGTGCTTCTAGCTCTAACAGTGGAGTAATATCTAACAAGCAATATCTAACAGTTTCACAACATATACCCAAGATACACGTATCCGGTCGCAATTGTAAATGACAACTTGTTCTCAACTTGCCTACCTGGTTAAATAAAAATGAAACAAAAAATAAATAAAATAAACGTAAATTCAAGTAAGGAATGGATTAAGAATATATAAACATATACACTACTGTTCAAAGGTTTGGGGTCACTTAGAAATGTCCTTGTTTTTAAAAGAAAAGCACATTTTTTGTCCATTAAAATAGCATCAAATTGATCAGAAATACAGTATAGACATGGTTAATGTCTATAGTTGACCGGGGTGCCGGCCGTGGAAGTCGGTGATGACGGATGAGTCCAGGATGTCTCTAGCAGGGACCCAGCACCTCTCCTCTGGTCCATAACCCTCCCAGTCAACTAGGTACTGGAAACCTCTGCCCCATTGTCGAACCCTCAAGAGGCGTCTCACCGTGTACACCGGATGGCCATTGACGGCACAGGGAGGAGGGGTGGGACTGGAAATGGAAGGCAAAGGACTGTGAGACACAGGCTTAATACGGAACACATGAAAGGTGGGGTGTATACGAAGGGTACGGGGCAACAGAAGACGAGTAGCAGAGGGGCTAATGACCTTGGAGATGGGGAAAGGGAGGAGTAACTGGGTGGACAGTTTGAGAGACTACACCCAGAGGGGCCAGCCATACCTTCTGCCCGAGATGATACTGGGGAGCCGGGGTCTGTTGGCAAGCCGCTTGTCATCGATGCCTGGAGGTGGTCTTGAGGAGGGCCAACCGGGCTCTCCAGGTTAGTGTTCCTCCAGGCTATGACGACAGCGGCGCAGGGTGGTTTTGAGGTCCTGGTTGGCTCGCACCGACTGGCCGTTGGACTGGGGGTGGAACCCAGAGGACAGACAGGCTGACGACCCAATGAGGGTGCAGAATGCCTTCCAGAATTGGAACTAGAACTGAGGACCCCAGTCGAAGACCATGTCCACGGGCAGTCCATGGATCCGGAAGACGTGCTGCACCATGAGCTGGGCCGTCTCCTTGGCAGAGGGTAGTTTGGGGAGAGGAACATGATCCACCACAGTCAGGATGGAGTTGTTGTCATCAGACGGGGGAAGACCCGTGACAAAGTTCAGGGAGATGTGGAACCAGGGACGGTGGGGGACAGGCAAGGGTTGGAGGAGACCAGCAGGAGCTTGCCGAGGAGTCTTGTTCTGTGCACAAACTGTGCAAGTAGCGATGAATGCGAACACGTCCGGGACCATGGTAGGCCACCAAGAGTGCTATTGCACAAAGGCCAGAGTCTGACAGGCGCCAGACCAGCAAGGAGGACCGGGCCGCATAGCGGACGGTGTCAGGAACGAACATCCGGTTATCAGGGCTCCCCAGGGGTTTGGCTGGGAATGCTGGGACAGGAAAGCCTCCACTCTGACCTCCGAAGCATCAGCCTCCACCACGAGCTGATGAGATGGGTCCGGATGAACCAGGATGGGAGCTATGGTGAAGTGATGTTTGAGCTACCAGAACACCCGGTCAGCAGCCAGGGACCACGTGAACGGAACCTTGGGCGAGGTGAGTGCTGACAGGGGGGAAGCCAGGGTGCTGTAACCCTGTTTAAAGCAGCGATAGTAATTGGCGAACCCCAGGAAGTCCGCCAATCCATCACAGCTCTTAACTTCCCGGGATACATCTGGACACTCCCAGCAGAGATGATGTAACCCAGAAAGGGGATGGTTGAGCAATGGAACTCGCACTTCTCCGCCTTCACAAACAGTTGATTCTCCAGAAGGCATTGAAGGACCTGTCAGACGTGGAGAAGACGAGGATGTCATCAATGTAGACAAAGACGAACCGGTTCAACATGATGTGGAGAACATCATTCACCAGAGCTTTGAACACAGCAGGGGCGTGACCAGATTCTTGTAGAGGCCACTGTCCTGTTGAAGGCGGACTTCCGTAGATCCAGCTTGGAAAACACAGTGCCACCCTGGAGCAGCTTGAAATCCCGAGGAGATGAGTGGTAGTGGGTAATGGTTCTTAACCTTAATGTCGTTGAGTCCCCGGAAGTCAATGCACGGGCTTAGGGTCTTGTCCTTTTTCTCTACGAAGAAGAAGCGTTTGCCGATGGGAGAGGAAGAGGGACGGATAAATCCAGCAGCTTGTGAGTCACCAATGTAGGTATCCATAGCCTTGTTCTCTTGTCCCGAAAGAGAGTATAGACGTCCCCAGGGCGGTGTGGTGCTAGGGAGAAGGTCAATCCCGCGGTCATAGGGTCGGTGTGGCAGAAGCAACGTGGCCCGGGCCTTGCTGAACATCTCCCTGGAGGTCCTGGTACTCCGTGAGAATGGTGTATAGGTCCGGGGCACCTTCCGAGCCCCCAGGAAGTTGTCCCGGGGCAGGTTGTGCTGACTTCAGGCAATGGGTGTGGCTTAACGGGGTCTAGCCCATGATGGCACCAGTAGACCAGTTAATATACCGTAGAATAGTGTTGAGTGCGGCTTATACATATGAGATGAGTAATGCTAGATACGGAACATTATTAAAGTGGCTAGCGATCCATTTCTAAAAGTGGCCAGTGATTCCTAATCTATGTCTATAGGCAACCGCTCCTGATGTGTTAGTGATGACTGTTTAGCAGTCTGATGGCCTTAAAGATAGAAGCTGTTTTTCAGTCTCTCGGTCCAAGCTTTGGTGCACCTGTACTGACCTCGCCTTCTGGATGATAGCGGGATGAACAGGCAGTGGCTCGAGTCCTAGATGATCTTTTTGGCCTTCCTATGGCATCGCGTGCTGTAGGTGTCCAGGAGTGAAGGAAGTTTGCCCCCGGTACTGCATTGGGCAGACCGCACCACCCTCTTGAGAGCTTTGCGGTTGTGGGAGGTGCAGTTGCTGTACCAGGCGGTGATACAGCCCGACAGAATGCTCTCAATTTTGCATCTGTAAAAGTTTGTGAGTGTTTTAGGTGTTAAAACAAATTTCTTTAGCATCCTGAGGTTGAAGAGGTGCTTTTGCAACTTCTTCACCACACTGTCTGTGTGGGTGGACCATTTCAGTTTGTCCGTGATGTGTACACCAAGGAACTATAAGCTTTCCATCTTCTCCACTGCGGTCCCATCGATGTGGATAGGTGGGTGCTCCCTCTGCTGTTTCCTGAAGTCTACACTCATCTCATTAGTTTTGTTGAAGTTGAGTGAGATGTTATTTTCCTGGCACCACACTCCCAGAGCCCTCACCTCCTCCCTCCTCCCATCATTGTTGGTAATCAAGCCTACTGCTGTTGTGTCATATGCAAACTTGATGATTGAGTTGGAGGTGTGCTTGGCCACACAGTCATGGGTGAACAGGGAGTACAGGAGGGGGCTGAGCACGGACACTTGTGGGGTCCCAGTGATGAAGATCAGAGAAGAGGTGTTGTTTCTTACCTTTACCACCTGGGGGCCACTCGTCAGGAAGTCCAGGACCCAGTTGTACAGGGTGGGGTTCAGACCCAGGGCCTCGAGCTTGATGATGAGCTTGGATCTTACTATGGTGTTGAATGCTGAGCTGTAGTCAATGAACAGCATTCTTACATAGGTGTGCCTCTTGTCCAGATGCTCCCATTACAAACACATGTTTCTGGAGGACGATACCTGAACCTTCAGAAATACCTTCCAAGGTGTCCAAGTTGTAATGTGTTAATTAGCAGTCATATGCACCTATGGTGCCGGGTGGATTTCTGAGGATATGTCACTTTAATTTGCTGGATTTCTGTGGACATGAAGGGGCCTCTGAAGCAGCACAACATTACTGTGATTAATTCCTTAAAGATCACACCTTAAGCTGAGAGCTGACATTTTGTCTGGAGACCGGTGTATTACTCTTTCACTCCCTCACAAATCTCAATCAGATTTTTAGTCTGATGCGCTTCTGTTCCAGATGGTGATAATTAAGGAGAAAAGTGCATTTCATTTTGGGCTAACTTCATTTGAAGAGTATCTCATTTTGAAGTAGCGTTGTTTAATGCTTGGCAAAGTTACCCTGCAATCATTGATTGAGGCTTTTGCTATTAGTCATCCTTGAGCAGTCTCTGTCACAGCAAACACATCTCACATTATACACACACATGACCAGCCCGAAAGATGTAGTGCCAACATTTTGTATGCGTTACTTCTGCGTGTGAAACATGTTCAATCCTCCTCGATTGACTTCCATGTGTCGTGTCTGCTAATTTTAGACTTTCAGCTTAATGTGAGCCAACCGGCAGAGAGAAGTATGATCAGTTTCACATGGGGAAGATTCAAACCCTGGAAATGTCCTGTTGGGTTAGCAATGCCATGATTTACAATCTAAATACAGCTAGAGTTCTTGCCAGTAGATTTTAAGGGATTGCTATTATGCCTCACATCACGACTGACCTGCTGCAGTGTGTATTCACATTTCACGCTATGACTCAGAATTCACACCTGCGATTGCTGCTGCCTGTATTGACCTCATCACGGATCGCCTGTTCTAGCATTCAGGGTAACTAGTGGATGGCTGAACCTGGGGAAAGTAATGATGTGCATCCCACTTCAGGCCATCTGGAGACAATAAACTCAAAACATATGTCATGCAATTTATATCAGTGTAGAAAATAACAGCTTGAGAAATATTCTCTGTTGGGAGATACTTCATCACACTGCAATATGATCGGAAGAACTTCATACAGGAAGAAGGGAGATGTATAATACTGAGAAGCTGCACACCACATGAATGTAAAAATTTAGAAAGTTCAAAGTAACAGCATTTTAATACATACTTATAATTCATTTTACAATGCCTTTCAGAGAAAATAAATAGATTGCAAACATTTTGTTCTTTAATGTTTCTTAAGTATTTAAATTTCAACTAAGTGCAAGGTGGTAAATTGGAAATATATTGAGTATTTTGACAAAGGATTACAGAATGAACATAGCAAGGTAAGTTAGCACATTAAACAATTATTGTTAAATAACTTCCAGGAGGAATATGTCAATCATTAAGGTAGGGGAAGTTTTCTTCCATCTCCAGGAACAAGGGAGAAGATAGAGCAATAACTTATGTGTCAATAGAATTACAGTCAAATGGGTACGGGCCAGTGGAGGCTGGTGGGAGGATCTATAGGAGGATGGGCTCATTGAAATGGCTGAAATTTAATAAATAGAATGTAGTCAAATATGTGGTTTCCATATGTTTGATACCATTCCATGTATTTCATTCAAACCATTACAATGAGCCTGTCCTCCCATAGCTCCTTCCACCAGCCTCCACTGGTAAGGGCCCAGGCTTTGGCAAATAGGAAAGTTAAATGCTAAATGCTAAGGTCAAAATAAGAGAGGTCAGAAATACTTAAATCTTATTAAATGAGCATCTAATGGTGAGGTGGCTGTGAAGAATCGCTCACCATGGGCAATGTAAGAGTGACAATTGTGAAATGACAAAATCTATCACTTGAGTATCTTAGATCACCTATAGATCTACATCTGTGTTTATGTGAATATAAGGCCTCATGTATTTAAGACCTAAAAGTCGATGAAAGAATTGTTATCCATGAAGGTTAATTGACTGTCACCGCATACTCTTCAGAGGGACACTCGTTGTTGAAATGGAAATCGGGCCTGTGCAGACAGAGGGTCTGGTTCAGGGAAGATAACACTTGGAGAATGAAGGCCACATAGTACATTTGAACTTGAATTGGCTGAGGGACTGAGATAGATTGCCAATGAGCAACGTTGGTTTGTGAGCAAGAGATATTTCTCAGTGACAGCTTGCGGTATGGCTGCAGCAGAGTGCTTCTTGCTCAACTGCTCTGTGGATATTGTTGGTTCTTCTCTGGACGGCAAACATGACAACCATACTGTTCAGAACCTGTGTGATGAATGGATGTGCAGCAATATTGTATTTTATGGCAACACTGCTGGATTTCAGCATCATACCTTGAAGGATGTGCTTGTCAGTGTGTTTGTCTATTTTATCCTGAGAACACAGTGTTCTCATGAATCACCTGTGAGTAATATATCTGGAAATAGGATCAATAAGCTAGCCCTTATCATAGAAACTCTAACTGAGGCTGAAAAGTAGGCTAGGCTTCCTTCTAAAATGAGGTCAGATAAACAGTTGGTCAGTTATTAATTACATCCTGCACTCTATGATCTTACATATACTTCCTTTCATCTCACAGGATATTAGTAATTGTAGCTTCTAAGTTTAAAAAGGGAAATTAACTAGAGATATGCATCAATGAGAAGCCCGTACTCAGAAGCAAACTAAACAGCAAATCATTTGTAAGACACGTACTGCACCACAGGCATCTTTTGCTTTTGTCTCAGCTTGAGCATTGACAATTACTCCAATCACAATCTGTTTTGCTCCACAGTGCATTATCACACATCATCATGGAGAAGGTGCACATTTGTTGATTGCGTAACTTAACTTATGCCAATCGACAGCAGAAAAACAAGAGAAAGTAACCCTTGCGCAAGATACAATGTCCAATGTGCACCATATTTGTTTTAATACCACAGATTGCGAATTCCGTTTTCCACAATAGCACCAGTAAATTATATAAACTTCAAAAGCCATTCCTCGACATACACGATGCTAAATAGCTTTTCTTTCAACTTCTCTAATATGAAAGGTTATCTATTCAGGAAATAATATTGATAATTAAACCCGAGACAGGCACAACATGACCACTGGTGCTACTGGTCTTCCCTGAACTTCACTGACAGAGAGAATGTCATTCCTGGTAATCTGTTAATAACACACCGTCACACCACTAAACCATTAAAGAGAAAGCAGTCAGACCATTATGGTAGGCCTGTGCTTTAAAGATCCCTGTTTACTGAATGCAGGGGCATGAAATCCACATTTCTCTCGGTGTTTGCTTGGCTCTGCAAGCAGATGTGATCACAATAACCGTGTCAGCCTCAATTCTCCTCAAGTTATTTTCTTATTAAAATAAACCAATCGTTTGCGTCTTGAGGGACCTCTCAGCAGCTCCATAATATTTTTTGTTAACACATTATTTGGATAGTCCATCTGTAGATGCTCAGTAACATTTCAACTAACTATCTACTAACCATAACTCTAGCTCTAGCCTTAACCCGAAACCTAACCCAGTAACACTTTACTTGAAACCTAGCATCATAACATGTTATAACACAGTAATAATATGTCATAACAAGTGACATAACTTGTCATGCATGACCTGTCATAATATCATCCTAACACTATCATGACACATATATTTAGACCTGTTGTGACATATGTTGTATTATTTTATGGCTGGTTACGATACCTACATTAGAGTGTCAAAACCCACATAACCTACCACACAAGGCAAAACATTATATTATACCATAGCCTGCTTGTCAACAGTATTTCTATGTTATGTAAAATGTTCTGAAATTGACCAGATTAAATTATCATTGTAATTGTACACACATTGATGTCAGACATGCACCTACCCCAATGCTCTGTTGCTGTTGATTGGGAAGAATTACTACAACAACAACAACAAAGGATTTAAGAAACAAACAAAAGGAAACTTCTTGGCAGGGAAAAACATTTGAATATATGTGGGTTTTGACAATCTTATTTGTCAGAAAATCGAATTAAATCAAATTGTATTTGTCACATGCGCCAGTCAGGAGGCTCTCAATGGTGGAGCTGTAGAACCTTTTGAGGATCTGAGGACCAATGCCAAGTTTTTCAGTTGCCTGAGGGGGAATAGGTTTTGTCGTGCCCTCTTAACGCAATATATGTCACACATATATATATATATATATATATATATATATATATATATATATATATATATACTGAGGGTACAAAACATTAAGAACACCTGCTCTTCCACAACATGTTAAATCCACTTCAGTCAGTGTAGATGAAGGGGAGGAAACAGGTTTCTTGAGACAATTGAGAGGTGGATTGTGTATGTATGCCACTCAGACGGGTTGATTCAACCAGTGTGTGCCCAGTGGGAATGTATTTAAGTGTACGTTTCACACACATTTCAATGTTTACAGCACTGGTTTAAATTAGATGGAAATGGTACTGTTTTTAATTACAATGTTAAATCCAATGTATTTTCCACGTTGATTCCACATCACAATGCACTGACAAATTACGATGAAACAACAATGATTCAACCAGTGTATGCCCAGTGGGGAAAGACCTGCTTGTACATCGTTATTGCAGGGCCTGCATCTGTTGATCCACAGTAATCAGTAAGTAATGTGATGGTAAAAATCAACAAGAATTCCAAATGGCACCTTTACATGCACCTTTACATGCACCTTTACATGCAAACAGAGATTACCCCAAAACTACCCAACGTAGACACTCTAACCAGAAATGTTGACTGTTTGGAGTCAAATCTTTATTAAGCCAAATGGAGAAAAAATAGACATTTGAAAGCTCAAGGGTTGAAGATACTGTACTGCACAACTTTTGGAAGAGCGCAGTACGGGCAGCAAAGTTTATTCAGCTCTCTAACACATAAATCCCCCTTCCTCCACAAATCTTGCAGTAGAGAGGTGCTCAAGCACTGTTTCATTGGCTTTATCTTTTTTTCTCCCCGAGTATGGGGAAACTTGTTCTAGTAGATTGAATGATTGAGGTCAGGATTTTCAGTTCTTTTCTAATTTGTGTCTTCTCGGTGCTTCGCTTGCTTTCTGTCTACCGCATTGATACCACCGAAATATACTGCTAATGGAATTTCCATTCTACCCGTGTTTCTTCAACACTGGCAGCTTGCCCAGTTGAAATAGCTTGCCAAGAGTAAAGTATTTAATCAAATCTCATCCATAAACAAACGCACGTTTGGATGCTGTGTGTTTTTTTCAACTTAGCTTTGCCCAGCTGCCTCAATGACTTTTATTTTACCAGTTAGGGGTGAGATAAAGCACTGGCATAGCACATACAACCTCGGGCACCTGGAGGTCAGACCCCCAGCTAGAATAAGGAAAATAGCTTTAAAACGGCAAAATTTTCTCTCAGCATCAAGGCTAAATGTGTACAAGAGCAAGAAATTAGCTCAGAGATTCTTGAAAGTCAGGACAATCCTTGTCCGGCAGGGAAACTTCATTTTATAGTTAGACATTTTTATTTTGTTACATCATTTGAGCTTAAAATGTACATTTAGGGGAATTTTATAGGGGATTTTTTGTGTATATATACTTTCAATATTATTCATGTTGGCTCTATGCAAATTATCTCAATTTCAAACTCTCCAAAAAAAGTATTTAAATTCAATAAACGGTCAATAAATTAAACTTATTCACTTTAACAAATATTTCTCTCAAACTGTGATTCCTAAGAGATGTGTCCGGAGATTTTGTCAACTCCATCAGATTTGTCTAAAATCCTGAACTAATCAAGAATGAGCAGGGTCACCATGGTGATTACAACAATATTGGAATCCCCATAACCACAACCATAAATGTTTAACTCCATCTGCCTGATAGAATATACATTTTGGTTAAAATATGTTACATTTAATTAGGTTTTAGTTTCATAAAGCAACTGAGAAAAAAATTACTACTGTGTATATCACTTAAATGAAGAAGACAATGCGTAGTTTTATCAACTCCATAAAATAAACTCTGACAGATTTTTGTCAAACATCA
The DNA here is from genome assembly GCF_045791955.1 of Oncorhynchus clarkii lewisi. Classification (NCBI taxonomy): domain Eukaryota; kingdom Metazoa; phylum Chordata; class Actinopteri; order Salmoniformes; family Salmonidae; genus Oncorhynchus; species Oncorhynchus clarkii. Next base: position 31,025,675 of record NC_092151.1, on the reverse strand, counting down.
ACTCAGTGAGAGTGCTTAAAGATCTGAAAGAATGATTATGTTTTTATTGGGGATTTTCAAATGAATCCTTTTCCATATTTAAAAAATGTTTGTATTAAACTTTTATTGGTAGAGGCAATAAATGTATGTTTTGAGTAACTGTTGTCAACCTCATCAGTGGCTTGCCAACTCCATCACTGATGGTCAATATTTTTTTTCTCAATATTCAGATTTTATTTTATTTTATCACTGTTCTGCAAAATGTGCTTAAACAATTAAAGTATTTGCTGTGCTAGACCTAAGGGATAATATTTGCTTTATGAATTATGTTTAATGTTCTAAATGTAGCCTTGCTCGCACTTTGCAGGGGCCCGGTTGAAACTGCACTACGCCACTGGACAGATGGGGTAAAACATGACATTTTTTGGGATATTTTTTTGGTTTTATATATTTCTTTCATACTGGTCTCCATTTGAATCCAATCCAGAACCATGGTGTTACAAGCACCATGCTCTACCAACTGAGTCACACATATCAGTTCTTTACCCTGCCTAAGATTAAATATTAGGCCAACCTTGCATCCCAAATCCATAACCCGCCCCTTAAAGAGCTGCTAGAGAGAGCATGTGCTGTAATTAATCTTCGGTATTCATCATGGAAATTGTGAGTGTATTGGTGAAGAATGGCTTTAAAAGCCCATTAACGCTTTTTGAAATTCCGTGGTGTGTTAAATAAAAGCAGTGACACAGACAATCTACCAGGCTGCTTACAGAGACCAGTTGAGAAGAGAAGGAATGGAATCCTGACACTTTAACCTAATGGACCTCAAGTACACATCGGATATTGGTTTGGGAAAAAAGAGTGGCAATTGTCACTACTTTAACTTTAACTGTTGTCTAAGAACAAACAATGGAAAACTGGTAACATCGTAGTCATAGTAACGATAGTAGTATTTTAGAATGGCAATAAGATGTGCATAAACCTAAAATCATGAAGACCTTGTTTAATATAGAGTCTGAGGCCAATTATACCAACAAGGTCATCTTAAAAGATGAAAAAAGGTAAATCAGACATTTAGTCAAATGCTGCAATTAAAACAAAATTAGCGAACAGCATGAATTTAAGCTTGTTTTAATGGCGCTTAAAAAGAGCAAATGACTGTGAGCCATAGCAGGATAGAGTAATTAGAAAGTGTTCTTGAGAATACATCTCTGAGTTCAGTGAAACTCTACATGATGCAACAACGTTTAAAAACAATTATCTTATCAAACCTTCCTATTGAACCTCTGTCAAAGCATACTGCATGCTGTTATAGTCTTCATATTATGTGCATAAGGTCATGATGTCTGATGCAATATGAGTTATAACAGATCATGTATAAAATATAAACTTTTGAACTAGTTAATTTGATTATCAATTTCATATCAATCAAATAAAATCAAATGTTATTTGTCACGTGCGCCGAATACAACAGCTGTAGGCCTTACAGTGAAATGCTTACTTACAAGCCCTTAACAAGCAATGCAGTTTTAAGAAAATACAAAAAAAAGCAAGAGATAAGACTAAGAAATGATTAATGAGCAGCAGTAAATAACAATAGCGGAGCTATACACAGGGGGTACCGGTACAGAGTCAATGTGGAGGGGCACTGGTGTCGAGGTAAATAGTCTGGGTAGCCATTTGACCTGGTGTTCAGGAGTCTTATGGCTTGGGGATAGAGGCTGTTTAGAAGCCTCTTGGACCTAGACTTGGCGCCCCGGTACCGCTTGCTGTGCGGTAGCAGAGAGAACAGTCTATGACTAGGGTGGTGGGAGTCTTTGACAATTTTTCGGGCCTTACTCTGACACCACCTTGTATTGAGGTCCTGAATGGCAGGAAGCTTGGCCCCAGTGATGTACTGGGCCGCTCGCACTTCCCTCTGTAGTGCCTTGTGGTTCTTTCTATGAGCACCAAAGTTTCTCTGAATTGTCTTGTGAAAGTCTAACACCGTAAGATCATATTTTATAACTTATCATGTCATGTTGGCAATAGAACAAGCTTTCAAATCATGCCCACCTGACCTAGATTGCGAATAATAATATTCGTTTTTGCATTACGTAAACAACAACACTAATTGAGTTATGATGGGGATGTAGGGCTGTGTTCTGAAAAATAAAACTCAAGAGTGCTAAAGAAAAGGGCCTTATCGTTATATACTGTAGTCATCTCACTCAAACCATTTTTATGTTGCACCTACCACACATTTTTCAGGAATAGTCTTATCGTGTTACTGAATGTATCCAGAGTATTTTCAGATTTCGTTATCAACAAATGCAGTAGAGTACAATACATGTAAAATGCACATAACATCAACAGTATAATGTTTGGATTCAGTCTTGTGTCAAGGAAACTGTTGTTCACTCATCTTTGGTTTAATCATTTTTCAAATTTTCTCCAGACGGTTCCCTGTAAAATGCTACCAAATTGCTTTTCTCTGTCTCCTGTATAAAAAAAAACATTTCAATTTATCCCTATCTATGTAGGCCAATTCCCACAAGTGTAAAGGGTTAAGAAATCTGGGAGCATGCTGTGTATACATTTACAGTACTTAGGATCCCTGGTGGCTATGACAGATGCTTGGAGGGTGCGAGAAAGCTTGGTGCAGAAAATAAATGGATCCCTCGTGGAGAATGTAGGAAAATCAACATCCAGTTTTGTTGTAATGACGCAGCAGTTAATCTCCTGATTATAGTCATTTTAGCTCTATCTTTACACCTGTGTACTTTTCCAGAAGTATTACACTGCTTATATGTTCCTAAATGGTCTGGGTTGGTTTTGGGGGTGGTTTTTGTTGGCAAATCTTAAATCCATTTGTAGATTCATATTCGCCTCCTTCCTCCAAGACATATATTTGAGTGGGGGAATAAATCAATTTACATTGCCATAAAATTCAAAACAGGCTCGAACCAAGTGGATTTGAAAGTAATGGGGAAAAAGACTCATAAGCAACATTCTCCTACAGCTACTCAGATGTTTTGGCCAAGAAAATACTGTCTAAGACACTCGATTGGGATTAGACCCAAGGACAAGCAAAGATTAGGGAGTGTGTTTGTAGAATTTGTAGAGAGCAGAGCAAAATACAACTTTGTTGAATTGATTGACTTAACAGTGCAGCACTAGATAACTTTTTGTTGTCTCGATACAATTTCTTCAAATGTTGAAGGTATTTGCAATGGCATGTGCCATTTCAGAGGCCACTGTGTTGCTTAAATTACTAGCAACCTTGTGGAGACAGAAATTTATTTTATTTTCACTCCACCACTTTATTTTACCTAATTCATTATGGGTTGTGGGAGTAAGTCCTCTTCAGTTCTGCCTGCCACTGTCCCTGAGTAAGACCACAGATCACTGAGGAATTATAGTCCTATAGAGCTGGGGATGGGCAGAAATCACTAGGGAGACCCACCTGGAGGTTTAGGCTTGGGACTCATCTTCCCTGTCTGCAGGCTTGATTATGGCAGAAAAAAATGTCCTTACTTAAAGCCACTCTTTATTTATAGACCACCCTTATAATGAAGGTCAAATAAAGGACCTTGTGTTAAGTTAGATAGCACTTCCCTCTGTTGTAGCAGTATAAATGTTGTGAGGGCCTAACGCTGTGGGGGAACGTTGAATAGCTACCAAGAGAGCATGTGTCATGCAGTCTTTTCTAAACCAGATGGTAAATAGCATACTGTAGAACTGAATGGAAGACTATTATATGCACTACTATGTCCCAGAGATAAACCTTCAGTGTACAATTATTTATCCCATGCTATTTAATCCTACCCTCTAAAGGATCCATTTAAAACATTTTACAGAGAATGTCATGTTCTTAGTCTTGTTCTCCAGTGCTTCAGTTCTAAGCCATTAAGAGCCTAGAATAAAAGTAAATGGGCTGGTGGTGGGCCACTGCCTACAAGATGGGGAGAGGGGTCATTAAGCACTGATAGATTTCCAGAGGAAGACTCACAGATGACTGCGCAAATGAGCATCCAGAACATTAGAGCAGAGAGAGAGAACCAGTTAGGGCTTAAGTTATGTCTGCCTTAGAACTTTCTGTGGTTCTCCCCCCCTCAAACTCCAAAAGGTAGCAGTTTCCTGCAGTCATATGACCTACCTAGCGGCGTCATGGGTGGAATGTTATTCATATATATATATATTTTTAAACATGCTGAAAATCCATCCAGTGTTTCGAAAACAGTTTTGTTATTCCAGTCTTCTGTGATGTATATAAAGTATAATTTTGGGATGCAAACTCAAATTTGAATACATTTCAACATGGTACATGTCTTCTTTTTTGTAAGCCCATGTGTGTGAGGTGTATACTTTTGTTTCAAAGTAAATTTGTTTAGACTATAAAGAAACACTGTGTGACCCTCATTTAGCCCATTGCAGTAAAAGGTTATAGGCACAATTCACGAGTTTAAGGACCAGACATTGAAATGGTTTTAGAATATCTATTGAGTTAATGGAATGGATGTGAGAAGGAGGATTCAGGAGAGGAATGAGAATGGACCGGATGAAATCGAGGGCTGCAGATGAAGAATCCAGAGGGTGGACTCTAGAATTTGGCTTGTAGTCTCAGGTAGACATTGTCAGGCCATGGTAGTTAGGCTGCTGTGGTGATGGCAATCCCCCCAGGAGATCCTTGGAAGAACCTAAGAGATACTAGATAGAAGGGGAGGAATGCAAAACGTGATATGGCCAGTAAGGCACAGTGTCATACAACACAACATTCACTGCAGAACAACGGAGGAACGTTAGTTTGGTCAGGTTTCAATATGTTGGCAGTGGTGATGAAGGAGAGCAAGGACAAGTGTGGAGACTGATTAGTAATCAGTTGCAGCTGACGCTTGTTGAGGAACTGCGGTCAAGGCAAGTAGTTAGTATTGCAAACAGGCGTGGAGGCTGATTGGCAATTACTAGCAGCTGCTGATTGTTGAGTTGCCAGGGATCTGCATCCAAGGCAACTAGTTAAAGGGGTGCATTGAATTCTGGTCCTCTCTCCTGAATTTTTGTTAATTCTTAATATCATCAATTAAAAAAGCCCAGGCGCTTGGTGCTCCCGCCACACAGAGCATTCAAAATGTGTTGAGGCAACAAGGCCCTCTCTGTAAACATCAACAAGATGTTATTAGTGCCAAATCATCCATCCTTGCTTTCACCCAACAGGTCTGTCAGTAGATCATGAAGTGTTCCGGTGCAGAGAGCAAAAACACCTCATTATTGGCCTCTGTGCAGCTCCTAATCTGGTTCATATGCAGCGCAAGGCTGTGGGTATTGATCACCAAACACTGTGAGTGTGCAGGAGAACGCTAACGAAACAAGGCATTCGAGACAGATCTTGTTAATTTATGTCAATGAGAGTACACTCCCATGTGTGATTTATTTAAAAGGAGATTAAGGTTCTGTGATGCAAACTATTTGACTAACATGTACAGTGCCTTGCAAAAGTATTCATCCCCCTTGGCATTTTTCCTATTTTGTTGCACTACAACCTGTAATTTAAATTGATATTTATTTGGATTTCATGTAATGAACATACACAAAATAGTCCAAATTGGTGAAGTGAAAAAGTGAAAAAAAAGTACTTGTTTCATAAAATGCCCAAAAAATTACAACTGAAAAGTTGTGGGTGCATATGTGTTCCCCCATTTGCTATGAGGACCCTAAATAAAAGCTGGTACAACCAATTACCTTCAGAAGTCACATAATTAGTTGCATAAAGTCCACCTGTGTGCAATCGAATTGTCACATGATCTGTCACATGATCTCAGTTTATATACACCTGTTCTGAAAGGCCCCAGAGTCTGCAATAAGCAAGGGGCACCATCAAGCAAGCTGCACTATGAAGACCAAAGAGCTCTCCAAACATGTCAGGGACAAAGTTGTGTGGGGAAGTACAGATCAGGGTTGGGTTATGAAAAAATTTCAGAAACTTTGAACATCCCGCGAAGCACCATTAAATCCATTATTCAAAAATGGAAAGAATATGGCACCACAACAAACCTGCCAAGAGAGGGCCAGGAAAGGAGGGCAACCTGCCAACTCACAGACCAGGCAAGGAGGGCATTAATCAGAGAGGCAACAAAGAGACCAAAGATAACCCTGAAGGAGCTGCAAAGCTCCACAGCGGAGATTGGCGTATCTGTCCATAGGACCACTTTAAGCCGTACACTCCACAGAGCTGGCTTTACGAAGAGTGGCCAGAAAAAAGCCATTGCTTAAAGAAAAAAATAAGCAAACACGTTTGGTGTTTGCCAACAGGTATGTGGGAGACTCCCCAAACATATGGAAGAAGGTGATCTGGTCAGATGAGACTAAATTGAGCTTTTTGGCCATCAAGGAAAATGCTTTGTCTGGTGCAAACCCAACACCTCCCATCACCCCGAGAACAGCATCCCCACAGTGAAGCATGGTGGTGGCAGACATCAAACATGTCTAACAAAGCAAAACACAGGTATTAACAATAAAATACTAAATAAATACAATTGTTTAATTTTTTAGAAAATATGAAAAAATTCAAGTGCAGGAAGATGTTATCCTTTTTGTTATTCACTGTGGATAATGTCTCAAGATGATTCAATCAAAAACAATCTATCACAGATTTACACTCATTTACATTCATAGAACATGTGTAAGATTTACCTTTTTCGCAGAAAAACAACATTGAAAAACAGAGTTTGTTTGGTATACAATACTTGAAAGGCATCAATTAATATTTTTTCCACACAATGTCAGGAATAAGCATGTTCCATAAAAATGTTCCCCTAGGTGTGAATTGGTTCTGTGAATGGAAATTTTGTCTTGTGTATTTGTTACAAGAAGATTTCTCGAGTAAGCACCACGCCTTCCAAGCTGAGTTCTGGATAAGCTCTGTGATCATCATTAGGGTAATTGGACCACTGGGAATGGCTTTGATCACATAAATAATCTCTCAGAAAGGTATTGGAAACTCATTCAATCTTATAAATTGTTCAAATGAAAGAATATTACCACATCAAAAACAAAGTCAATATTTCTCGTGCCAGCTAGGGTAGAATAATTAATGTCTGAATTATTCCACAAAATAGCTTTATGTGGGGAAAGGTTGTGCAAGAAACATATGACATTACAGCTTGTTGGTGAAACCTATCCAATTTAAGGGGTAATCTTTCAGGAATATAATGACAGTTTCAGTAAAAATTGAAGACCTCCCAATTTAAACACATTGTTTGGAATTAAATATTAAATGGATTCTGTATGACCATACATCTTTTCAACCAATTGATCTTGAAAGTGTTATTTATGTCAACAAAATCCAACACTTCCAGAACTTTTGCTTGTGACACTTATTTTTCCAGATGAAGTCAAGAAACATCTTGTTCATCTCTTTACAGGTAGAGGGATTTACAAATAAAGATACTGAGGGTTAAACGAAGCAAGACAGTCCCTCTGCCTTGGACAGACGCAATCTCAGTATAGATAGATCCATTTTTTTTGCCAATTATTAAATATATTCTTGCTTTATTTAATTTTAGGAGAGAAATTCATGTCTGACAAAGTGTTTTTTTGATTTATGTAATCCTAAATATTTAACACAGTCCTTTACAGGAATATTTTATATTTCTTTATCATCAGAGTCATATGAACATAAGATTTCACATTTAGAAACAATGCATTAGAGAATGCAGTGATAGCGTTAATGTCACGGTCGTCATATGGAGGAGACCAAGGCGCAGCGTGGTAAGCGTACATAACTCTTAATGAAAGAACAAACACTGAACAAAACTATACAAAACAACAAAATGAACCGTGAAGCTATATGACTAGTGTAAACAGGTAACTAAATATAGAATAACAACCCACAAAATACCAAAAGAATATGGCTACCTAAATATGGTCCCCATTCAGAGACAACGATAAACCGATGCCTCTGATTCGGAACCAATCTAGGCAACAAACCTAGGCAACCATAGACATATAAACCCTTAGACATACAAAAACCCCTAGACATACAAAATCCCCAAGACAATACAAAAACTAAACAAACCACCCTCGTCACACCCTGATCTAACCAAAATAATAAAGAAAACAAAGATAACTAAGGTCAGGGCGTGACAATTAAGGGCATGGGTAACCTGGTCTTTGTCTTTTAAAAATAAAGTAGTATCTTCAGCCATTTAGGAAATTTTGATTTCTCTGTTTAAAATTGATAAGCTAAATATTTGCATTATTCAGAATATCTAGAGATAGAAGTTCCCCTACCAAAATGAACAAATAGGCCATCCCTGTCTTACACTTCTGTTGAAACTGAATCTTTCAGATGTATTAGGTTTAGTATCACTATTTATCTTTGTAAAATATGCGAATGACTTCGATACATTTTTCACCAAAACCAAAAAGTTTAAGAGATCAAAAGATAAATTAATGTTATTAAATTGTGTCAAAGGCTTTACAGAAGTCCAAGCATCTGAGTCAATTGCATCTGAATAATCTAAAAAGGTACAAGACTAAACAAATGTTGGAACTTATTTGACGGCCTTTCATGAATCCTGTTTATGTCAAGGCTCAGGAGAAGACCCAGATGCAGACAGTTTCGAAGTAACACACGTTTATTACAAAAACATTGGGGCAGGCAAAAAGCAAGTCAACGGCAGGCAGAGGTCAGTAATCCAGAGCAGAGTCCGAAAGGTACAGAACGGCCGGCTTTCTCAGGGTCAGGGCAGGCAGAGGTCAGTATTCCAGGGTGGTGTGACAAGGTACAGAACGGCAGGCAGGCTCAGGATCAGGGCAGGCAGAATGGTCAAAACCGGGAGAACTACAGAAAGACAGGAACTAGAGAAAGATGCACGGGAAAACAATGGTAGGCTTGACTAAACAAAATGAACTGGCATTAGACAAACAAAGAACACAGGTATAAATACACTGGGGATAATGAGGAAGATGGGCAACACCTGGAGGGGTGTTGAAACAAGCACAAAGACCGGTGAAACAGATCAGTGTGTGACAGTTTGAGTGTAATTTATAATGGCATCTAACTATTTCTTTAATCTTTTGGCATAAACTATAGTAATCAATTTGAAAAAATATTTAATAAAGTAATTGGTCTCCAATTGTCAATGAGAAAAGGGTCATTATCAGGCTTCGGAATCAGTGAAATAAGGCCCTGTTTCATAGTGGAGACATTTCATCATTTTCAATGCAATTTTCTTCTAGCAACTCCCAAAATTGCCTATAGAATTCAACTGACAGGCCCAGGTGATTTCCCTTTTTTCAATTCAGAGCCTCTCTAATTTCTTCGAGTGACACAGGTGATTCGCAAACTGAGTGGAAATCATCCTCAATTACAGGGACAGAATTCTGAATGTGGCAAATGTAGCTTTCACAACCATCTTCCTGAAATTGTGAGTTGTAAAGGTTTTCATAAAATGAATTGACAAATGTTGATATTGTAATGGGATCTTTGCATAATACATCATTCATTTTGAGTGTCGTTATAGATTTGATTTTATAGTTTCTCTTTTCAAGTGCAAAGAAATAACTGGTGTTTCTTTCCCCCTCTTCAATACATGTTGCTCTTGATCTGACAAAGGCACCATTTGCCAGATCGGTGTAAAACTGTTCTAATCAAATCAAAAATCTAATTTTATTTGTCACATGTGCCAAATACAACAGGTGTAGTTACAGTGAAATGGTAACTTACAAACCCTTAACCAAAAAGGCAGTTAACACTTTTTTCTTAAGAAATGATTTACTAAAATTAATAAAAGTATAAAAAAATAAATAAATAAAAATAATTAACCTCTTGGAACTACCCATTCCGGATCCGGGAGAATTGTCATCAACTGACACTAATTAGCATAACGCAACGGACAAAAAAATCTTACTAGAACATTTTCATATTCATAAAATCACAAGTGAAATATATTCAAACACAGCTTAGCCTTTTGTTAATCACCCTGTCAGATTTTGAAAATATGCTTTACAGCCAAAGCAAGACAAGCATTTGTGTAAGTTTATCGATAGCCTAGCATAGCATTATGCCTAGCTAGCAGCAGGCAATCTGGTCACGAAAATCAGAAAAGCAATCAAATTAAATAATTTACCTTTGATGAGCTTCGGATGTTGTCACGAGACTCCCAGTTAGATAGCAAATGTTCCTTTTTTCCAGAATAATTATTTTTGTAGCCAAAAATAGCTCCGTTAGTTCTTCACGTTTGGCTGAGAAAACGACCGGAAATTGCGGTCACGACAACTCCGAAAAATATTCCAAATTAGTTCCATAATATCGACAGAAACATGGCAAATGTTGTTTATAATCAATCCTCAAGGTGTTTTTCAATTATCTATTTGATAATATATAAACCGGGACAGAGCTTTTTTCAGTAAGACCGGGTGGAAAAATAGCTACCTCTGTCTTTGCGCGAGAAATACACAAAGAGCCATCAGGTGGACACTGACGCAATGTTGCCGTTCAGGCTAATTTTTCAAATTAAAAGCCTGAAACTATGTCTTGTGATACTAGACACTTTAACGAAGCCATAGAAAAAGGAATCTCGTTGATATCCCATTCACTGCTCAATAGCGAAGGGACTCTTATTTAGAAACCGCTGCGTTCTTGATTGGATTTTTCTCATTCTTTTGCCTGCAATATCATTTTTGTTATACTCACAGACAATATCTTTACAGTTTTGGAAACTTTAGAGTGTTTTCTATCCTAAGCTGTAAATTATATGCATATTCTATTTTCTGGTCCTGAAAAATAACCTGTTTACTTTGGTAACGTTATTTTTTATTTTTTTTAAAGACCCCTAAATTCAACAGGTTTTTAAGGAGAAACAAAGTAACAGTAGCTGGGCAATATACAGGGGGTACCGGTACAGAGTCAATGTGCGGGGCACTGGTTAGTTGAGGTAATTGAGGTGATATGTACATTTAGGTAGAGGCAAAGATACTATGCATGGATAATAAACAGATTGCAACATCCATGTAAAAAGGGAGGGTGGGGTGGGGACAAAGCAAATAGTCCAGGTAGCCATTTGATTAGCTGTTCAAGAGTCTTAAGGCTTAGGGGTAGAAGCTGGACCTAGACTTGGCACTCCGGTACCGCTTGCCATGCGGTAGCAGAGAGAACAGCCTATGACTAGGGTGGCTGGAGTCTTTGGCATTTTGTTGGGCCTTCCTCTGACAATGCCTGGTATAGTGGTCCTGGATGTCAGGAAGCTTGGTCCCAGTGATGTACTGGGCCTACCCTCTCTAGTGCCTTGCGGTTGGAGGCCGAGCAGTTGCCATACCATGTGACCACTTTCTTATTGAGAAAGTCACTGGTACTTCCTGCTTTAATTTAGGGCGAGGGAGAGCTTTGTATGTGTTTCTGTGTGTGGAGTAAAAGTGGTCTAGAGTTTTCACCCTTCTATTTGCACATTTAACATGCTGGTAGAAAGGTAGGTAAAAACTGGATTTTAAATTTCCCTGCATTAAAGTCCCGGCAACTAGAAGCTTCCCTTGCTAGCACCCATTTTCATGCCATTCTGCTGTGGGGAGGCCAGTCCAAATCTTTCCCGGTTCTCATTGACTCTGGGGCAGACAAGAGCATTTTGCACGCTACCCTGGCGTCCGAGCTGAACATCCCCACTTAGCCCCTCTCCATTCCCATGGACATTAGAGAGCTGGACGGGCACTCTATAGGCAGAGTCACCACTCCCATCAACCTACGTGTGTCAGGGAACCACAGCGAGGCTATCCAGTTCCTGCTCATCAAGTCCCCTCTGATTCCCGTGGTATTGGGATTCTCCTGGCTACAGCAACACAATCCCCTCATTAACTGGTGTACTGGTGCCATCATAGGCTGGAGCCCGTTTTGCCATGCCCATTGCCTGAAGTCAACACAACCTACCCCGGGACGTCTTCCTAGGGGCTCGGAAGGTGCCCTGGACCTCTCCGCCATTCCCGCGGAGTACCAGAACCTTCGAGAAGTGTTCAGCAAGCCACTTTGCTCCAGCCGCACCGACCTTAAGACTACGGGATTGACCTTCTCCCTAGCACAACTCCACCCCGGGGATGACTGTAGTCTCTGTCGGGACCAGAGACCAAGGCGATGGATATCTACATTGGGGACTCCCTTGCTGCACGATTCAACCGTCCTTCTTCTTCTCCCGCTTCTCTTGCGCCTGTGAATCGATTACCGGGGTCTCAATGACATAACGGTGAAAAACATCTACCCGCTACCACTCATCTATCTGGCCTTCGAGCCGCTCCAGGGGATCACATTGTTTTCCAAGCTGGATCTACGGAATGCCTACCACCTGGTGCGGATACGGGAAGGGGATGAGTGAAAGACCGCCTTCAACATGGCCAGCAGTCACTACGAGTATCTGGTCATGCCATTTGGCCTTACCAACATCCCTGCTGTTTTTCCAGACTCTGGTCAATGATGTTCTCCGCAACATGGTGAACCGGTTTGTCTTTGTCTACCTAGATGACATCCTCATCTTCTCCCGTTCCAACCAAGAACATGTGCTCCACGTCCGACAGGTTCTCCAATGCCTTCTGGAGAACCAGCTGTTTGTAAAAGCAGAGAAGTATGAGTTCCATCGTTCCACTATTCCTTTTCTGGTTTTCATCATCGCCTCAGGGAGTGTGCAAATGGATCCCGGGGAAAGTGTCAGCAAATGTCAGCAAGCCAGGCTAGCTATGTGCAGCAAAATGGCTAATGAATAATAGTGAATACAGTGGTTCTCAGGCCGGCTAGGGCGCACTACTGTTACTGATGCATCACATTGGATGACCACTTGTGATTTATTGGGGCTTTTGAACATAACAAAAAATATACAAAAAGTGACATATTGCAGCTTTAAGTATTTGGGTCCATATTCATATCATCAAGCTTGTGACTCTACAAATGTGTTTGATACATTTGCTGTTTGTTTTGGTTGTGTTTCAGATAATTTTGTTGCCCAATAGAAATGAATGGCAAATAATGTATGTCATTATATAGTCACTTTTATTGTAAATAAGAATATAATATGTTTCTAAACACTTCTACATGGATGTGGATACTACCATGATTACAGATAATCCTGAATGAATTGTGAATAATGATGAAAGTTAGAGGCATAAATATCATACCCTCCCCTCCCACATAAATGCTAACCTCCCCTGTTATTGTAATGGTGAGGGATTAGCCTGTCTTGTGGGTATGACATTTGTGTGTCTGTAATGATGCTCTTATTTGGTTACATATGCGTTAACTGTTGTTACTTCTATTGTCAAATCTGTTGTTAATTTGTTCTTAATGATACCAATTTGAATAAATGTATGTTATGTACAAATCATACATTTACAGTATTATCTTGGCACCAGAGTTCCAGGCTTAATACTGTAAGTTTGCTTTACAGCAGAGGTTATGTAAAATATATTCACAGTACTATTTTCCTTACACAAAACCTTACAGCATCCATGTAAATTTACACATGATTTTACATTCATACAAAATATCTATAAAATATATTACAGCATCTCTGCTATAAAGAAAAATGACAATATTAAGTTGGGAACTCTGGTGCCAGTATAATACTGTACATTTACATGGAAAAGTTTTACAATGCTAGTTCTAGTTTGTTTGGTTCTAATGTAATGCAAGTGTGTTTGTGTCCACTGAATTGAATATGCTGCTAATTTCTTCAATTGAAACCTCAGTGGGACCCACAAAACATCTATTTCTGATAGACTTCTGTCTATGCAGACCACATCCCGACTGCTACTGGCTATTTATATATATATTTTACCTTTATTTAACTAAGCAAGTCAGAACAAATTCTTATTTTCAATGACAGCCTAGGAACGGTGGGATAACCGCCTGTTCAGGGGCAGAATGACAGATTTGTATCTTATCAGCTCGGGGATTTAAACTTGCAACCTTTTGGCTGCTAGTCCAACGCTCTAACCACTTGGCTACCCCACCTGTGACATGCTGATTGACCGATATCTGACCGTTTGAAATTAATTTGTTGTTAACTTCTATTGGCATACTTGAAATATGAATATGTATGGCATGTTATTTCCCCCGTAGAGTACCAGGCATTTTACTAATCTCCCCAATTGTTATGGTTCAGGAGCTCAAAATCTACACAAGAGGATGCTAGTATTAATATTTATGGCGCATTAAGCCCAATCGTGGGGTTACATATCCTAATTGTAATTCCTTTTAAGCACAGACAGTTTCTGTGTGATTACTTAACAGTCATCAGTCAACAGGACAAGGACACAACCAGGTAATTTCATTAGCGCTAACAAGCTTTGTGCTATGAATTGTAATGACAATATTAGCAACTCAGGATATCTTATGTTGATAGTGCTCAACGTTTTGGGAAAGTGTTGTAATTGTTACAGCACACTTATATGTTAACAATATATCACAATATATCACAGTATATCACAGAGCTCTAAAATGTGTTTTTTCTTATTATTAAAATATGTACAGAGTGTAGATAATGAAGCAATATGTCATGGAAAAACTGTATTTTGCATGCATACATTATTTAATGAATACATTATTTCCCAGTTAAAACTGTACAAACCATTGGTCAATAAAATGTGTTATGAAAATAATATATATGGAATAATTAAACATTAAAGTCCAATATCTATTACTATTGTGGCAATTACCGAAACACATCAAAATAATACATTGACACACATGGTGGTACAATTTCAACCTGACATCAAATGAACTTTGTGCTACACTAGAAGTGCATGGAAGATGTTCCTGGAACGAATGGGATAATGCTTCAAAGTTAAAGATGGCCGTTTCCTACCTAAAAATGACATTTTTTTATTAATCTGTCCACACAGCCTTACCTACCTAAGTGTTTGATGGGATATGTGGCTGGTGGAGCTATGATTATTATTTTTCAATCACTTCTTCTGACAAGACAAATTCATGTTTTGTTCTTATTACACTCAAGCTTCATAAAGCATGAATCAAATCAGCACTTTTAATTCAAAATCAATTCAGACTCCTTAATACATGAAATGAGTTCATCCATTCTTAATAGAGAGCTCTGAATTGGCCATTACACATTATAAAGGATTGGTGAGCCAGCAACAAATAATGCAGGCCTCTCTTGACCTTGGAAGTCACGCCGGCTTTGTTTCTCTGTGTTTCTGTATTACTGATTAACCAATCTCATGATTAGTTTCAGTCAATACACTCGCTCTGGAATGCAACTATGATGTATTAGTCTGAGTGCATTGCTGTGTGTACAATGCAAAACAATCAAGTGCTCATCTAGGAGAGAGGCCATTTTAAAAATGGATGTGCTCAACATGAAGGTTGTCTCGTTTGTATTATCCTTTCTCCTTTAATTGTGTTTCTCCTCTGCTCGGAATTGAGAGGTACGATGACCCCATGTTCTTTATAAATCCTTCGGGAAGATTCCGAAACAAATAAATAAAAATACAATTGTGGCCACACTCTTCCATGATGCTCTCTACCTGTGGAGGTGATTGCTGGGGTAAATATTGTTGATCCATACATTCTCACTTACAAATCTCCCCCGCATGACAATACTGTCCCCCAGGTTGCCTACCATTAGAAACTTAATTTGCATTTTATACCTCACCCAACATCCATCTCTGCTGTTCCAACTTGATCTCACAAGAAACGTAAGCCTTGTCCAATTTGCAACAGCATTAGAAATGTAAACATTCTCTGAAATATCTCAACGCCAGCAAAATCTTAAGGTTAGGATTAGGGGTTAGGGTAAGGTTAGGCTTAGGCATGTTACTGTAGAGAGTGGTTAGGCCTAGGTGTTAGGTTAGGATTAGTCATACTAGCATGTGGGATATATATCACTAGCCACAAACAATGCTACCTAATATAATGTTTACATACCCTACATTATCCATTTCATATGTATACGTATATCCTGTACTTTATATAATCTACTGCATCTTTATGTAATACATGTATCACTAGCCACTTTAACTATGCCACTTTGTTTACATACTCATCTCATATGTATATACTGTACTCGATACCATCTACTGTATCTTGCCTATGCCGCTCTGTACCATCACTCATTCATATATCTTTATGTACATATTCTTTATCCCCTTACACTTGTGTGTATAAGACAGTGGTTTTGGAACTGTTAGTTAGATTACTTGTTGGTTATTACTGCATCGTCGAAACTAGAAGCACAAGCATTTCGCTACACTCACATTAACATCTGCTAACCATGTGTATGTGACAAATAAAATTTGATTTGATTTGATTTGATTTGATTTGGGAGAAAAAGTCACAAACATATTTATTTCAATGATGGTAAAGTTCTGGAAGGATAGAAGTTGACTTTCTTCCAATCTTCAGAAGCACCTCTTATCTAAGTCCAGCACCGCTGTTTGTGTTTTAATGTATCCCTGCAAACAGGGGACGTCCTAAGGATATTCTGCGATGTTCCCATTATGTCCCTTAAGGGTTTCGCGCAACGTTATCCCACTGGCGTTCGGAAAACATGATGGTCCGAAGGGAATGTTCCCTGGGGGACCTTTGTGCAGATCCCTTTAAGTTCCCATGCAGTCTACTGAGGACAATGTAAGGAACTTTTTAGGACGTTCTCAGGACTTTAATTTACTAGTCGTTTGGACATTGCTTGATGGTCCCAAGGGAACATTGTTAGGACGTTCTTTGGACGTTGTGTCATGGTCCCCTGGAGGTTTTGTCTCGCTGTTGGCTGGGTTCCCCGCTTGTGCCACCAAACCACTGCAACTTATCCAGAAAGCTCCAGCCCGCCTGGTGTTCTCCAATGTCACCCCGCTCCTCTACACACCCCACTGGCTTCCAGTTGAAGCTCGCATCCACTTCAAGACCATGGTACTTGCTTGGAGCAAGAGGAACTCCCCCTCCCAACCTTCAGGCTATGCTCAAACCCTACAACCCAACCTGAGTACTCCATTCTGTCACCTCTGGTGTCTTGGCCTTCCCACCCTTTTGGAGGTCAGCTCCTGCACAGGCCAGTCCAATTTCTTCTCTGTCCTGGCACCCCAATGTTGGAACTAGCTTCCCTTTGAAGCTAAGACAACAGAGTCCCTGCCCGTCTTCAGAAAACATCTGAAACCCTATCTCTTCAAAGAGTATCTTATATAATCCTCCCCCCATGAACACTTAGTACGGACTCTTCGATATGACCCCAACTGGGGGTTGAACTCTCAACCTCTAGATTTGGGGTATGCTGATCTATAAGTTCTATAATTATTTACATAAATTTAATTTCTGCATTTAGCAAAATAGTTTTTATGTTACTCCTGAATAGTTTTTCTGCAGTGTATTTTTAACAGAGCTAAGATTGACTTTGTAGTGCAAAGTGTAGGAATAGTCCTCCAGGTGAGATCAATTATTGATACAGACATGGTGGCGTAGCACGAAGAGACTGCTGTGAACCACAAGGTTGTGAGTTCAAATCCCAGTTGTGGATTTGTAAAATGATAATTACTGTATGAACAACCATGCACAATGTAATCATGTGTGTCAAATATGTAACTTAAAAGTACTGTTTGTGGGTGTCCCTAGCATTGTTGAAAGACAAAGAGCTGTGACTGGATAAGTCATTCCCCAATCAGGGCCTTGATGGGCTTGGCAACAGTAACAAAGGGTGATTTTTAATGAAACTACGGTGCGCGTCCCCTGAGTAGAACTTATTTTATGGGGAGGGACAATGTTTCTTTGTGACCATCAGGTGACGTCCCCGGGACAAACCGGGAACTAGACAAAAGTCTTCAGGAGACCAATGCACAGCGACCCAAGAACCTTCAAGGGACCATGAAACAACATCCCAAGAAAGGCCTTAAAATCGTCCTCATGGACGTACCCGGGGCAAACCGGGATCTAAACAAAACCTCCAGGGGACCATGACACAACGTCCTGAAGACTTTAGGTGACAATTTCGTGAGGCCCCGGGGACGTCCTAATGAATCATTATTGTTTGCAGGGATGATGCATTGTACACCATTGAGAATTATTTCACAGCCATACTTCTGACTTTGTGGTTAAAGACAAGATTATCTTTATATATTGTGCATGCCATGTTGAAATATGATAATCTTTTCAAATGTTCAGTTATTAGTCACATCACATAACACATTTTCCAATTGAATGATAAACAATCAGCCACAGGAGATGTCGCATTTCTGCTGGTGCATCTTTGTTGATGTAACTTGATAAAATAAGCATACAAAAAATACACAGAATCACACACACATACATACACAAAATCAAACTCGAGTTCACCTGCACGCTCATAAAAATTCAGTCCCGTATAAACATTTATAAAACAGAAAACACAGTAGCAAGCACACACACACACTCACTCACACAGCAGACCTCAAGCTTGGAATGCTTTGGATGCTCTTGAATATTCTTGTCTCATCTCTCTCCCTTCCCAGAACCCAAAAGGATGGAAAGCACAAGAAAGGGAAAGGGTTCTGTGATCACTGATCCTGCTTTAAATAGTGCCCTTCTGCCGGGCCACTACATCAAAGGGGCCCAAGCCATTGGCCGCCTATCCAAATCATCCCCACAGACCGATTAGATATTCACAAGAGCTAGTACTGTGGCTGGCACAAATGTTTAACTGAGCTGATTGGGAGATTAGCTTGTCAATCAAATGCCATATTAGGGCTTAATAAGTGTGAACTGGGTGACATCGGCCAAAAGAAGCATAATCCCAGATCAATGTTAAATTCCCTCCTGGCACGTGTCAATAAAAACACTCTCGCTATCCAGTTGCTGTGTTAAACAAGGATATTTCAATAATGTAACACAGATGTTAGCAACATCACTATGGTATGCAATGGTAGTTTACAGTAGAGCAAGTATACTGTAAGTCCGCATGGTTCATGCTAATCAGAGTGGCCAGTGCCTGAGGAGAATGCAGATAAAAACAAACATATGAGGCTTTGAGATGTTCTTTCTTGAATCTTCAATAGGTTGCAATGGAAAGTAGGATCAGATAGCAAACGCACAACACTCCATAGTGGATTTCTACATTCAAATCCCTTGCATCAAGATGGATCTCTCCACATAAATCAAGAGCAACGACTAACAAGCAAGGAAGACGATTTACTCTAAATCTGTGCTTATATCTTATATAATGGGAGAAAATATGACAAACTATGGTAGAAAAGCCAATTCTTATCATTTTCAGAAAGGATGAAGATATCTGCACAAAAGGGAAGTGACAGAACAGTAGGGGAGCCTATTTTTTCCTGGTTTCCAGTCTCTTCTTGCAGGGCTGTAACTCTTCCTTGTCCTTCCAGCGGTAGGGGATGTGGTCTGGCCCTTTGTTGTTCCATGCGATAGAGTAAGAGGCTGTACTCTCGGTATTTACCCTTGGTCCTGGTTTTCAAGGCAGGGTGTCTTCCTTGAACATTGTATTTTATTTTGGGGAGAACTGTATTCAGGAATGTGCACAGATAGAGCTCTAGCAGTGCTGGAGAATCTGCCCTTTTGCCCTCCTATGAAAAAAGTGCCATTTGCATTGGTGGCAAATTACTATATCATTTTTCAAATATTCATGACTCTTGAAAAAAGTCTGCTCCCCGTGCTCGCAGTGCGTTGCTGCTATAGATCATATATAGTGGCTTCAGAAAGTATTCAGACCCCTTGACCTTTTTCACATGTTATTACGTTACAGCCTTGAACTAAAATGTATTAAATAAAAACATAATAACATATAATGACAAAGCGAAAAATGGTTTTCGAAATGTTTCGAAATGTATTAAAACAAAAAAACACCTGTCTATATAAAGTCCCGCAGTTGACAGTGCATTTCAAAGCAAAAACCAAGCCATGAGGTAGAAGGAATTGTCCGTAGAGCTGAGACAGGATTGTGTCGAGACACAGGTCTGGGGAGGCTACCAAAACATTTCTGCAGCATTGAAGGTTCCCAAGAACACAGAGGCCTCCATCATTCTTAAATTGAAGAAGTTTGGAACCACCAAGACTCTTCCTGGAGCTGGCCGCCCAGCCAAACTGAGCAATTGGGGGAGAAGGGCCTTGGTCAGGGAGGTGACCAAGAACCCGATGGCCACTCTGACAGAGCTCTAGAGTTATTCTGTGGAGATGGGAGAACCTTCCAGAAGGACAAACCTCTCTGCAGCACTCCACGAATCAGGCCTTTATGGTAGAGTGGCCAGACGGAAGCCACTCCTCAGTAAAAGGCACATGACAGCACGCTTGGAGTTTGCCAAAAGGCACCTAAAGACTCGCAGACCATGAGAAACAAGATTCTCTGGTTTGATGAAACCAAGATTGAACTCTTTGGCCTGAATGCCAAGCATCACATCTGGAGCACACCTGGCACCATCCCTACTGTGAAGCATGTTGGTGGCAGCATCATGCTGTGGGGATGTTTTTCAGCGGCAGGGACTGGGAGATTTGTCAGGATCGAGGGAAAGGTGAACGGCGCAAAGTACAGGAAGAACCTTGTTGGAAACCTGCTCCAGAGTGCTCTGGACCTCAGGCTGGGGTGAAGGTTCACCTTCCAACAGGACAACGACCCTCTGCATACAACCAAGACAACGCAGGATTGGCTTCGGGACAAGTCTCTGAATGTCCTTGAGTGGCCCAGCAACGCTCCCCATCCAACCTGACAGAGCTCGAGAGGATCTGCAGAGAGAATGGGAAAAAGTCCTCAAATACAGGTGTGGCAAGGTTGTAGCGTCATACCCAAGAAGTCTCCAGACTGTAATCGCTGCCAAAGGTGCTTCAACAAAGTACTGTGTGAAGGTTCTGAGTAAAGGGTCTGAGTACTTTTGTAAATATGATATTTCCGTTTAATAAAAAATATATATATTTTCAAACATTTTTGCTTTGTCATTAAGGGTTATTCTGTGTAGATCGATGAGCAAAAAAACAATGTAAGTAAGTGTATAGTAAGGCTATAACCATACAAAATTTTGAAAAAGTCAAGGGGTATGAATACTTTCCGAAGGCACTGTATACAGGTTGCTGCACTCTTCACACTCGTCCTTGTCACAATGCACAACCTACCCGCTGGCGTCGAAATGAATACCACAAGTAGTAGGTTACTTTGAAGTTGCTAGCATGTGATGTGCAACTGTAAAGTTGGACCACCATTGACATCTTAGTTCAGGCAGTAGATCTGAAAGCATCCCTAACCTGAATAAAACCTAGCATACTCAGAGCAGCACATTCTAGACAGATACACTATTGCTATCCTCCTACACAAATCAAATCAAATTGTATTTGTCACATGAGCCGGATACAAAAGGTCGTGAAATGCTTATTTACAAGCCCTTAATTTAAAAACTTCTTATGGCTGGGGGGCAGTATTGAGTAGCTTGGATGAGTAAGGTGCCCAGATGTGCCCAGAGTAAACTGCCTGCTCCTCAGTCCCAGTTGCTAATATATGCATATGATTAGTATATTTGGATAGAAAACACTCTGAAGTTTCTAAAACTGTTTGAATTATGTCTGTGAGTATAACAGAACTCATATGGCAGGCAAAAACCTGAGACAAAATCCAACCAGGAAGTGGGAAATCTGAGGTTGGTCGATTTTCAACTCAGCCCCTATTGAAGATACAGTGGGATATTGGTCATGCTGCACTTCCCAAGGCTTCCACTAGATGTCAACTGTCTTTAGAAACTTGTTTGAGGCTTCTACTATGAAGGGGGGCTGAATGAGAGGGGAATGAGTCAGAGGTCTGCCAGCAGTCACTCGCTCGTCACGCGCACATGAGAGGTAGCTCCCGTTCCATTTGCTTTTCTGAAAACAAAGGAATTCTCCGGTTGGAAAATTATTGAAGTTTTATGTTAAAAACATCCTAAAGATTGATTCTATACATCGTTTGACAAGTTTCTACGGACTGTAATGGAACTTTTTGACATTTCGTCTGCAACTAGTGAACGAGCTTCGTGAGTTTTGATTTTGTTTACCAAACGCGCTAACAAAAGTAGCTATTTGGACATAAATGATGGACATTATCGAATAAATCAAACATTTATTATGGAACTGGGATAACCTGGGAGTGCATTCTGATGAAGATCATCAAAGGTAAGTTAATATTTATAAGGTTATTTCTGACTTCTGTTGACTGCACAATATGGCGATATCTTTTTGGTTTGTTGGTTCTCTGAGCGCCCGTACTCAGATTATTGCATGGTTTGCTTTTTCCGTAAAGCTTTTTTGAAATTTGACACAGCGGTTGCATTAAGGAGAAGTTTATCTATATTTCCATTCATAACACTTGTATTTTCATCAACATTTATAATGAGTATTTCTGTAAATTTATGTGGCTTTCTGTAAATTTATGTGGCTCTCTGCAAAATCACTGGATGTTTTTGAAACTACTGAACATAACGCGCCAATGTAAACTGAGATTGTTTGTTATAAATATGAACTTTATTGAACAAAACATACATGTATTGTGTAACATGAAGACCTATGCATGTCATCTGATGAAGATCATCAAAGGTTAGTGATTAATTCTATCTCTATTTCTGATTTTTGTGACTCAACTCTATGGCTGGAAAAATGGTTGTGTGTGTTTTTGTGACTTGGCTCTGACCTAATATAATCGTTTGTGGTGCTTTCGATGTAAAGCCTATTTGAAATCGGACACTGTAATGGGATTAACCTTTCTAGCTAGTGGAACCCCTCGACAACATTCCGCTGAAAAGGAAGAGCATGAAATTAAAAAATATTTTTCAGAAATACAGTGCCTTGCGAAAGTATTCGGCCCCCTTGAACTTTGCGACCTTTTGCCACATTTCAGGCTTCAAACATAAAGATATAAAACTGTATTTTTTGTGAAGAATCAACAACAAGTGGGACACAATCATGAAGTGGAACGACATTTATTGGATATTTCAAACTTTTTTAAGGAATCAAAAACTGAAAAATTGGGCGTGCAAAATTATTCAGCCCCTTTACTTTCAGTGCAGCAAACTCTCTCCAGAAGTTCAGTGAGGATCTCTGAATGATCCAATGTTGACCTAAATGACTAATGATGATAAATACAATCCACCTGTGTGTAATCAAGTCTCTGTATAAATGCACCTGCACTGTGATAGTCTCAGAGGTCCGTTAAAAGCGCAGAGAGCATCATGAAGAACAAGGAACACACCAGGCAGGTCCGAGATACTGCTGTGAAGAAGTTTAAAGCCGGATTTGGATACAAAAAGATTTCCCAAGCTTTAAACATCCCAAGGAGCACTGTGAAAGCGATAATATTGAAATGGAAGGAGTATCAGACCACTGCAAATCTACCAAGACCTGGCCGTCCCTCTAAACTTTCAGCTCATACAAGGAGAAGACTGATCAGAGATGCAGCCAAGAGGCCCATGATCACTCTGGATGAACTGCAGAGATCTACAGCTGAGGTGGGAGACTCTGTCCATAGGACAACAATCAGTCGTATATTGCACAAATCTGGCCTTTATGGAAGAGTGGCAAGAAGAAAGCCATTTCTTAAAGATATCCATAAAAAGTGTTGTTTAAAGTTTGCCACAAGCCACCTGGGAGACACACCAAACATGTGGAAGAAGGTGCTCTGGTCAGATGAAACCAAAATTGAACTTTTTGGCAACAATGCAAAACGTTATGTTTGGCGTAAAAGCAACACAGCTCATCACCCTGAACACACCATCCCCACTGTCAAACATGGTGGTGGCAGCATCATGGTTTGGGCCTGCTTTTCTTCAGCAGGGACAGGGAAGATGGTTAAAATTGATGGGAAGATGGATGGAGCCAAATACAGGACCATTCTGGAAGAAAACCTGATGGAGTCTGCAAAAGACCTGAGACTGGGACGGAGATTTGTCTTCCAACAAGACAATGATCCAAAACATAAAGCAAAATCTACAATGGAATGGTTCAAAAATAAACATATCCAGGTGTTAGAATGGCCAAGTCAAAGTCCAGACCTGAATCCAATCGAGAATCTGTGGAAAGAACTGAAAACTGCTGTTCACAAATGCTCTCCATCCAACCTCACTGAGCTCGAGCTGTTTTGCAAGGAGGAATGGGAAAAAATGTCAGTCTCTCGATGTGCAAAACTGATAGAGACATACCCCAAGCGACTTACAGCTGTAATCGCAGCAAAAGGTGGCGCTACAAGGTCTTAACTTAAGGGGGCTGAATAATTTTGCACGCCCAATTTTTCAGTTTTTGATTTGTTAAAAAAGTTTGAAATATCCAATAAATGTCGTTCCACTTCATGATTGTGTCCCACTTGTTGTTGATTCTTCACAAAAAAATACAGTTTTATATCTTTATGTTTGAAGCCTGAAATGTGGCAAAAGGTCGCAAAGTTCAAGGGGGCCGAATACTTTCGCAAGGCACTGTATGTAACTTTCACACATTAACAAGTACAATACAGCAAATGAAAGATAAACATCTTGTTAATCTACCCATTATGTCCGATTTCAAAAATGTTTTACAGTGAAAGCACAACATATGATTATGTTAAGTTATAGCCAAGTCGAAAAAACACAGCCATTTTTCCAGCCAAAGACAGGAGTCACAAAAATTGAGATAAAATTAATTGAGATATAATTGAGATAGAATTAATCACTATCCTTTGATGATCTTCATCAGATGACACTCATAGCACATCATGTTACACAATACATGTACGTTTTGTTCGATAATGTGCATATTTATGTCCAAAAATCTTAGTTTACATTGGCGCCTTACATGCAGTAATGTTTTGATTCCAAAACATCCGGTGATTTTGCAGAAATACTCATAATAAACATTGATCAAAGATACAAGTGTTATTCACAGAATTAAAGATAGACTTCTCCTTAATGCAACCGCTGTGTCAGATTTTTTTTAAACTTTACGGAAAAAGCATAATCTGAGAACGGCGCTCAGAGCCCAAAACAGCCAGAGAAATGTCCGCCATTTTGGGGTCAACAGAAGTTAGAAATAACACCATAAATATTCACTTACCTTTGATGATCTTCATCAGAAGGAACTCCCAGGAATCCCAGTTCGACAATGAATGACTGATTTGTTCCATAAAGTCCATAATTTATGTCCAAATAGCCACTTGTTGTTAGCGTGTTCAGCCCACTAATTCATCGTCATGAGTCCAGACAAAAACTCGAAAGGTTCCGTTACAGTCCTTTAGAAACATGTCAAACGATGTCTGGAATCAATCGTTAGGATGTTGTTAACATAAAACATCAATAATGTTCCAACCGGAGAATTCCTATGTTGGAAGAAAAGCACTGGAACGAGAGGTAACTGTCGGGAGCACCCGTCATGAGACCAAGACACTCTGCCAGACCACTGACTCAAAGAGGTCTCATGAGCTCCTCCTTTATAGTAGAATCCTCATTCAAGTTTCTAAAGACGGTTGACATCTAGTGGAAGCCGTAGGAAGTGCAACTTGACTCCATAGATACTGTGTGTTCGGTAGGCCAAGCTTTGAAAAACTACAAACCTCAGATGTCCCACTTCCTGGTTGAGTTTTTCTCAGGTTTTCACCTGCCATATGAGTTCTGTTATATTCACAGACATCATTCAAACAGTTTTAGAAACTTCAGGGTGTTTCTATCCAATTCTAATAATAATAAGCACATATTAGCATCTGAGACCGAGTAGGAGGCAGTTCACTCTGGGCACGCTATTCATCCAAAAGATACTTGTATGTTTGAGGAATTTTAATTATGAGATTTCTGTTGTTTTGAATTTGGCGCACTGCACTTTCACTGGCTGTTGTCATATCAATCCCGTTAACGGGATTTCAGCCCTAAGAAGTTTTAACCAGCAATGCAGCTCAAGAAATAGAGTTAAGAAAATATTTACCAAATAAACTAAAGTAAAAAATAGAATAAATGTAATAACAATAACGAGGCTATATACAGGTGGTACCGGTACTGAGTCAAGGAGCTCGGCATGCTCACTCTCTTTTAGGTCTCGACAGTACACAACGGTGCACTTCAATCATCCTTCCAGTAGCTGTCCCTGATGACCGTGTTCTCCAGCCTTCACTCTCTCCTCCCTTGCTATACGCTGCCACAGAGCCAACAGATGATAAAAATGTATGAGCTTGCCAGCAAGATTGATTGATTTATTGATTTAATTTGACGATTGAAAAACACAATACAACCACAAATGTGTAAACAATGCATAAAAAAGGTGTTGAGGATAACACAAAAAAGTCAACTTATTTCCAATGTGGTCCTCTTCAAAAACATCAAACATGTTACAGATTCACATCTAAAAGCTGAATTGTCGTAAACATCAAATGGTCACCAAAAAATAGACAACTATGCAAAGACCAAAACAATAACACATTTAAATATTCTTCCAAATGACAGTGGTTGCTCTCTTTTTGAGAATAGCTCACAGAACTAGTCAGCCAGCATCCTTCACTGTCCAAACCGCATTGGTTGTGACAACTTAACCTGTAGCCTGGCTCCGCCTTGCCGTGCAAATCTTTCCACTGCCTCACCATCGTCACTCGAGTCACCTCCCTGCAGCTCCTCAGTCGCCAGTCCATGTGCTAAACTAACCCTAGGAAATCTCAGTAAATCCATGAGCACCCCAAAGAAGCACGTTCAAATCAAAACAGCATTGGCAAATCTAGCAGATGGCAATCATATCACAATATTTTTTACATTTTTGACGGCATGACAGTTTTTGATTAATAAAAGTTCTCAATGTGCTTTATGAGTAGTTCATGACCCTAGTGTAGTAACACATACATTATAAGTGATTTCAATGGCACTTTCTTCATTCTGATGGTTCTATACTGTTCTATCCAACTTCAAACAAAAAATATTTTCAGCATTTTCTACAATTTCTGCATTTCCTTCACTTTTGTTATCATTTCCACTCTGTGCCAGTCCTGCTCTCCATGATATGGACAAACAATCTAGGCCTAGTTAATTGGTGAACTGTTGGAATCATAAAAATGAAATTATTATTCTAATATTTGGAATATAGTGGGCAGCACCTTGAATGCATTGTTGTTTGACATGACGAATGAATGAGCCACGAAGGAATTATTGACAGGCTAGGAACCAAAGTGTTGGTCAATGTTTCCAGGGGACCCTAATTATTTGTTACATTAAATATTTTCTTACCTCATGTAGCTAGCCATCTAGCAAACATATTCATGTTTCACCTATTCCTTTCTGATTAAAGATACCAGGCTGTATCAGCTATCTACCTTTGCTCTGATTCTTAGCTGGCTAGCTAGCCAGCTAACTAGTGAGTAGCATTAAAGGCTAACAAAATTAATTTTAGTCATAACTTGCTAAGAAAAGACAAACTCACGGAAAGTAAGATACACAAACTAATAGTGTAATTGCAGAACGCTTGTGGAATGCAGCATCGTTTCCAGAAACATCTTTCTACATCTGTCTGACAATGCGTAGTGCAGAGTGAACGACAAGAAAATGTTTGTGACTCTGTGGTCGAACAACTGCTCTCTCCTTGAGTGACGGTGCAGGGCGTGGTGTGGGAAGTGGCATGCAGCAAGAGGGAGAACGCCTCAGGTAGCAAACAGAGTCAACTTTAAAATCGGAAATGATATCCGTTTGAGTTGCGTATCACATTTTAAAAAAAAACAACAACATTGAAATACCGTTATAGAAAGTAAAGGAAAAACCCAAACCGGTACATGCATCAATACAGGTACTATATACTGTATAGTCAAATATGGCATACCGTTCGACCCTAGGGTGCCATGGCAACAATCATGGCAATAATGTATGCCTGATTATCTGCCTTTCATCAATTACCCTGAATCATAATGGCTGCTATCCTGGGGGTGATACCACTATGAGGCTATGAGTCATAGTCTCTAAGCTTGTAACTTGAATGTCTATTCTAAGGCATTCCCTCTAGCATGCCAGCCAAGTGTTCCTTCCCACCAACTGTATATGACTTTTGCATCCTTTAATTGAGAAGGATATTAACTTTGAGAGACACACAGTACCAATCAAAGGTTTGGACACACCTACTCCTTCAAGGGTTTTTCTTTATTTTTATTTTTACTATGTTCTACATTGTAGAATAATAGTGACGACATCAAAACTATGAATTAACACATATGGAATCATGTAGTAGCCAAAAAAGTGTTAAACATATCAAAATATATATATATTTTATATTTGAGATTCTTCAAAGTAGCCACCCTTTGCCTTGATGACAGCTTTGCACACTCTTGGCATTCTCTCAACCAGCTTCATGAGGTAGTCACCTGGAATGCATTTCAATTAACAGGTGTGCCTTGTATAAAGTGAGCCAATCAGCTGTGTTGTGACAAGATAGGGGTGGTACACAGTAGATAAACCTATTTGGTAAAAGACCAAGTCCATATTATGGCAAGAAAAGCTCAAATAAGCAAAAAGAAATGACAGTCCATCATTACTTTAAGCCATGAAGGTGAGTCAATCCGGAACATTTCAAGTACTTTCAAAGTTTCTTCAAGCCTTCCCATACTCTACTTTCACGGACCTATGCATATACTCTTAGTGTACGCACTGACATAGTAGACTAGATATAAAGTGTGCCTACCAATCAATCCAATTTTAACATTTCAGACTGTACACCTACTCAGAAAACATTGTAAGCTCTTTAGATAAATTACCCACAATATTTGAGGAATGCAGGATTGTAAAACACACAGAGACACAAAGCAATTATTCTCTGTGTTCCTCGGGCAAAGCAGATAATTGTTTAGGGATGAAAGGGAAAAGTGGACAGTCTCATTAAAACAGCAGAGAGCAGCGCTGGCAACCGTTACTGCCCCACATACATCTAAAATGATTACTTACATTGGTTATTGCTGGGATGAGATCAAAATGCCATTTGTTAAATGTTAACTCATTTGTTTAATGAATCTCATAAGGCAGCTTGAGAGATGTTTAGCCTGCAACAAGGCATAGTGCAGCCTTTATAATAACACTGAGATTCTGTCTTTTCCTATCAATATGCTAGGTGGAATTGCTTATGCCTTTATTTTGGAAGATGTCCCTTCGGGCTCTGAACAAAAACACAAGAGCAAAGGCAAGAGCATATTTTCATGCCATTATGAGAGGAATTAGAATGTGAAATGGATGAGGCCCCTCTCAAACAAGATTGCGAATGGATGCTGTGAGGAGAAGACTCAACATGGCTACTAAATGCTACTGTGCTTTATAGGCTATCTGAAAACCTTTCTATTAACAACACAAATAATAAGTACATTCATAAATTACACTGGTCCAACTTTCCAAAAATAAGTTGCATTGATAGGTATAGTCTATGTATAACGTAAGTTGCCTACACATTGTTACACACTACATAAAACTATTGTATTTGTTGGTATCACTATGGTTATTACCCTTATCAATACAATAACTGTTTTGTCATATTTGTTTGTCATCATCACCATCACCCTTCACTCTAGTACATTCAGTGAAGCTATACCCATGTTTGTTAAAACATAACTTCAGTTAAATGTACAATTTCATGAATTCTGCTTTGACTGATGCCGTGCATATTTCATTAATAGGCAAGTCAATACAGGTCAATTGTTAACCTCTGTCTGTTTACTATCGCATCTTTTAAAATGAGCTTCAAATCGGTCAATGTCAGGGGATCATAAAACCCACATTTTAAAAATGTATGGTTATATCACTCTTAAATAAACAAGTAGAATACTCACAATGCATCCTTGTTGGAGATTCACAGACAATATGAATCTCTTTTTAAACTAAATGAACTCCAGTGAGAAGTGAGCATTTACAATGTAAATGTCCATTTATTCATTGACTTTTAGGGAACTATTATATAAAATAGCCTTATTTCACATATTAATTTGATTTTATAGACAGAGATGTTCACAGAAGCTGACATACTGTAACTATTTAAAAAAATCAAACAGTCAGGAAGACAGTAAAATGTACAGTACCAGTCAAAAGTTTGGACACACTTACTCATTCAAGGGTTTCTCTCTATTTTTACTATTTTCTACAATGTAGAATAATAGTGAAGACATGAAAATATATTTACATTTGAGATTCATCAAAGAAGTCACCCTTTGCCTTGATGACACATTTTACAGTCTTGGCATTCTCTAAACCACATGGAATGCATTGCAAATTTCTTCAAGTGCAGTAACAACAACCATAAACGCTGTGATTAAACTGGCTCTCATGAGGGCAACCACAGGAAAGGAAGACCCAGAGTTAACTCTGCTGCAGATGATAAGTTCATTAGAGGTAGCAGCCTCAGATATTGCAGCCCAAATAAATGCTTCACATAGCTCAAGTAAAAGACACATCCCCACATCAACAATTCAGAGGAGACTGCATGAATCAGGAATTTTTGCCAAGAAACCACTACTAAAGGACACCAATAATAAGAAGAGACTTGCTTGGGCCAAGAAACATGAGCAATGGACATTAGAGCGGTGGAAATCTGTCCTTTGTTCTGATGAGTCCAAATGTGAGATTTTTGGTTCCAACCACCGTGTCTTTGTGAGAAGCAGAGTAGGTGAACGTATGATCTCCGCACGTGTGGTTCCCACCGTGACGCATGTATGAGGAGGTGTGAGGGTGTGGGGGTGACACTTTGCTTTGCTGGTGACACTGTCAGTGATGTATTTAGAATTCAAGGCACACTTAACCAGCATGGCTACCACAGCATTCTGCAGCGATACACCATCCCATCTGGTTTGCGCTTAGTGGGACTATCATTTGTTTTTCAACCAGGACAATGACCCAAAACACCTCCAGGCTGTGTAAGGGCTATTTGATCAAGAAGGAGAGTGATGGAGTGCTGCATCAGATGACCTGGCCTCCACAATCGCCCGACCTCAACCCAATTGAGAAGGTTTGGGATGAGTTGGACCGCAGAGTGAAGGAAAATCAACCAAAGAGTGCTCAGTATATGTGGGAACTCCTTCAAGACGTTTGGAAAAGCATTCCAGTTGAAGCTGCTTGTGACAATGCCAAGAGTGTGCAAAGCCGCCATCAAGGCAAAGGGTGGCTACTTTGAAGAATCTCAAATATAAAATATATTTTGATATGTTCAACACATTTTTTTTGCTTACTACATGATTCCATATGTGTTATTTCATAGTTGTGATGTCTTCACTATTATTCTACAATATAGAAAATAGTAAACATTAATAAAAACCCTTGAATGAGTAGGTTTTCTTAAACTTTTGACTGCTACTGTATGTACAGTGCATTTGTAAAGTACACAGACCCCTTGACTTTTTCTAAATGTTGTTGTGTTACAGCTTTGTTCTAAAATTGATTAAATTGATTGATTTTTTTCCCTCATCAATCTACACACAATACCATATAATGACAAAGCAAAAACAGCTTTTTAGAAGTGTCTGGAAATGTATAAAAATGTGAAAACGGGAATATCACATTTACGTAAGCATTCAGACCATTTACTCAGTACTTTATTGAAGATCCTTTGGCTGTGATGACAGCCTCGAATCTTCTTGGGTATCTATTTTGAGGTCTCTCCAGAGATGTTCGATCGGGTTCAGGTCCGCGCTCCGGCTGGGCCACTCAAGGACATTCAGAGACTTGTCCGGAAGTCACTCTTGCGTTGTCTTGGCTGTGTGCTTAGGGTTGATGTCCTGTTGGAAGGTGAGGTGGACCTTCACCCCAGTCTGGAGGTCCTGAGCACTCTGGAACAGGTTTTCAACAAGGAGCTGTCTGTGCTTTGCTCCATTAATCTTTCCCTTGATCCTGACTAGTCTTCCGTCTGGCTAATTTACCGTAAAGGCCTGATTGGTGGAGTACTAAAGAGATGGTTGTCAATCTGGAAGGTTCCCCCATCTACACAGGGGAACTCTGGAGCTCTATCAGAGTGACCATCAGGTTCTTGGTCACCTCCCTGACCAAGGCCTTTCTCCTCCGATTGGTCAGTTTGTGCGGGCTGCAAGAGCAAGACAGACAGACAAAATCACATTGTAGGATTTTTAATGAATTTATTTGCAAATTATGGTGGAAAATAAGAATTTGGTCACCTACAAACAAGCAAGATTTCTGACTCTCACAGACCTGTAACTTCTTCTTTAAGAGGCTCCTCTGTCCTCCACTCGTTACCTGTATTAATGGCACCTGTTTGAACTTGTTATCAGTATAAAAGACACCTGTCCACAACCTCAAACAGTCACACTTCAAACTCCACTATGGCCAAGACCAAAGAGCTGTCAAAGGACACCAGAAACAAAATTGTAGACCTGCACCAGGCTGGGAAGACTGAATCTGCAATAGGTAAGCAGCTTGGTTTGAAGAAATCAACTGTGGGAGCAATTATTAGGAAATGGAAGACATACAAGATCACTGATAATCTCCCTCGATCTGGGGCTCCACGCAAGATCTCACCCCGTGGGGTCAAAATGATCACAAGAACGGTGAGCAAAAATCCCAGAACCACACGGGGGGACCTAGTGAATGACCTGCAGAGAGCTGGGACCAAAGTAACAAAGCCTACCATCAGTAACACACTACGCCGCCAGGGACTCAAATCCTGCAGTGCCAGACGTGTCCCCCTGCTTAAGCCAGTACATATCCAGGCCCGTCTGAAGTTTGCTAGAGAGCATTTGGATGATCCAGAAGAAGATTGGGAGAATGTCATATGGTCAGATGAAACCAAAATAGAACTTTTTTGGTAAAAACTCAACTCATCGTGTTTGGAGGACAAAGAATGCTGAGTTCCATCCAAAGAACACCATACCCACTGTGAAGCATGGGGGTGGAAACATCATGCTTTGGGGCTGTTTTTCTGCAAAGGGACCAGGACGACTGATCCGGGTAAAGGAAAGAATGAATGGGGCCATGTATCGTGAGATTTTGAGTGAAAACCTCCTTCCATCAGCAAGGGCATTGACGATGAAACGTGGCTGGGTCTTTCAGCATGACAATGATCCCAAACACACCGCCCGGGCAACGAAGGAGTGGCTTCGTAAGAAGCATTTCAAGGTCCTGGAGTGGCCTAGCCAGTCTCCAGATCTCAACCCATTGAAAATCTTTGGAGGGAGTTGAAAGTCCGTGTTGCCCAGCAACAGCCCCAAAACATCACTGCTCTAGAGGATATCTGCATGGAGGAATGGGCCAAAATACCAGCAACAGTGTGTGAAAACCAACAGTGTGTGAAAACCTTGAAAACATTTGACCTCTGTCATTGCCAACAAAGGGTATATAACAAAGTATTGAGATAAACTTTTGTTATTGACCAAATGCTGATTTTCCACCATAATTTGCAAATAAATTCATTAAAAATCTACAATGTGATTTTCTGGATTTTTTTTCTAATTTTGTCTGTCACAGTTGAAGTGTACCTATGATGAAAATTACAGGCCTCTCTCATCTTTTTAAGTGGGAGAACTTGCACAATTGGTGGCTGACTATATACTTTTTTGCCCCACTGTATGATATCGGTGAAATATTCGATTTAGTGGCATGCATTGGTTTTGGCAGTGGTATGTGTGAGAAGTCTCCAATGTAAGGTTATCAGAAGGTTAGAAAAACCCTGAGTTTAACATAAAAGGAAGAATGAGCTTTAGAGTCATCAGATATTACCCCAATTACTGCTTGAATGCAACATATTTGACAGGACTTTTGCTTCCATCATTCCTGTCTTTTGCCAAGTTATTATTAATAACATGAGCATCTTTAAATTACCCATGTGGTGGTAGATTTCTGAAATATTGATAGATTTCTGAAAGCTGGACAGATACAGTGGCCATGTCTGCATTGCAATTGCTTTCCACGTGATCATTATGTAACCTTTCTATCTAGGTTAGTGTCATTGAGATGATATCTATTTTGCAATAGAGACCAGGAATACGGGAGAGTAGTAAGAGAAGCTGATTTTGATCTAAGTAGAATACATACTCCAGCGCCCATTGATCTAAGTAGGACACATACTCCAGCGCCCATTGATCTAAGTAGGATACATACTTCAGCACCCATTGATCTAAGTAGGATCCATCCTCCAGCACCCATTGATCTAAGTAGATTCCATACTCCAGCGCCCATTGATCTCAGTAGCATCCATACTCCAGCGCCCATTGAGGGACACTTAGTATAAACCCCCATAAAATGTTGATTGTTCATACCTAGCACATTAATCTTACATGCTGTTGCACTCTCGACCAGCCTTAACAAATTAAATTCAGCTGTAAAAATAGTTTTTGGAATGCAATTTGGCCCTATGGAAAGTACTGTGGCAAGCCAAAGAGCGAGCATGAGGAACTAAAAAAAACAGGCCATTTACCCATATGGGCAATTCACTCGAAAGGAAACAGACAGCGGCAGAATAGACTAGACTGCCAGCTCATAGCAGAACATGTCCCTCTTTTATGCAAGTTCTATGAGTACAAGCCTTGGCGTGAATAATGATTCTTAAAGCTCAGATGGTGTTTCAAGTTTCAAGTTTTAATGTCACTTGTGCAAGTTTAAGAAAATGATAAACCCAACAATGTAATCAATATCAATGTAATACTAAAAATAACACAAGATAGAACAGAAACACCAAATAAATAAAATTAAAATTTACGAAGAACAGGAGAAGTAAGTAAGCTATATACAGGGTCATTTCCAATACCATATTTACAATGTGCAGGGATACTGGAGTGATTGAAGTAGATATGTAAATGGGTAAGGTGAATGGCATCAGGATATATGATAAACAGAGTAGCAACAGTGTATATGATGATTGTGTGTGAGTGTGTTTGTGGGTTTTTAGAGTCAGTATAAATGTGTATGCATGTTATGTGTGAGAGCAAATGAAGTGTGTGTGTGCGTGTGTCTGTGTGTGTTGGAGTGTCAGTGTACTTGAGTGTGTAGAGTCCTGTGAGGGTGCAAAAATAAAATACAAGGGTCAACTAAGATAGTTAATGTAGCCATTTTGTTAGCTATTTAGCAGTCTTATTGCTTGGAGGTCAAAGGTGTTCAGGATTTTCCATGCGGTAGCAGAGAAAACAGTCTATGGTTTGGATGGCTGGAGTCTAACAATTTTCCGGGCCTTCATTTCACACCGCCTGATATAGAGGTCCTGGTTGGCAGGGAGCTCGCCGTTGCCGTTGCCATACCAAGCAGTGATGCAACCAGTCAAGATGCTCTCAATGGTGCAGCTGCACAACATTTTGAGGATTTGAGGGCCCATTCCAAACCTTTTCAACCTTCTTCACCCCTTAGTCACAACTGTGCACGTGTGTCTAGACCATTTTAAGGCCTAGTGATGTGGACACCGAGGAACTTGAATCTCTCGACCCGCTCCACTGCATCCCCGTCAATGTGGATGGCGGCGTGCTCTCCCCCGTTTCCTGTAGTCCACGATCAACTCCTTGGTCTTTCTGATGTTGAGGTAGAGGTTGTTGTCCCGGCACAACACTGCCAGGTCACTGACCTCATCCCTGTAGGCTATCTCATCGTCTCCGGTGATCAGGCCTACCACCATGTAGTCGTGTGTGAACAAGGAGTACAGGAGGGGACAAAGCAAACACCCCTGTGGGGCCCACGTGTTCATGGTCAGTGTGGCGGAGTCAGGAAGTCCAGGGATTCAGTTGCAGAGGGATGTGTTCAGTCCCAGAGTCCTAAGCTTGATGACGAGCTTGGAGGGCACAATGGTGTTTAACGCTGAGCTGATTTCAATGAACTACATTCTCACAGATGGTATTAAAGGGACAGGTTAATTATTATAAGAAATTAGGGATGAGGCTATAACCATCAATCTCACACTCCTAAACACTAGAGAGAATGGACATTTCTCAGATTCCCATTTCGTGTTGCTGTGGTCAGTGCTCTACTTAAGTCTTCCCCTCAACTCCAGCCAGCATGACCACTGGGAACCTCACTCTCTCAGAGCTGCAGATCAAATGGTCGGGGATGGTGAACTCCTGCTGATTGTGTTGAAATGTAGGACCGAAAGTGAAATATGAAAACTAGTCTCCAGTCAAAACAGCAAGGACTAATTGGGAACATTTCTGATGTAGAATAACTTCAGCAGACTGATACAAGCATGTCAGAGAGGCAACAAAATAGACAAACAGACAAAGATGCATAGAGCTAATTAAAAATAGTAATTGGGTTTGGTAGAGGCAGACGTTATGCCTCACTGTGTGCAAGAAAAACATCTACTTT
This sequence comes from Oncorhynchus clarkii lewisi, assembly GCF_045791955.1. NCBI lineage: Eukaryota > Metazoa > Chordata > Actinopteri > Salmoniformes > Salmonidae > Oncorhynchus > Oncorhynchus clarkii. The sequence goes on along the minus strand of NC_092151.1, from coordinate 30,989,549 downwards.
GTGTCTGAAAATACTTAAGACCTGTCTACTGTGCTGCTCTGATGATATAAAACAACTGTTTCAGTTAGGTGATTATGATAGACAAGAGTGCCTACAAAACATTTTAACTAAATAAATCCATCTATATTAGGGAGAGGTCGAAATTTACACAATAGTTACCCTGGAGGAAAATGGGAGAGGGTCATGCATTTTCAATTTTAGTCAGGGGGAGGGTTTAGTATTTTTTTTTGTAATCAATTAAATGTCATCTTGCTCAGGGTTTGAAAATTAGTTGCTTATTAGAGTATTTCATGTGTTCCCGATGATGTCCCTCATCCCTGATTAACTGCTGGGTGCAATATCAAGTGTCTCAATAAACAACCTGGTCTCAGAGCACTTCGTATTATTCTGTGAGTAAATCCGACAAACTCAGTTTTAGTATGGAATGTATTCATTTGTGGATGTCCATATGTTACGTTATAAATTACAATTCCGATTGTTCCGAATTTGCAAAATGTACAATATGTTACTTTTTTTTATTTTTTATATATGTAACGAATTTGAAAAATGTATAATAGGTTACGAATTCTAGCTAAGTGGCTAACATTAGCTAGGGGTAAGGGTTAAGGTCAGGGTTAAGTTTAGGAGTTAGGTTAAAGGGTTAAGGTTAGTTAGTGAAAGGGTTAGCAAAAGGGTTAAGGTTAGGGAAAGGGTTAGCTAACATGATAAGTAGTTGCAAAGTAGGAAAAAGTAGTAAGTAGATGAAAAGTTGCTAATTAGTTCAAATGCTAAGGTTGGTTGCTAGACATCATTAGGCCAACCAACCGCTGTACTTTTGTTTTTTACCTTAAGTAACCATTTGTCTTATGTAACCATACCAAACATACCATACTAATATCACTGTCCTAGATTTACATGTACTGTGTTACGTCTAGTCTATGAGACTATGCTGCAATAAAATTATACATAGTTTACACCAGCCTTTCTCAAACCCTGGCACCAGTCCTTGGAGGAATGCTTGCCGATCTGAAGCATATTTGTCTTGAATAAATACTTACCTTAGGCCTATTTGCGCAATGCGCTGAACTATGCATGCCGCAGTAAACAAATTGTGCTGCCAAGACTGAGTATAGCTACACCAAACACACAAACACATTTGTTTCAAATAACAGCTGCCCACATCCACATTTCAAGAATAAACCTGACGATTATTTTTTTTACAAAAAAGAGATGACCAACCAAACAAAAATGCTGCACAATAATTTCACAGACAAATTGGTTTTACTGATGTTTTCATACTTACTCTCTAATAACATTTCCAAGTGCCAGGCTCCTTTCACTATAGTTGAAAAGCTGGTCATGCCCTCAGTCATGGATGCTTGCCCATAGGTTTTAGGCCCAACTACTCCTACAAAAATCGGTGAAATCCCACTTTCCAATGACACACGCGTGTAGAATCCAGGATATGGCTTTAGGCTATACGAAGAGCATACTCGGAGAAGCAGAGTTATATTTCTAAGAAAATGTAGTTCCTTCCCGAGATGTTTTTGCACTGCTGGGATGGTGTATATAAAACTAGGCTACACTGCTTTACACACTGCAATGGATAGGCGTTCACAATCATGAGCCCTGTCCTGACCTGCTCTTGCTAATGTTAACCCTTTTGTGCTGCCTAACCAATGACTGTGCTGTGTACGGTGGCACTTCAATCTGTGCATGCGGACTAGGCCTACTGATGTCCTGTTCAGCTTGAGAGGGAGAGCGTGAAGAGGAGGAGGAGGACTGGAGTTAATCTTTCTATTTCTATAATTGATTTTAATAAAAACAATATCTTTCATTGCCCATAATGAAGCTACACTGAACAAAAATATAAACTCATCATCTGGGTTTGGCAGTTGCCAGGAGAATGCTACCTGCCCGAATGCACAGTGCCAACTGTAAAGTTTGGTGGAGGAGGAATAATGCTCTGGAGCTGTTTTTCATGGTTCACACTAGGCCCCTCCCTTAGTTCCGGTGAAGGGAAATCTTAACACTACAGCATTCAATGACATTATAGATGATTCTGTGCTTCCAACTTTGTGGCAACAGTTTGGGGAAGGCCCTTCCCTGTTTCAGCATGACAATTTCCCCATGCACAAAGCGAGGTCCATACAGAAATGGTTTGTCGATATTAGTGTGGAAGAACATGACTGGAAAAACCTAAAGTCAATACTCTACCGTAAAAAAATGATTCTGGGGTGAATTGAAATTTACTCTAAAAAACAAACAACATACTATGAGGCCTCTACCTTTCATACTTTTCAGCCAATTGATGAAGATATTTAATGTCAAATCTAGCTGTGTTCATTAATTAATGTTAATTGTTTCTGTGTTCCCGGTCCAAAATGACCGCCCCATTATAGCTGATTATAAATCCATAATAATCCATATATTATGACCTACTGTTGTGTTAGATCTTTTTACAAACTTAAGTTCTTTTGAACATTACAAGTTTTGAACTTCTATTTGCTAATTATGGCCTGTAGGCCTCATTGACCTGAGCTCATACAACTTGTTTTTGAGTTTAAAAAAAAGTATTATTATGACTATAACAAATACTCAGATGAAACATATTGTGCTATTTATCACAGACTACTTTGTGTCAAAGTTTAACAAGAACTCTCTCCTCCTCACCAGTGTCATGATCAAAGATATGATCAATAGTCTCACATACAGTATATCGTTTGGTCATTTGGTACTGCCACAGAATGAATTGTGAGCAAGGCCTCAAAAAAGCTTTATATACCAGAGCTGCGAGAAAAGATATATTGAAACAATGTTGCGATTGTTTGTGAGAATGCCAAAAGGTGTGGTTCCCGTGGGGGAAAGATTCTATTGGGAAAGGTTCTCGTGGGGGTTGCCATGGAAGCCAAGAAGGGGAGGGAGGTGTGTGTGTGTGTGTGTGTGTGTGTGTGTGTGTGTGTGTGTGTGTGTGTGTGTGTGTGTGTGTGTGTGTGTGTGTGTGTGTGTGTGTGTGTGTGTGTGTGTGTGTGTGTGCTCAAACACACATACATGTGGGGGTCTGGGAGAGGAAGTGTGTCCATCAGATGAATGGGCATGTGCCTGGACTCAATTTTATACACTATTTGCAGTCTCACCCATTAATTTCTAATGACCAGACTTTTTTGACCCAGGAACACCACAGGTGTACAAAAGTTATATAAAACACCCCAAATTTAATTTTGTGAGTTCAGATGCCCTGTGTGGACAAAGTCATGGAACCTTATGACAATCAGATGAAATGAACTACATTTTTCAGAGAGAGAACTTGTACATCGGTCCAATTCGACCGGAACACAGCAGGAGGGCTAAAGATACAATATGTAACTTTTCGGGCGACCCGACCAAATTAAATTAGAAATCTGAGTTATACATCGGTCATTCTCATTGAAAGCAAGTCTAAGAAGCGTTGAATCTCTTCTATGTGCGCTATTTCTATGCTTCCCATTCTTAAGTTTAGTTTTTGCATCTTTTACTTTAGGTTTTGTACACCAGCTTCAAACAACTGAAAATACAATATTTTTTGCTTATGGAAAATATATTTCACAGATGGTACAATGATTCTCTACACAATGACTGCTTGTTTTGCTAAACGCTTGTTTTGCTAAATGCTTGTTTTGCTAAAAGCTAAATAAGAGCCTATCAAGAAATGTCCTCTGTAGTGGACACCCGGATGCCACAACTATGTTTTTCAACTACTGTACCCATTGACTGTAAAGTTATTTTTTCTTAATATTTATGTCCTAATGACCACCACAAAGGATAATTTTGCACTTACAATTAAATATAAATACCAATATATTTTATTGAAAAAATATAGTTAACATATGAATCCTACAGACGAAGAACCATATATGTGACATTTACAAAAAAAAAGAGATTTACATGAACAATCATTATTGGACACCCTTTTTCTATAGTGAACCGGTTTCACAAGCTTTCCACGCGCTAATTAACAATAATTTTAAATTTAAAGATAGGCTCTCGTGGAATAACCGTTTATGTGCACCACTCAGAATGGACGGACAAGCGCACAACCTTTCTGTTGCTGATGAAAATCGCAGAAATGTGGGAAAGAAACGTAAAACAAAACTAAAAGAATGGAAAGACAGGCAAAGGAAGATCTTACGGGATGCGGGAAAACCCTATACAAATCGTAAGGGTCAAGAAAAAACTGGGAAAAGCTGTCCAAAAGAGGTATGTGGAAGAACCGTATATCAAACAATCAAGATAGCTAGCTATAGAGCACAGTAACTAACATGTATGTTGTGGGTTGTCTAATTTGTAACTATAGAGAAAACATATTAGTTAAAGTTCGTTGGCTAATAACTCATACATTATCGTTACAAATGTTATTGCTAGATTATAGAAGAAACATAGGTAGCTACTTTTTCTCGATCCACCGGATGATTCGACATGGCTACAGTAGCTAGCTAGTTATACTGTATCCTGCAGGGAAGAGCGTGTTCCACGACGTGCAGAAAGGAGTGTGGAAAGTGACTGATGAGCGCAAGCTGCATCTGTTCAACAGTTTCTACACTGTCCCATACGAGAAACAACAAGCGTTGATTCTCTCCGGCTTAGAACAGGTTAGAAATAAGACAAAACGCCTATTATTATAATAGCTATATTGAACACTTGCATAGTTTAACTTTGACAGTAATGATACGTACATTGACGTTAACTCTAAAAGTGCTGTGTTACACAATGGTGCAATACAAACTCATTCTGTGTATAGATTGGGAGTGTTTTGTAGTTCTATGGTATGTTCACATTGAGGGCTTCATTTTAAATGAGACTAAGATTTCATGACTCAACTTTTAAGAAAAGTAATCAGTGCTGAAGTTGATAGACCACCTTTAAATGAACCTCCATACAAATGAATTAACTACATATTGCATTTAAGTTATTTACATGAAGGGCATCTGTACTTGAAAGTACTTAAAACATCATATCAGGTGTTAAAAAAGGACATCTTACAAGAGTCATGCAAAATGTCACATATACTGTTCTTCCACAAACTGAAATCATCACTGGAGATATACTGTTCTTCCACATTCTTAAAATGAAAACGGCAATAAAAAAAGTATTTTTTGAAATAACAAAAAAATATAAATTGTTGTTGGAAGATATGGGTATGGTGAATTATTTGTCAACCATAAAACACCTAATGTGGTACACACAATTAATAATATAAAAATAACTGATTATCTTAAAATGGAAAAATTGTCACATATATGGTTCTTCGTCTGTAGGATTCATATATTTCTTTAACACTTTAACACGTTATATTCAGGTCTCAGGATGATGTGTACATAGTCAGTTACCTCGTACCCCTGCATATTGACTCAGTACTGGTACTATATAGACATGTTATTTTTTTACTTGTTATAGTTATTCGTTATTCACTTGGCATTCATTACTTGTGTCACTATTTCCATTTGTTATTGAATTGTGCATCTTTATCTTTAACTTTGCTTTGTTGGAAAAGGACACGCAAGTAGGCATTTCACTGTTAGTCTACACCTGTTGTTTCCAAAGATGGTGACAAATACAATTGAATTAGATTTTATTTTATTTACAACTTGTATAAGTCCTATCATTAACTAATTTCAGCCAGTGTATGGTTGTGTATTGATTGCGTTCTGTGAATGGAATGTTGGCATATTGGCAGTTAATTTTAGAAATTAGTAGTATTATTCCTCTAAAATTGGCTGGCATTTTGTTTACATTTTGTTAGTGAACATTTCTCAATTGCCAAGATAATCCATCCACCTGACAGGTATGGTATATCAAGAAGCTGATTAAACAGCATGAGCATTACACATGAACACCTTGTGCTGGGGATAATAATAGGCCACTAAAATGTAGCGTTTTGTCACACAACACAATGCCACAGATGGCTCAGGTTTTGAGGGAGTGTGTAATTGGCATGCTAACTGCAGAAATGTCCACCAGAGCTGTTGCCAGAGAATTGAATGTTCATTTCTCTGCCATAAGCCACCTCCAACGTCATTTTAGAGAATTTGGTAAAATTGTATTTGTCACATACGCCGAATACAACAGGTGTAGACCTTACTGTGAAATGCTTACCTACAAGCCCTTAACCAACAATGCAGTAAAAAAAATACCCCCCAAAAAATAAGAAATAAAAGTAACAAATAATTAAAGAGCAGCAGTAAAATAACAATAGCAAGGATATATACAGGGGGTACTGGTACCAAGTCAATGTGCAGGGGCACCGTTTAGTCAAGGTAATTGAGGTAATATGTACATGTAGGTAGAGTTATTAAAGTGACTATGCATAAATAATAACAGAGAGTAGCAGCAGCGTAAAAGTGTGTGTGTGTTTGGGGCAATGCAAATAGTCTGGGTAGGCATTTGATTAGATGTTCAGAGTCTTATGGCTTGAGGGTAGAAGCTGTTTAGGAGCCTCTTGGGCCTAAACTTGTCGCTCCGGTACTGCTTGCAATATGGAGCAGAGAGAACAGTCTATGACTAGGGTGGCTGGAGTCTTTGACAATTTTTAGGGCCTTCCTCTGGCACCGCCTGGTATAGAGGTCCTGGATGACAGGAAGCTTGGCCCCAGTGATGTACTGGGAAGTACGCACTACCCTCTGTAGTGCCATGCAGTCGGAGGCGGAGTAGTTGCCATACCAGGCAGTGATGCAATCAGTCAGGATGCTCTCAATGGTGCAGCTGTAAAACCTTTTGAGGATCTGAGGACCCATGCCAAATCTTTTCAGTCTCCTGAGGGGGAATAGGTTTTGTCGTGCCTTCTTCATGACTTTCTTGGTGTGCTTGGACCATGTTAGTTTGTTGGTGATGTGGACACCAAGGAACTTGAAGCTCTTAACCTGCTCCACTACAGCCCCATCGATGAGAATGGTGGCGTGCTCGGTCCTCCTTTTCCTTAGTCCACAAGCAGTACATCAACCAGCCTCACAACCGCAGACCACGTGTATGGACGAGCAGTTTGCTGACGTTAACATTATGAACAGAGTGCTCAATGGTGGCAGTGGGGTGTTATGGTATGGGCAGACGTAAGATATGACATAAGATATGGACAACGGAAACAATTGTAATTCGCAAGAATCTGTACACAATTCCTGGAAGCTGAACATTAATCAGTTCTTCCTGATTCCACTTCCTGACAATATCCAGCAACTTCACACAGCCATTGAAGAGGAGTGGGACAACATTCCACAGGCCACAATCAACAGCCTAAACAACTCCATGCGATGGAAATGTGTCGCACTGCATGAGGCAAATGGTGGTCACACCAGATACTGACTGGTTTTCTGATCCACGCCCTACCTTTTTATTTTAAGGTAACTGTGACCAACAGATGCATATCAGTATTTCCAGTGATGTGATATCCATAGATTAGGGCCTCATTTATTTATTTCAGTTGACAGATTTTCTTGTAGGATCTGTAACTCAGTAAAATCTTTGAAATTGTTGCATGTTGCATTTACATTTTTGTGCAGTACACTACAAAAGTATTTTACTACAAATTTATACTACAGTTAACTGTAAATACCACAGTATACTACAATAAATACTACTCTATTCACAGTAGTACTTTTGCAGACTTTAGTCCACACAACACTACAGTGAATACTACAGTAAAGTTTTTTTTTTAAACACTACAGTGAATGCTATAGTATTTACACCATAATATACTACAGTATTTTTTTCATGTGGGAGTATTCAGTAGTTTGACTGGCAGCAGTCTTTATCTCTTCCTGTGAGATGTCTTTGTTTCTGAGCAAATGAAAAAAATTGTAATGGAGAAGAGTGGGGGCTCCACACTGGATTCTTATTGTGTTATGTGTGATTGCCTAGAATTGAGCTTGTAACCGAGCTGCTTTCCCTTCTAAATCAAAAGCAGGGTCATTTCATAGCCATTTTCTTCACCGGAGAGATATGTTGGTGCCAATAACTTTTAACAAGATTTCTAACTCATATCCCGGTTTTTAAATGGAAAATCCTCTTGCAACTTCCCCCCTACGATGCAGAAAAGACAACCTACGGTCAGAGAAAATGCACTTGACAGATACACTTGTCTTCTCATTTGCATATTAAAATGGCTTCTGTCCTTCGCTTGGTAATTTAAATTGCCTTCCCATCTCTGCAAAGACACTGCATTCTTTTCAGAATTAGACATATAATTTCATTACTACACACAGTTGCCACCAGCAGTAAATTCTAGCTAGTATTGCGAAAAGCAGAGGTCCTCCTATATGTTATCTATAATCCATGTCATCTCACTTCAATATGTCTCTTGTCTTGTGGAAGGGAAGAGAGATGGGGGAAGAGAGAGCAGAAAACGTGGGCATATCTCTCCTTTGGTAATGATCACACTGGAAGACGGCAACCTGATGACTTTGTGTCCTAATGTACCTCGAAGCTCGCCATCTGTGACAATTATTCAACTAAAGGGAGTTAATGTTACATGCCTGGGGGCTGAACCACTATGAAGCCAAATACAATATGAAAGGTGGGAGACGGAATTGTATCTTAATGCTTTAATTACATTGTATCCTTACTGGTCTATGGATTTCTCTTTGACTTTCATTTGATATACATTATTACATACATTATTATGTGTCCAGATATGTTACCAGAATTATACTTGCCTCCGAATATCTAGTTTTAAGTTTCAAGTTTTATTACTGATATGTACAGAAAACACATGATATACTGTACACTGTCAAACAAAATGCTTACTTGCAGATTCCTTCTTGACAATGCAGCAACAATAGGAAATAATAAAAAATACAAATACGAACATAAAGGAAATGACTCAGTAGACTAGAATCTAATTTTTAGCATAAGTATAATACAGGAGGGAGACAATTTATAGTACAATATTTACACATGTATGAGGGAAACGAAGGATTGGGGGGCAAGTGTTGAAATTGTGCAGTATTAGCAATGGTAAAGAGGAGTCTGGTAGCAGCAATTGTGATGTGTGTAGCATGAAGGTATTCACACCCCTTTACTTTTTCCACATTTAGTTTTGTTACAGCCTGAATTTACAATTGATTCAATTGAGATTTTGTGTCATGTGGAATTTTGTTTGTAGAACATTTTTTAAATGAGTAAGTGAATCAATACGTTTACAACCCCTTTGTTATGGCAAGACTAAATAAGTTCAGAAGTAAAAATGTGCTTTACAAATCACAATCCATAAGTTGCATGGAATCTGACTCATGAATTTTGAATGAGTACCCCATCTCTGTACCCCACATATGCAATTATCTGTAAGGTCTCTCAGTCAAGCAGTGAATTTCAAGCACAGATTTCAAGCACAGATTCAACCACAAAGACTAGAGAGGTTTTTCAGTGCCTCGCAAAGAAAGGCACCGATTGGTAGATGTGTAAAATTTTTTTTTTAAAAGCTGCCGGTGAACATCCCTTTAAGCATGGTGAAGTTATTAATTACACTTTGGATGGTGTATCAACACACCTAGTCACTACAAAGATACAGGCATCCTTCCTAAATCAGTTGCCGGAGAGGAAGGAAACTGCTCAGGGATTCACTGTGAGGCCAATGGTGATTTTAAAACAGAGTATAATGGTTGTGATATGAGAAAAATTAGGATGGATCAACAACATTGCAGTTACTCCAGAACACTAACCTAAATGACCAAGTGACAAGAAGGAAGCCTGTACAGAATAAACAATATTCTAAAACATGCATCCTGTTTGCAACAAGGCATTCAAGTAATACTGCAAAAAATGTGGCAAAGAAATTAACATTTTGTCCTGCAAATCTAACACATCACTGAGTACTAGTCTTCATATTTTCAAGCATGGTGGTGGCTGCATCATGTTTTGGTTATGCTTGTCATCGGCAAGGTTTTTTAAGACAAAGAAACGGAATAGAGCTAAGCACAGGCAAAATCCTAGAGGAAAACCTGGTTCAGTCTGCTTTATAACAGTCACTGGAAGACAAATTCACCTTCCAGCAGGACAATAACCTAAAACACAAGGTCAAATCTACACTGGTGTTGCTTACCAAGAAAGAAGACATTAAATGTTCCTGAGTGGCCTAGTTACAGTTCTGACTTAAATTTTCTGGAAAATCTTTGGCAAGACTTGAAAATGGCTTTCTAGCAACGATCAACAACCAACTTGAAAGAGCCTGAAGAATTGTAAAAAGAATAATAGGCAAATACTGTACAAACCAGGTGTAGAAAGCACTTAGAAAGAAAGACTTACAGTTGTAATCGCTGCCAAAGTTTTTAGAACATCTTTTGTCTCAGGGGGTGAATACTTATCTAACCAATATGTATTAGCGCTTTATTTTGACATTGACTGAAAATGACAATTAAATCCATTTGAATCCCACTTTGTAACACAATAAAATGTGGAAAAAGTCAAGGGGTGAGATTACTTTCTGAAGGCAACGTGTGTGTGTGTGTGTGTGTGTGTGTGTGTGTGTGTGTGTGTGTGTGTGTGTGTGTGTGTGTGTGTGTGTGTGTGTGTGTGTGTGTGTGTGGGCGTGCGTGCTAAGGTGAGGAGAGTCAGTGCAGGTGGTCAGTCCAGTTCAAGTGTTCAACAGTCTGATGGCTTGCTCCGATACCGTCTGCCCGACGGTAAGGCAATGAACACCATGTGGCTGGGGTGTGTGGGGTTTGATGATGCAGGACTTTCTCAGGCACCGTTTCAAGTAGATGTCCTGGGTGGGAATTCCAAGTAGATTTCCTGGATGGGTCCCTAATGTGGTAGGTTATTATCACATTATTAATTTAATTCACATTTATTCTAGTACAGTAGGTGAGAATCCATCCCTCTTTGTACCCTAATTGTGCTCCCATTCATCTGTGCTCTCTTACTACCTTCCCCTTGCCAAATCAGCCTGACTCAACGCTGTATAACCACTGATTATGCTGAAGCAAATACTTTTCTCCTTGCTCTTATTTGTTAAATAGGCCACAGAGGCTGGGCCCCACTCTGAGGTCTGCTCGGTGACAAAGTGCCTATTAACTTTATTTTGCTCGCCTCACACCTTGTCATGGCACGTCCTCTTAGACCTTTGTCTCCCCGAACCTATGAAAATATATCAGCTAACAAGCAACTCATTAACTCACCCTCCTTCACCAGATTACATTTATCTCTTCTGTGGTTTCTGTTAATGTGCTGTTTCTGTCTACATCATGTGTTTTTCTGTATAGACGTGTGTTTGTATATCTGCATGAATGTACGTGTGTGTGTGTGTGTGTGTTCTTGTATGCAAATCCAGCTCTGAAGCAAGGGGAGGAGAGACCTGCCTATGGTGGAGCTACTGCATTATTTTTAGCTGTTGCAAGAAAAACAACATAAATCAGTGCTTGAGCAGCCACCATAAATATTAATTTCCAGTCAAGGGTAGGTAAATGCCTTAGGATTGTAGTACCATTTCTATTGAAAGGAATAGCCCGTCACTGATGGTTAAGTACAATTTATGAGCCACCTCACAAGACCTCTCAATGCTTTCTCTGCCTCTCTTGAAAGAAACTTCTAGCTTGAGGATGTTTCATGACGTAAATTGCCCAAGCACTGACTGTAATGCAAAGAAGGAGACTTTCCTCTCAGCCCAGCCCGAATTCCAATGCTAAGGCTAGTTTGTACTTCTGCCTCCTTGGCCCATCCCCGTGGATTAACTGTCATGCACTGTAGGATGAGCTTGGATAGGGAGATGACAGGTGGGACATTACAGGCTGACCAGCCATTGAACCCACAGACACATAATCAAACCAAGAGTCATATATTACAAGCAAGAGGGTATTTATCTATTCACTCTTTGTATCTGTGAATCTGGGTCCAGAGGGAGGGCAGGAAGACTGACAGGCTTGAAACACAGTTATTCCCCTGACAGTACAATCTTATGAATCGAGGAGTTTCAGACTGTTCTTTGAAAAATTGGTCGTTGGGCGGATTCTATGCATTCCAATCCAAGGTTGGTTAGAGCAAAGCCACCATCTGTTCTGTAAATAGAACATGATCTACAATACAGATCCACTTGCACGTTGGGAAAGTAGATGTAAAGTACTGTACACTGAATAAAAATATAAATGTTACATGATACAATTTCAAAGATTTTACATATAAGGAAATAAGTCAATTGAAATACATTCATTTGGCCCTAATCTATGGATTTCACATGACTGGGAATACAGATATGCATATGTTGGTCCCAGATATCTTTAAAAAAGTAGGGCACAGATCAGAAAAAGAGTCAGTATCTGGTGTGACCAACATTTTGCCTCATGCGGCGTAACACATCTCCTTCGCATAGAGTTGATCAGGCTGTCGATTGTGGTCTGTGGAATGTTGTCCCACTCCTCTTCAATGGCTGTGCGAAGTTGCTGGATATTGGCAGGAACTGGAACACACTGTCAGGCAAGTTGATTCAGAGCATCCCAAACATACTCAATGGGTGACATGTGTGGTGAGTATGCAGGCCATGGAAGAACTGGGACATTTTCAGATTCCAGGAATTGTGTACAAATCCTTGAGACAAAGGGCCATGCATTATCATGTTGAAAGATGAGATGATGGTGGGGGATTAATGACATGACAATGGTATTTCTGTGCATTCAAATTGACATCAATAAAATGCAATTGTGTCATTGTCGGTAGCTAATGCCTGCCTATATCATAACCCCACCGCCACTATGGGGCACTCTGTTCACAACGTTGAAATCAGCAAACCACTTGCACAGACGACTTTCCCCTGGTGAGGACGATATGCAGATGAGCTTCCCTGAGACATTTTCCGACAGTTGTGCAGAAATTCTTTGGTTATTCAAAACCACATTTTCATCACCAGAGCACCAAGTCTAAGTCCAAAAGGGTTCTTAACAGCTTCTACCACCAAGCCATTAGACTCTTGAACAGCTAATGAAGTGGCTACCTGGACTATTTGTATTGCCCCCCACCCCCATTTTTACGCTGCTGCTACTCTCTGTTTATTATCTATGCATAGTCACTTTACCTCTACCTACAGTTGAAGTCGGAAGATTACATACACCTTAGCCAAATACATTTAAACTCAGTTTTTCACAATTCCTGACAATTAACCCCTGTAAAAATTCCCTGTTTTAGGTCAGTTAGGATCAACACTTTATTTTAAGAATGTGAAATGTCAGAATAATAGTAGAGAGTGATTTATTTCAGCTTTTATTTCTTTCATCACATTGCCAGTGGGTCAGAAGTTAACATACACTCAATTAGTATTTGGCAGCATTGCATTTAAAATTTTGAATTTGGGTCAAACATTTCAGGTTGCCTTCCACAAGCTTCCCACAATAAGTTCCTGACTGATGTCTTGAGATGTTGCTTCAATATAGCCACATCATTTTCCTGCCTCATGATGCCATCTATTTTGTGAAGTGCACCAGTCCCTCCTGCAGCAAAGCACTCCCACAACATGATGCTGCCACCCCAATGCTTCATGGTTGGGATGGTATTCTTCGGCTTGCAAGCTTTCCTCTTTTTCCTCCAAATACAATTATGGTCATTATGGCCAAACAGTTTTTTTTTTATTCATCAGACCAGAGGACATTTCTTCAAAAAGAATGAGCTTTGTCCCCATGTGCAGTTGCAAACCGTAGTCTGGCTTTATTATGGCAGTTTTGGAGCAGTTGCTTCTTCCTTATTGAGCGGCCATTCAGGTTGTCGATATAGGACTTGTTTTACTGTGGATATAAACACTTTCGTACCTGTTTCCCCCAGGATCTTCACAAGTTCCTGTTGTTCTGGGATTGATTTGCACTTTTCGCACCAAAGTACGTTCATCTCTAGGAGACAGAACACATATCTTTCCTGAGCGGTACGACGGCTAAGTTGTCCCATGGTGTTTATACTTGCGTACTATTGTTTGTACAGATGAATATGGTACCTTCAGGTGTTTGGAACTTGCTCCCAAGGATGAACCAGACTTGTGGAGGTCTTTGCTGCTTTCTTTTGATTTTCCTATGATGTCAAGCAAAGAGGCACTGAGTTTGAAGGTAGGCCTTGAAATACATCCACAGGTACACCTCCAATTGACTCAAATGATGTCAATTAGCCTATCAGAAGCTTCTAAAGCGATGACATCATTTACTGAAATTTTCCAAGCTGTTTAAAGGCACAGTAAACTTAGTGTATATAAACTTCTGACCCACTGGAATTGTGATACAGTGAATTATAAGTGAAATCTGTCTGTAAACAATTGTTGGAAAATGAGTTTTGTTATGTACAAAGTAGATGTCCTAACCAACTTGCCAAAACAATTGTTTGTTAACAAGAAATGTGTGGAGTGGTTGAAAAACTAGTATTAATTACTCCAACCTAAGTGAATGTAAACTTCAGACTTCAACTGTATCATACACTGCCCTTGAATGGGCCGACTTTTGAGAAAATGGCCGTTGAATGTTTTGGTATACCTACTGGAGAACTCTTCTTTGTCTGCGCCCATTCAGCATCATTCACACCCTCTTAAGACTTAGTCACACCCATCTCTTTAATGATTCACATGAGAGGCCATGTGGTAAACACACACTATGTCAAATAAATCTACATGTATGTGTCACATGCACAGGTTATAGAAGGTCTAAACAGTACAGTGACAGTACTTACATACCTGCACAGTAGCAATATCAAAAAGGAAATGCTATAACCACCCCTGCCCCACATCTAGCTAAGTGGATATGACACTATTGTCTAGACATGTAATCTTCCCCAAAAACACCTGCTGATTTGATAGCTCATGCAATAATCCGGCTAAAGTGGTTTTTGATTTAGATGTTTTTGTTTAGACTAGCAATGCAAATGGTTTTCTGATTTGAATAATTTTATTACACAGTTCATACACGTGACGTTAGCTAGCAAGCCAGCAGTGTTACGAATCCCTTTTGGCCCAACAGTCTAGGGGGGATGGTAGTGAGACCCGTAACATAACTCATATAAATTATAATAGTGACAAAGTATAAGTGAACGAAATAACCACGACAACTGAAATAATACCGTCAAACTCAGGGTTTATTTATAAAACACACGGTAATGGGGGGGAGCAGGAAAAGGGGCTGAGCTGGACCCAAGGAAAGAAACAAATATGCAAAAACACCCCTAAGCTAGACTAGCCTATTTCAACAACAGCTAACTAACTAACCAAAAATACAGTGGGTGGTCCACCCAGTTCTAACTAGTGTGTGTTAACAAAGTTTACCTACGGGTAGTGTATGCCCATGGGCGACTTGTCTTGGTTTCCCCCTTTTCCCACCAGCAACACCATAACCAGAAACAATACTCACAGGTGATGACAAAGTGCTATGGAGGTGCTCAAACAAAAGAGAGGTTAATTAATACACAGAGAGCGAGTGAAGAACCGAGATCTACAAACATGGCATTACAAAGATTGAGCTCTCCTGAAATCTATATAGAACAGCTATCTACCAACATGGCATTACAAAGATTGAGCTCTCCTGAAATCTACCAAGAACAGCTATCTACCAACATGGCATTACAAAGATTGAGCTCTTGAACAAACAAATGATGGGGTTTTTAAACCATGGGGAAGGAACTGTGATAGGGTAGGAAACAGGAGGAGGTGTGTCTTCTGATTGATGGGTTGATTGTTGACTGATTGGGGAGTAATGATTTTCACCTGTGAGGGGAGAAGGAGAGAAAAGAAACACACACAGGATACACACAGACACAGGATACCTGTATCCGTAACACTCCCACCCTTAAAAGAGCAACCCTAGGGATTGCGAACACAGTATTACAATTAATACTCACAACAAAATTAATACTTACAACAACAACGTCAACCTTGCCAAACATACAAAAATCATCATTACACACGAGACAAAGCATCTGCCAACACATTATCTGAACCCTTTTTGTGGCGGATCTCCAAATTATAATTTTGTACAATCAGCGCCCAACGCATAAGGCGCTGGTTCTGGTTGTACATTCGGTGGAGAAAAACTAAGGGGTTATGGTCAGTATACACAATCACTGGTAGGGCACTGGAACCAATGTATACTTCGAAGTATTGCAGAGCCAACAACAAAGCAAGAGCTTCTTGTTCTATTGTCGCATAGTTTGTTTGACATTATTAAATTTACGGGAAAAATAACAAACAGGATGATCCACTCCACTCTTGTCCTGCTGCAGTAGAACAGCACCAGCACCTCTGGCACTAGCATCTACCTCAAGCTTGAACGGTTGTTCAAAATCCGGAGCAGCAAGTACAGGGGTACTACATAAGAGTGCTTTCGCTGATTCAAAAGCTCTCTTACAATCAGGGGACCACACAAATGGTCTTGCCGGACTGAGCAAATCAGTCAATGGAGCAACTACCGCAGAGACATTTTTACAGAAGCTACGGTAGTAGCCAACCATCCCTAAAAAGCGGCGTAGCTCTCGTCTAGTGGTAGGTGCAGGGAATGCAGTTATAGCCAAGACCTTGGCATCAACAGGGCGCACCTGTCCATGGCCAACCTCTTTACCGAGATAGGTAACAGTAGCCTTCCCAAACTCGCACTTTGCCAAGTTCAGGGTTAGAGAAGCAGCTGCCAACCGTTCACATACTACCCTTAGCAAGTCAACATGATCTGACCACTTAGACGAATAAATCACTAGGTCATCAAGGTATGCACTACAATTAGGAACGCCAGCTAATACAGAGTTAACCAGTCGTTGGAAAGTGGCTGGTGCATTTCGCATCCCAAAAGCCATGACTGAGTACTGAAGGAAGTTGTCTGGGGTCACAAAGGCAGAAATCTCAGAAGCACGTGAAGTTAACGGAACCTGCCAGTAACCTTTTAAGAGGTCCAACTTGGTTACATACTTAGCAGCACCAATAGTGTCGATACAGTCGTCCAGTCTGGGTAACGGGAACGAATCTGGCATTGTGACAGAATTTACCTTTCGGTAATCCGTACATAACCTGGACGTACCATCAGGTTTAGGAACCAGAATGCAAGGAGAACTCCAAGGGCTTGAACTTGGCTTAGCCAGGTCATTCTCCAACAAATATCTCACCTCATCCCTCATTATCTTCCTCTTGGAAGCGTTTATACGATATGGGTGTTGCTTGATAGGTGTAGCATTTCCAACATTAATGTCATGTTCCAACACATTTGTGCGAGTAGGAACGTCATTAAAGAGACATGGAAAACTGTGTAGTAGCCTCACAATATCATTAGCCTGTCCATCCGTTAAATGAACCAGACCTGACTGGATAGACAGCAGCATTTCTGAGTTGGGCAATCTAACACACTGCTGCTGAGTATTGCGCAACTCCAAGCCATCAACATCATCAATCCACTATCATCGCAGTAGTAGCAGAGGAGACAGCAGTACCTTCCTCTGTTTTTGAACTATCTAACTGTGTGATGGGTCGGGTGTGGTATGCTTTCAACATGTTAATGTGACACACACGAGATTGGCGTTTTCTATCAGGAGTTTGAAGCACATAGTCAGTTTCACTTATTTTCTTTTCAATTAAATAAGGACCAGAGAAATGAGCTGACAGTGAAGATCCTGGAACAGGTAATAACACCAGTACTTGGTCACCTGGCTGTAGTGGACGAGAAACAGCCTCTTTATCATAGTGTCTTTTCATGCTCCTCTGTGAGGAAGACAGAGCTTCCTTTGCAAGAGCACAAGCTTGGTGTAGGCGCTCACGAAAGCGACTAACATAGTCCAACACATTCTCATCTCTGGTACACAACTCTTGGGACAAGAACTGTTCTTTAAGGACTTTCATTGGTCCTCTTACTGTGTGACCAAACACTAGTTCAGCCGGGCTGAAACCTAGGGACTCCTGCACAGTTTCACGAGCAGCAAACAAAACTAGAGGAACTCCCTCATCCCAATCTTTCTCAGATTCCAAACAATATTTACGTAGCATAGACTTCAGTGTCTGATGCCATCTTTCAAGCGCACCCTGAGACTCTGGGTGATAGGCGCTTGATACACGGTGCGTAATTGATAAGGATTTCAACACCTGCTTGAAGAGCTTGGATAGGAAATTGGTACCTTGATCGCTTTGTACCACCTTCGGTAACCCGAATGTCGTGAAGAATTTTATTAAGGCTTTACTCACTATCGGAGCTGTAATCCTTCTCAGAGGAATAGCCTCGGGGTATCTTGTAGCCATACACATTATCGTTAACAAAAACTGGTTACCCGATTTTGTCTTCGGTAACGGTCCGACACAATCAACCACCACATGCTCGAATGGTTCACCTATGACAGGTATGGGACAAAGAGGAGCGGGAGGAATAACCTGATTTGGTTTTCCTGTTATCTGACAGGTGTGGCATGTCCGACAGAACTGAGCCACATCTTGTTTTAAACCCGGCCAAAAGAAATGTCGAAGGATCCGATCATACGTCTTTGTAATTCCTAAATGACCAGACCACTGGTGATCATGAGCAAGGGATAACACATTTTGTCGAAAGGCTGTAGGAATCACTATTTGGTAAACAGCATTCCAATCTCCACCTGCATCAACATGGGATTTCCATTTACGCATGAGGAGATTACCATCAATGAAGTAAGCCACATTCTTCTTCTTCACCTCTTCTAACGAGACAACACTAGAAAAACATTTAGCAAGCTTGTTGTCAACCTTTTGGTTAGCAATCAGCTGCTCACGAGTGACTGGTAATTGTATTGCATCAGCAATAACTTCAACGTACTTTGATTCTTTCCTGGGCTGTTTGTCAGAGGTGATCAGCTTCTCAGAGGTATCACACAATCCATCCTCTTGATCATCCTCTTTGAACAGAACAGTGTTCGACAAATCTATCACGTCACACTGAGCACGAGTGACAGCACAAGCGGGGAACACATGTGGATAACTCTGTGCCAACTCATTCGAGAGAGAGTGGTCACTTTTATCCAATACTTCCAATACGGGTACTACCTTTCCTCCGGCAATATCGTTACCCATTATAAAGGTCACACCTTTCACTGGCAACTTAGGACGTACCCCCACTCTGAATATTCCACTGATTAACTCAGAGTGTACTTTCACAAAGTGCAACGGCACTGGGACAAAACCCATTTCAATACCCTGCACTAACACACTGGAACCACAGTATGTATCGTCAGATAAGGGCAACACATCAGACAATATAAACGACTGCGCCGCACCAGTATCTCTAAGGATTTTAACCGGACGCTGAGACGCTTCGTCATTCGTTAGGGACACAAACCCATCGGAAATGAATGGTTCATAACTGCGGTCGGGGACTGGGTCTTTCAAACTACAGTTACCCTGAGGCACCTGTTTTGTTGCAGACCTCACAACCGTACGAATTAGACCAACACCTGTTGGCGGCTTGGCACGAAGAGGCATCCCTTGTTTGCGTTTAAGCAGGAAGCAATCATTAATCATATGTCCCACTTTATGACAATAGAAACAGGAACGCTCATTCTTCTGGCGTGCTTTATATACTACTCCTGGCCGACTAGGGCTAAAGGTAGGAAACTCAGTGGTTCTACTCTCAGTTTGAGCCGAAAACACACTCTTGTGCGTCAACACAAACTCGTCTGCCAACACAGACGCTTCTGCCAGGGAGGATACTTTCTGTTCGTTTAGGTAAACTACAATGCGTTCGGGTAAGCAATTTTTAAATTCTTCCAACAAGATTAACTCCCGGAGAGAGTTGAAATCAGTTACCTTACTAGCAGCATGCCATTTATCAAACAGATTTCCCTTGTCTCTAGCAAATTCCACATAAGTCTTACTAGAAGACTTTCTATGAGACCTAAATCTCTGTCGGTATGCCTCAGGCACAAGCTCATAGGCACGAAGAACAGTAGCTTTGACCACTTCATAATTCAAACTGTCCTCCAGAGGTAGCGCTGACAAAACCTCTTGGGCTTTACCAGTTAATTTACACTGAAGTAATAGGCACCATACCTCTTCAGGCCACTTCAATGCTACGGCTATACGCTCAAATACACAAAAATAGGAGTCAACCTCCGACTCTCTGAACAAAGGTACTAAGGCTATCTGCCTACTAATGTCAAACGTGTTTGAGGACACAGCTGGTGAGGACGACTCACTAACAGGAACAGTAGGAACGAAGGCTAGCCTCTCTGTCTCTGCTTCCAGTTCCATCTGGCGCATTTTAAACGTCATCTGCCTCTGTTCTCGTTCTTTTTCTGCCTCCATTTTACCCATCTCCAAATCTAAATGCCGTTGTTCTCGTTCTTTTTCTGCCTCAATTTTACACATCTCCAACTGGAGAGTCTCTCGCCTAATTTGGGCTCTCTCTTCCACCTCTAGTTGGAACTGTGCTAAACGGACATCCCTTCTGGCATCACCGTTTGACAGTGGGGAGAGTGGATCAAAATGGGACAATGTGGCTGGTGTTTTAGCCTCACCCTCATTATCAGATACCAATGGGCTTATAGGAGCAGTTACATCCCCTACAGGGTTAGTAGACTCAGGCAGCGGTAACACAAGCACTTGCTCTTCCAACAATACATTTAATACTAGCTGTTTAACCTCCGCCTTAACTAAACTCTGCGAAAACGATACTGAATAATGGTCAGCCAAGGTCACTAAATCAACTCTACGACATTTGTCAAAAACCTCCCACGAAGGGTTATCCAAAAAGGATTTCAAATCAAAAGTAGCCATCTTAAACTACTTCACAAGAGCCAACGAAAATAGCAAACACTAATGCTACTTCAGCTATGACGCTCAACACTGAACTATACCACTACAACAATCTACATGAGCGGCATGGGTGTCAGTAAAGACAGATCCCGGATGAGGCTCCACTTATGTTACGAATCCCTTTTGGCCCAACAGTCTAGGGGGGATGGTAGTGAGACCCGTAACATAACTCATGTAAATTATAATAGTGACAAAGCATAAGTGAACGAAATAACCACAACAACTGAAATAATACCGTCAAACTCAGGGTTTATTTATAAAACACACGGTAATGGGGGGGAGCAGGAAAAGGGGCTGAGCTGGACCCAAGGAAAGAAACAAATATGCAAAAACACCCCTAAGCTAGACTAGCCTATTTCAACAACAGCTAACTAACTAACCAAAAATACAGTGGGTGGTCCACCCAGTTCTAACTAGTGTGTGTTAACAAAGTTTACCTACGGGTAGTGTATGCCCATGGGCGACTTGTCTTGGTTTCCCCCTTTTCCCACCAGCAACAAACAAACACCATAACCAGAAACAATACTCACAGGTGATGACAAAGTGCTATGGAGGTGCTCAAACAAAAGAGAGGTTAATTAATACACAGAGCGCGAGTGAAGAACCGAGATCTACAAACATGGCATTACAAAGATTGAGCTCTCCTGAAATCTATATAGAACAGCTATCTACCAACATGGCATTACAAAGATTGAGCTCTCCTGAAATCTACCAAGAACAGCTATCTACCAACATGGCATTACAAAGATTGAGCTCTTGAACAAACAAATGATGGGGTTTTTAAACCATGGGGAAGGAACTGTGATAGGGTAGGAAACAGGAGGAGGTGTGTCTTCTGATTGATGGGTTGATTGTTGACTGATTGGGGAGTAATGATTTTCACCTGTGAGGGGAGAAGGAGAGAAAAGAAACACACACAGGATACACACAGACACAGGATACCTGTATCCGTAACAAGCAGGCTAAAGTTTGCTAGCTAACTAACAGTATGCTTTAACTTTCAATAAAAATTACTTTCTGACAAAATTTGAAACTTAAATCAGAAAAATGTAGCTATACTCTTACACGTATACATGGATGAACACTTCACTGCAGATTGGAACCATTTAACTCTGTTTTGTTTGTAGCTACCTCTTGTTTGGCCAGCTTTGTGTCAAGTCACTCCTGTTCACACTGACCGTGGCGTGTGCAGAAAGTAGCCCATCCCTTTTCCCTACTGATCTGTCAATACTCCTGCCAAATTCAGGGCATCAATGTTGTTGAGAAAAGTAGCAAAACTTTTGTAGTTCTCGATGGCTAACAATACATCGTTCAAAAATGACGCGGTAAAAAGGACTCTCAACTCCCAGCATGTCCAGCCCATACATTATCTCAGCCAATCATGGATAATGGAAAGATTCCTGTCTTTTTCCATGGCTAAAAAAACTATTTGTGGATGGAATACAAGTTTGTTATTAAGGCACATGCAAGTTCACATGTTCCTGAGGCATTTGTGCCAAAAGACTCTTTTAAAAAAATGAATGTTGACGTTCAAATGCTGCTCCTGTGAGGTAGTGATGTCTGACAATCCTGTGTCTCACAGCCGGGACATGGTTGGCATTGCTATTTGGTTGTCATTCTGACTTGCAGACTTACAGAAGCACCATTTGTCTGACTCCTTCTGGTACCAATTTCAACTCTATTTTATTCCCTTATACTTTTGTGATTCATATCCAAAAGCCTGCCTATCGTGTGATGATCATAGCACAGTGTGATGATAAAAGTGACAATCCAATAGCGTCTGGTGTGTTTCATTTTCAGGGCAACTATTTAAACATCAACATTTCAGCCAAGTTAAAACTTCTTATGGTTTGGGGGCAGTACTTCAATGTCTGGATGAGAAGCATGCCCAAAGTAAAATGCCTGTTACTCAGGCACAGAAGCTAGGATATGCATATAAATAGTAGATTTGGATAGAAAACACTGTAAAGGTTCCAAAACTGTTAAAATAAGGCCTGTGAGTATAACAGAACTGATATGGCAGGTGAAAACCTGAGTAAAATCCATCCAGGAAGTGGGATTTTTTTATGTGGGTATTTTCAATTGAATGCCTATAGAGTATCTAATTGGTTAGGACCCAGTTTGCAGTTCCTATGGCTTCCACTAGATGTCAACAGTCTTTAGACATGGTTTCAGGCTTGTTTTCTGAAAAATGAAGAAGAATGAGACTTTTCTCTCAGTGGACTGTAGAATCATGCAGTGCTGGTTTTGCGCGTAACCGAGTGCGCGCCCTTCGTAGTTTTTATTTTCTATTGAATACGCTATTGTCTGTTTTTATTTATTGATTTTACCTTTATTTAACTAGACAAGTCAGTTAAAGAACAAATTCTTATTTTCAATGACGGCCTAGGAACAGTGGGTTAACTGCCTGTTCTGTTTGGCCTTTTAGGTTACTCTAACCACTAGGCTACCCTGCCGCCCCCCCAAAATTATTAATTATTTAGACAATTGACAACCTGAGGATTAATTATAAACATCGTTTGACATATTTTGACAAACTTTACCGGTACTATTAGGATGTATTCATCTGCATGTTTTGACAGCCTTTGAGCCAGTGGATTACTGAACAAAACGCGCCACCAAAACAGAGTTTTTTGGATATAAAGAGGGACTTTATCTAACAAAATTAACATTTATTGTGTAGCTGGGACTCTTGTGACTGCAATCATATGAAGGTCTTAAAAGGTAAGTGATTAATTTTATAGCTATTTCTGACTTCTGTAATTCCTTTACTTGGTTGTAAAATGTTTGTATGCTTTTGTAAGCGGGAGCTGTCCTCAGATAATCGCATGGTATGCTTTCGCGGTAAAGACTTTTTGAAATCTGACAAAGCAGCTGGATTAACAAGAAGTTACTCTTTAAGCCGATGTATAACACTTACATTTTTTATTAATGTTTATTATGACTATTTCTGTATTTTGAATTTGGTGCTCTGCAATGTCACCGGATGTTGTCGAGGTGGGTCGCTCGTGGAACGCCTGCGCCAGAAAGGTTCAATGAAAAGTTAAGTATGAGAGTATCAGGTTATCCTCTATGGGATCGGTGTCCCTAAATTAGGACAGTTGTTGCTCAAAATGCGGTAATGTGACTAGAAAACGTTGTAAACAACAGCCAACTTTCCGGGACATAGACATGTCTTATATGGGCAGAAAGCTTAAATTATTGTTAGAGATAGGGGGCAGCATTTTCACTTTGGATGAATTGCGTACCCAAACTTAACTGCCTCCTACTCTGTCCCAGATGGGAATATGTGCATATTATTAGTATTATCATTATTTCTGGTGGATAGAAAACACTCTGAAGTTTCTAAAACTGTTTGAAGTATGTCTGTGAGTATAACAGAACTCATATGGCAGACAACAACCTGAGAAGAAATCCAAACAGGAAGTGAGAACTCGATTTTTAAAACAGTGCCATTTGAAGTCCATGTTAGTTATGGATGTGCATGCACTTTCTAGGGCTTCCACAAGATGTCACCATCTTTAGATTCTGGTTGTATGATTCTACTATAAAGGAGAGGCTCATAGGAGCTCTTTTACTGAGTGGTCTGGCAGAAAGCCTCGGGCTCGAGAGAGTATGCTTTAGTTCCAATGCTTTTCTTCAGACAATGAAATTCTCCGGTTGGAACCTTATTGATGATTAATGTTTTAAAAAATCCTAATTGCATACATATTTTGACTTCATTTGACTTCTCTCTACGACCTCTAGAAGAACGTTTTGAGTTTTTGTCTGGAGGAATTGCTTGTGCTTTTTGAAGATTGAATGCTGGTTTGAACAAGCTAACAACAAGTGGCTAAATGATGGGCTTTATGGAACAAATCAGTAATTTATTCTTGAACTGGGATTCCTGGGACTGCCTTCTGATGAAGATATTCAAAGGTAAGTGAATATTTATAGTGTTTTTTGAAGCTTCTGTTGACGCCAAAATGGCGGCTATTTCTTTGGCTAATTTGGGTTCTGAGCGCCGTTCTCAGATTATTCTTTTTCCGTAAAGTTTTTTTTAAATCTGACACAGCGGTTGCATAGAGGATACGTTTATCTTTAATTCTGTGAATAACACATGCATCTTTTATCAATGTTTATTGTGAGTATTTCTGCAAAATCATCGGATGTTTTGGAATCAAAACATTACTGCATGTAACGCGCCAATGTAAACTGAGATTTTTTGTATATATATATATGCACATTATCGAACAAAACAATAAATGTATAACATGAGTGTCATCTGATGGAGATAGTCAAAGGTTAGTGATTCATTTTATCTATATTTCTGCTTTTGTGACTCTATCTTTGACTGTGAAAAATGGCTGTGTGTGTTTTTGGATTTGGTGGTGATCTAACATAAATATATGTTGTGTTTTCGCTGTAAAACAATAAAAAAAATTGGACACGATGGGTAGATTAACCTGTTGATCCTACTTGAGACGCAGACGTCTCAACTAGGCACCTGGAAATGCAAATGCGCTACGCTAAATGCTAAATGTGCTCGTTAAAACTCAAACGTTCATTAAAACACACATGCAGGGTATTGAATTAAAGCTACACTCGTTGTGAATCTAGCCAACAAGTCAGATTTTTAAAATGCTTTTCGGCGAAAGCATGAGAAGCTATTATCTGATAGCATGCAACACCCCAATATACCTGAAGGGGACGTAAACAAAATAATTAGCGTAGCCGGCGCTACACAAAACGCAGAAATAAAATATAAAACATTCATTACCTTTGATGATATTCTTTGTTGGCACTCCTATATGTTCCATAAACATCACAATTGGGTCTTTTTCCCGATTAAATCCGTCCATGTATGCCCAAAATATCCATTTGTATAGCCTGTCTGGTTCAGAAAAAAAGCTCTCTTCCAACACGCAACGTCATTTTTTAAAATTATATAAGTTGCCTATATTCTTTGACAAAACACTTCAACCTACTTTTGAAAACCCAACTTTAGGTATTTGTAAACGTTAATAAGCGATCAAATTGATCACTGGGCGATCTGTATTCAATAGCAGCTACTCAAGAAAACAATGTCCCTTTTTCTCTTTTCCAAAATCGATTGCTGTATGCTGGACGGAATGAAGGATCTATTTGTCATGACACAAATGATTTTTGTCAATGAAAATGACGTTTTTGGCTACATCGTGTGGAAGCTGTAGGAATTGCAATCTCGGCCTTATTTAATTTGGTGCCCCTTAAACAATACATGCAAGTGGCGCATGGATATTTTTTTCAGTTTTCAGTGACCAGTTTTTCTTGCGCTTTTCGATGAAACACACGCTCTGTTATAGTCACAGCCGTGATTTAACCAGTTTTAGAAACTTCAGAGTGTTTTCTATCCACACATACTAATCATATGCATATACTATATTCCTGGCATGAGTAGCAGGACGCTGAAATGTTGCGCGATTTTTTACAGAATGTTCGAAAAAGGAGGGGGTAGACTTAACAGGTTTTAACAAGATGTGTATCTTTCATTTGCTGTATTGGACTTGTCAATGTGTGAAAATTAAATATTTCAAAAAAATATTTTTTGAATTTCCCACGCCACCTTTTCAGCTGAATGGGGGAGGGTGTTCCTTTTGAGGGACTCCTAGCCATAACAAGTTTTTAATTTAACTGCAGTTTCCAATTTACAGTAGCTGTTACAGCAAAAAGGATAGTGCACAACAACAAAACACTTTCATCACAGCAACTGGTTTGATACATTCACCTCTGAGGTATATAAGGTATTTACATTCATTAATCTTGCTCTGATTTGTCATCCTGAGGGACCCAGGGATAAAATGTAGTGTAGTTTTGTTATATTCAAATGTAGGAACTGGGTTCTACATTTTGACCCCACTGCTGTCTCTGGCTCCACACCCACCCCGCACGGCCATCTAGATGTGTGAAGGTTAGTGTATTTTCTGTAGGGAAGCTAATGATCCATCATGTATGACAAACTTATATTTTTTATTACCATAGCATTTTTGTATGTTGTCTATATTTATGTACTTGAAAATGTACAAATTGACCAATTCGGCACATTTGGGCAATCTCCTGACAGACTTGATACCAAATTCTGTGTAGTGATTTAATTATTCACTGGATCAGTCTGAAACTTTGCACACACACTTCTGCCATCTTGTGGATAACATCTAAATTACACGTAGGATCCTTTCAATGTATTGCCTTTATTTTGCATTTCAAAGATGGAACCAAAATATTCTCCTACTTTAATTTCATATTTACACAAAGTTCAAAGTGTTTCCTTTCAAATGGTGTTAATAATATGCATATCCTTTCTTCAAGTCCTGAGCTACAGGCAGTTAGACTTGGGTATGTCATTTTAGGCAAAAAATGTAAAAAAGGGTCTGATCCCTTAGGGCTAGGCGTCCTGCTAGCGGGACAACTTCCGGTGAAACTGAAGGGCGCACAATTCAAATAAATAATCATAAGAATTATAGATATTAAACATTTAGGTACATACAAATGTCTTATATCGGTTGAAAGCTTAAATTCTTGTTAATCTAACTGCACTGTCTGATTTACAGTAGCTATTACAGTGAAAACATGCCATGTGATTGTTTGAGGACGGCCCCCCACATCAAAATATTTTTCCACCGGCACAGGTTTCATAAATTCACAAATAGCGATTAAATATTAACTTACTTTTTGAAAATCTTCCTGTGCAGGTGCGTCTTGTCTTCAGGGTGCGCCCAAACAGGAATTTCAAGAAGACTGTGTCCCTGTACTAAAACTGATATTTCTTATTAATTTTGGAAGTTACAATCCTGAAACCTTGAACATAGACTGCTGACACCCTGTGGAAGCCATAGGAATTGCATCCTGGGAGCTAGAATTCAGTATGCCCCTACACTTTCCATTGTAAGACCATGTTCTCTCTCAAAAAGATTGTTTATTGATTTTCTCCTACCATATCTATTGTGTTATATTCTCCGACATTATTATAACATTTCTACAAACTTCAAAGTGTTTTCTTTCCAATGGTACCAATTATATGCATATTCTGGCTTCAGGGCCTGAGCAACAGGCAGTCAACTTTGGGCACATCAGTCAGGTGGAAATTAAGAAAAAAAGGGGCCTAGCCCTACGTTAAGAGGTTTGTATAGACGTATGTAAAAAAAATCTAATGTGATATCAACTGTAATATGCGCTGTTGAGCAGTTTGGAGTCCGTGTGCATGTCCATGAAAATTCCTTATGATTTGATGTATATGAAGTCTTTGCTTGATTCTGAGGACAACCATGCCAAGATACTGGTAACTGCCAAAATAATGGAAACACTTGAGTAAATGAGGGATACAAAGTATATTGAAAGCAGGTGCTTCCACACAGGTGTGGTTCCTGAGTTAATTAAGTAGTTAACATCCCATCATGCTTAGGGTCATGTATAAAAATACCCAATTGCCCATTATTTTGGCAACCATAGCCAGAAAAAAAGATCTCAGTGACTTTGGAAGAGGGGTCTCAAAGGAGCTTAGGGGGTTTAAAGGGTGTGTGTGTGTCTCAGTGTCCCAGTCACTAGTTTTCAACCCAATAAAAAAAACATATGGGAGATTCTGGAGAAGTGCCTGAGACAGCGTTTTCCACCACCATCAACAAAACACTAAATTATGTAATTTCTTGTGGAAGAATGGTGTCACATCCCTCCAATAGGGTTTCAGACACTTTTAGAAGTGTGTACCCGACTGGTGTTTCGGCCTCATCAAGCAGCACTTCAGAAAGGCGAGAGTGAAAACCTTGTCAGAGATTGCTGGCGTGGTAAAGGGCAACACTGTGACAGGGGTCAACATCCCACAGCTGGTTAGACTGGTAAAGGTACGGTGCTGGTGAAAGGACATGGGTGGCAACAACACCTGACTCCATACTTCAAGCCGCTGCCACAGATCAAGCAGTACCAGCACTTCAAGTATGTTTGTCATTGCATTGTATGAGTTTATTTATATTATATAAACTTGACGTAATAGCTGGTACGGAAGTTTTTTATTTTCTGTCTATTTTCCTGTTTAACACTAGAACCGACAGGCCTCGAGGGACCCCCCTTCAAGCTAATGAGCAGTCATTTTGACTGCAACATTTTAACAGTGTAATTGTTACCAGCCTCAGTCTGTAGCTGAGGTGGCCTGTAGTACTAAAAAGAAAGGACACAAGTTTACGTCTGCAAAGTTCTAGTGCTTTCTTTATTCTGAAGAACGTTTTTTTTGCTCTTGTTTAAATTGTCTATTTTCTTGTTCGTACTTTTAAAACATCCACATCAAACAAGTGCACACTTTAAATTACACAACAAAAATGCACTTTACCTAAAGCAGAATAAAAAAAAAATCCACAATAACCCCATTTTACTGTATGATTTCAAATGAAAACCAAAATGTATTTCACATTCATAGAATAGAAACATTTATCTATAAAGACAAAAATAACTTAATGTTTTTCTATATACCACTACCAATATAGAAAACTGACAACAATACCATTCAGCTTTAAGATAGTAGAACCTCCGTAAAATTGTCCCTCTCTCATGCACACTCACTGTCTGCACTAAAAGTATATGCTCCATACTGAGCATGCGCGGGCAGTTTACCAGCTTGTGAGCACAATTTTACACAAAACCAATAACATGTGAAACAAACTCAGAATAAAATCTCCTAGACAAAATCCATTACAAGTAAGCTCAGTGAACATAGTCTCTGTGACTTGTAAATCGTTTTTTCGTCCGCTAGCAACATATACACTCTCGCTCCTTTTAAATCACATTCTTCTCTCACTCAGTTCGACACAACAAAACCTTTCCTAACGTGATAATACCTTGACAAATTTGTTAAATAACACGTTGTTACATATTCCTTTGATATTAGAAAGTTTAGAAGTTATGTTACATTGTAACTGACCGTACTAAACAAAGACAAAACAAAGGAAATAAAGGACAGAATGTGACATACATACCTGAAATAGTAAAAAGAACTGACAAGTTAATATGTGCAAAGTCATGGCACTTTCTTTATTCTGAAGAATGATGTGCGCTCTTGGCCAGAACTTGCTGTTTCTCCTACTATCACAGTGCAACCACACCAACCTATTGGCCTGATGGACTACTAATGCTAAAGTATGTCAAATATACAATTTAGATTAATTAAGACAAATACATAAACAAATTGGTTTAAAAAAATTAAAACAATAAAGGGGTGTCTGTTTTTAGTGACTTGGTTTTCAACCCATAACATAATGAATACATTTCATATATGCTATCACAAAAATAATAGTTTGTGTTTATGAATGTCTAAGGTAACATTAGAATAGAATTTTTATTTCAAAAAGCACAATAGCATTTGCTAGTTTATGTTACTGTAGGCTTTAAGTAAAAACAACAAAAAAAACACAAAAGATCCAAGTGTTCAATCAATTTTATTTGTGGAGTGCCTTTGTTATAACTATGAAATAGAAAGTGTATTTGTTGGAACACAGTAACAGCTTATTTTTTTAACAATAAAATAAAAACAAATACCCCAACGACCAAGACGCACGGTCAGCAAGATGCAAGGTCATGAAAACATCTACTAAACATCATTATAAGCGCCAAGTGTGCTTGATAAATAGTGAAAATCAGCTCAAGAGCAATAACGGCATTATAATGAATATAAGTGTTGATATGACAGCAGTCAAAAAAAGTCAAATATTTATAAGCCGGATAGCTTGGCGAATGTGTCTGTTGTCATCAAATGGAGGTAATGTATGATCTCTCTGAAGTAATCCCATGACATGGTTTCTCCAAAGAAAAGTATCCCATACAGGTCTGACAAGAAGCTCTCCATATACATGCTCTTTCCACCGAATGCTGCAAGGACATACAGGATTGGAATGAACGCGTCCAGCTCATCAACAGCCAGATCTCAGTCAGTGAGTCCCTGAACTCTGTAGCATGTCCATGTTACATAAACAACCAAAGCTGGTAGGTGCCTTGCTGATGTTTTTTTTGCTTGAGATGTAGGGTCCTGCTCTCTCAGTGATTGCATGTTGTGCTGATAACCGGCCCGTAGCATTGTCACTGTTTTATTCTATCTAAATGGTGCCATCCCTTCCTCTTTCCTGTCTCACTGTTTCATTTGGTAGTGGCGCGGGCACCTACTCAGTGCACACCATTCTGGCCTATTTGCACCTAGGACTTGGAGGTGTAGGTTCAGGCCGAGGATCAGAATAAGAAGAATAATCATCATAGATGTCCTGATTCCTTTCTACCACACCATCAGTCATTTTCATTCAGATTTTCTAGCAACGCTAATGCAGCATGTGCATTTGAAATGGAGTATATTAAGATTTTTTTTGTCATTGTTTTTTAGAAGTCTTTACAAATGAATTACAAATGAAAAGCTGAAATGTCTTGAGAACTATAAGTTTAAAAAAAGTCACATAAGTTGCATGGACTCACTGTGTGCAATAGCGTTTGACATGTTTTTAATGACTACCTCATCTCTATACCCCACACATACAATTATCTGTAAGGTCCCTCAGTCGAGCAATGAATTTCAAACAGATTCAACCACAAAGACCAGGGAGGTTTTTCAATGCCTCACAAAGAAGGGCACCTATTAAAATAAGCAGACATTGAATATCTCTTTAAGCATGGTGAAGTTATTAATTACACTTTGTATGGTGTATCAATACACGCAGTCACTACAAAAGATACAGGCGTCCTTCCTAACTCAGTTGCAGGAGTGGAAGGAAAGCGCTCAGGGATTTCACCATGAGGCCAATGGTGACTTTGGTTGTGAAAACTGAGGATGGATCAACAACACTGTACTTACTCCACAATACTAACCTAATTGACATAGTGAAAAGAAGGAAGCCTGTGAAAAATAAAAAATATTCCAAAACATGCATCCTGTTTGCAACAAGGCACAGAAGTAATGCTTAAATGTGGCAAAGCAATTCACTTTTATCCTAAATACAAAGTGTTATGTTTGGGGCAAATCCAATACAACACATTACTGAGTACCACTCTTCATATTTTCAAGCATAGTGGTGGCTGCATCATGTTATACCTAGTCAGTTGTACAACTGAATGCATTCAACTGAAATGTGTCTTTCATATTTAACCCAACGGCGTTCGGGGAACAGTGGGTTAACTGCCTTTCTCAGGGGCAGAACGACAGATTTTACCTCGTCAGCTCTGGGATTTGATCCAGCAACCTTCGGTGGGTATGCTTGTAATCGTTAAGTACTGGGTATTTTTTTAGGATACACAATTCACGGAATGGAGCTAAGCACAGGCAAAATCCTAGAGGAAAACCTGGTTCAGTCTGCTTTCCACAAGACACTGGGAGATAAATACACTTTTCAGCAGGACAATAACTTAAAACACAAGGCCTAATCTACACTTGAGTTGTTTCCCAAGAAGACGATAAATGTTTCTGAATGGCAGAGTTACAGTTTTGATTGAAATCTACTTTAAAATCTATGGCAATACCTAAAAATGGTTATCTACAATGATCCACAACCAATTTTACAAAGCTAAAAAAATAAATAATTAAGAATAATGGGCAAATATTGCACAATCCAGGTGTGGAAAGCTCTTACAGAGACTTACTCTGAAAGACACAGCTGTAATCACTGCCAAAGGTACTTTTACAAAGTATTGACTCAGGGTGTGATTACTTATCTATATTAAATATTTCTGTATTTCATTTCAATACATTTGCAAAAATGTCTAAAAGCATGTTTTCACTTTGTCATTATGAGGTATTGTGTGCAGATGGGTGAGACCTGTTTTTAATTAATCCACTTTGAATTCAGGATGTAACACAACAAAATGTTGTTGAATACTTCCTGAAAGCAATGTATGCTGCCCTTTTACAACAAAGCTGTATCATGCATCAAACGAAAGTACAGAAGATTCCCATACATTTCCAGTTTATTTTCATCAGTTAATGTGGCAAAATATGCAAAAGATGGACCAGTTTCAGAAAATGTATAAATTAAATGAATTAACAAATCCATAGGACAATGAAATGCTAATTATTAGATAAAACATTCTACTGAACTTTGATACCATCATTTCTAGTACATTATCTACATGAGTCATCATTGATCCTCTCAGTGGGAGTGCCAGAAGGTGTGTTATAAGCTTTCAACGTCGTACATCTGTTTTCCCCCTATTTGAATAATCAAAACCACATTTGAATACTTGTTTTTTTATTGTGTCGTGATTCTCCATTAAACAACCATTAACCCTGAATGCACCTTCCGCAACCTGGAAACAACTTGTTAGGAACAAGTTTTGGTTTATTTCATTCTATCTACGAGTTGTCAATTTATTCATTGTCTTTTGTTTGTAGCGCTCCTGTCAATGTGGGGTAAGGACACGCACCTGGTTATACATAGAATTAGAAGCTACCTGGCCTGAGCGCAAATGGAGGCCTATAAATGTGCCCATTTGGGGATCTGATAGTATGTCTGATTGTGTTAACTCACCACCACTGTGGAGCTTCCCAAACAGCAAGTAAACAAAGTCTGTTTTACATCAATTGAGAATGACAATAGATACTCAACGTAGCCTATTTGAAAAATATTTCCAGCTCTCTTTCAATAACCACTGTCATCCTCTGATCTGGCGCAAATAGGTAAAGCTACTGTATGTCGGTCTGGAGCTCACTGAAATGGAATCTCTGATGGCCCAGAATATTTTATACAATGTTGCAAATTTGCTAGCAGGAGTTTCAGGCTGGACGCACCAATTTGATTTATAGGATATTTATTATTATCAGTATATTTTCAACCTGCTGGCTGCAATGTTTTTATTTGTTTACTTTATGTAGGCTATTTTTGCATAGTTGGCAATTGTAATAGAATTTACTTTTAAAATGTTGATTAACCACATGATAATGAATTTGAGATTATAGACTATTATATATGACATGAAACTGTTCCACGGAAATGTGCATATTAATATCATAACTGGCACGCAGATCGGTAGAAATGGTAAGATACATCTGCACTTCAAATGGAAAAGGTTGCTGACCCCTAGTGTAGCATATTACCTACAGGCAACTTCAGGAGTGTAAAAGCAGAATCTGTGAACGCCATCAGGAGTGGGAGGAAGAGGGTCTGGGACAAGTTTGTATTCTTCTGGTTAGGCTATCTTGACCTCTGGCTCCCTCTTGAGTCATTTGTGTGTCTTCATTATGTAATCACCATGTGCTTAAAGCATCAGACAAGCTCAGTAGCCTACATATAGCAGATTTAATTAAAACACATAGTTTGTCTATGTAAGGAAAAATACACATTCCAAAATGTTGACCAATCATTTAGTGTAAAACACAGATGACTCTAGGGTGACCAATATTATTTTTAATCGGGGACGGCCCTAATCTGCACTGACTATCTTGCACTGACCCTCCCCACACTTACTAGACTATACAGTTGAAGTCGGAGGTTTAAATACACTTTAACCAAATACATTTAAACTCAGTTGTTCACAATTCCTGACATTTAATCTGAGTAAAAATTCCCTCTCTTAGGTCAATTAGGATCACCACTTTATTTTAAGAATGTAAAATGTCAGAATAATAGTAGAGAGAATGATTTATTTCAGCTTTTATTTCTTTCATCACATTTCCAGTGGGTCAGAAGTTTACATACACTCAATTAGAATTTGGTAGCTTTGCCTTTAAATTGTTTTACTTGGGTCAAACATTTTGGGTAGCCTTCCACAAGCTTCCCACAATGAATGTTGGCCCATTCCTCCTGCCAGAGCAGGTGTAACTTAGTCAGGTTTGTAGGCCTCCTTGCTCGCACACACTGTCAGTTCTGCCCACAAATTTAATATAGGATTGAGGTCAGGGCTTTGTGATGGCCACTCCAATACTTTGACTTTGCTGTCCTTAAGCCATTTTGCCACAACTTTGGAAGTATGCTTGGGGTCATTGTCCATTTGGAAGACCCATTTGCAACCAAGCTTTAAATTCCTGACTGATGTCTTGAGATTCAATATATATTCAATATATCCACTAAATTTTCCTACCTCATGATGCCATCTATTTTGTGAAGTGCACAAGTCCCACCAGTCCCTCTTCACAAGGTCCTTTGCTGTTATTCTGGGATTGATTTGCACCTTTCGCACCAAAGTATGTTCATCTCTAGGAGACAGGACGCGTCTCCTTCCTGAGGAGACAACTGCGTGGTCCCATGGTGTTAATACTTGCGTCCTATTGTTTGTACAGATGAACGTGGTACCTTCAGGCGTTTGAAAATTGCTCCCAAGGATGAACCAGACTTGTGGAGGTTTACAATTGTTTTCTGAGGTCTTGGCATATTTCTTTTGATTTTCCCATGATGTCAACAAAGAGGCACTGAATTTGAAGGTAGGCCTTGAAATACATCCACAGGTACACCTCCAATTGACTCAAATTATGTCAATTTGCCCATCAGAAGCTTCTAAAGCCATGACATAATTTTCAGGAATTTCCGAAGCTGTTTGAAGGCACTGTCAACTTAGTGTGTGTAAACTTCTGACCCACTGGAATTGTGATACAGTGAATTATAAGTGAAATAATCTGTCTGTAAACAATTGTTGGAGAAATGACTTGTGTCATGCACAAAGTAGATGTCCCTACCTACTTGCCAAAACTATAGTTTGTTTAACAAGACATTTGTAGATTGGTTAAAAAACGAGTTTTAATGACTCCAACCTAAGTGTATGTAAACTTCCGACTTCAACTGTATATACACACCTCAATCACAAACACTACATTATCACTCCCACACAAAACCCACACACATTCACACACACTACATCTGCACATTCAGTGTGCATACACACAACACACACACAGAGAGACTTTTACCCTGATCATTTCCTGTTGCTAGTCTAATTACTTTACTCTTATTATCATCTATGCTGATGCCTCGTCACTTTACTCTGCCTTCATGTGCATATCTTCCTCAAATACTGTACTTCGTACCTCTTCACATTGATCTGGTACTGGTACTCTGTACATAGCTCCATTTTTGTGTATTTTAATATATTCCTTTTGTTACTATTTGTACTATTTATTGATAAACTGAATTGTCGGGAGGGGTTCGTAAACAAGCATTTCACACGTTGTATTTGGCGTATGTGACAAATACCATTTGATTTAATTTGGTCCTTCGACTCTTGTTGGATGTAGTTGTTTGATTTATCAAATGCCAGACTCACATGACTGTTATGATTATTTATTTACAAGTTAATTACAATATGCTTTTTGCTTTAGCGCAATCTGTACCCGATAGAGCAGATCAAGTCTTGCGTGAGGAAGTAAACCATCTGTCGCAAGAAACTAATTGAGAGGAGGAGACTACAGAAGACCTAGAAGTTCTGACCGAACGGGCGCACATTCCAGGGCCACATGATGGTCCATTTACTTTGTGCTGTTATTATTTATGCTATGAAATGCGAGCAAAGCAATCTGAGTAATGGTCACATGGCCTATGCGCCCATGGATGCGGAGCTGCCTGGCAGTCAATTAGAATGTTTACATGTACACTAATAAGTCAATATTAAGCTGATTATGCCAGTATGCAGATTATGCAATAGTTATGTAAACACCATACTCTGCTTATCTCAATCAGCGTAAGGTCAAAATTGAAGGAAGCATACTCCGACTGAAACATCTGGTTTTCTGAGCAATCTTTCAAATGATAAGGACATGTAAACACCTTAATCGTCATTCCAGAGGTGTATTTGATCTGAACATATTCTAGCACCAACCAAGCGATCCTCCCTCTTTAGCGCAAGTGAAGTGTGTTTGGAAAAACTGAATATATGAGTCTTAGAGGTATTTTTCACATACAAACTTTATATGTCCGAACTCAATATGCTTTGCAAAAATAACATGCTAGCTGTGGTAGAAAGTTTATTTTGATTGCAGATTTTCTGAATTTAACCGAGTGCCATCAGGTCGTCTGATTTCAGAAGTGTACATGTAAACAACGTAGTCCATCAGAAAAGGTTCCAATCAATGACACACAAAAATGGCTATTCATAAGTCAGTTTGCTTGTTTCTCTTTCTGGGAGTTGTTGACCTTAGAGAGTAAATATAGAAATAACGCTACTCACAAGATATCATATCTAGTCAAAAAAAGACTGTCTGTACTGTGATAAAGACACATGTATTCAGTTATTGGTGACTCTGAAAGGTATATAACTGGAAGATTAAATGGATGAAACACCTGTGTCTTTCTTTCATTGCAATGGAATTAAAATAGTAAATTAATAATAAACTATGCTCATTACAGGATTAAGGTAAAAGGGGAGTTATATAATTTGAAAAAATAAAAAAATGTTTTAACTAAGACGTCTGATTAAAAAACACCATAGCAAGTGATAGGGTGGCGTTTTAAAATGTTGTGGATATGATATGGCTACTGCACTATAAACAATATATTGTCCTTTCACATGGAAAGAAGACAGATTTACAAATCCTCTACTACAGAGTAAAGTCTTGCTGACAAAGAGGGTTTCCTATTGTCAGAAAGACTTTCGGTGTGCAGATATTATTGAACATACATAGTAAGATTATCACGTGCTTCAACATCTTTGAGCGAAAACAACAAAAGACGATGGAAGAAATAATGGGATCTAGCCCTTAATATGATATAGTGCGAGCATAATTTAATCTCACTCATTTATCCTTCAGGGCATCTCTCAGCCATGGGATGGGATGCTAATTTAATTAATTAAATTCATGTTGAGCAACACACAATCAACACACAGTGATGAGCTCACTGTCCATGTCCATGCAATGGTAGTGACAAGAAAATAGTCCTGTTTCTACAACCTTATCCTGCCTGTTTTTGGCTCTCTACCCAGAGGTCACTAACTCTCTATGTTAGTAATGTGTTGTGGACAGTGCCATCTTCTGGACCCCAGGATTCCCATTTGAGGCACTGCAGATACATATGGGGATATGGTATGCTACTCTAGATATCATGCTTATCTTACATGGGGTATAGTTATTGTCCTGGATTCAGGTGATTGTTAGAGCCCGGCGATATACATATTTAGTTCTAATAATTCCTCTCCAGTATAAGATAGAACAGCTGTCACAGGCATGTTGGGCTTTCAGTATCAATCCAATGAGAGCTCATTGCTCCATCATTAAAAATATCTATGAACAAATATCATGTTTCTCAGTTTATTTAATTTGTTTCTTTGGAGGTGATGCCTACAATCCATTAATGTGAAGCAGGGAAGTTGTGCTCTCTATTCTCAGTGAATTACAGCCACTGCTGATACAGCTCAGAAACAATCTAACCCCTACTCTTGTTTATCTGAGACTGCAGTTTTATTTGCTACACGCCTTTAAAACCATTAGCTGGAATAAACATGCCCTTTTTAAACGAAGGTGTCAGGAGAGGGTATAAAATTCCAACTGAGTCGAGTTTTCAAGCAATTCAGCCTCCTTTAAAACCAGACACATGGTTCAGCTCTTAAAACAGAGGATTACATGACATGTTTTATTTATTATTACTGTAGGCTACATTAACAACGTGACATTGTATTCCTGTATTCCTTGTTTGTTTGTTTAATAACCCACCACAACCTCTTGGTCGAATAACAACTATTTAATTATTTTAAATTTAATCAACTTGAATTATACTCTTTTCGGTGAAGTTTTGTGTCTAGTTATCGGGAGAAATATCCTGAGTGCCACAAGAACTTGTGGGCTAGGTTCCAAACTATCCAGGGGGTATGAAGCACCAAACAAGCTGTGCTCCAGAGGGGGCTTGTAATAAATAGCAGTGATTCCCCTTGAATTTGCTGTTGAACAGGTGGTGCAACACATCGCAATTAATGTACCTTTTCCAACCCCTCCATCTGACCATATATTTCCCAGTCTGAGAAACGGCACATTTTAATGACCATATGAAAGAATCAATTCAGATGAGAACAATTTGACAGATGACAGCTTTTCAACAATAATGTATATATTGTTTATAATTGATGCTGCAAATAAGGCAAGTTATTCCATAGCAACATTCATAGCAATGTGAATGCCTGTATATTCAGATTATGAGCACTGTGCAGGTAAATATGCTAAGGACAGATGTTTGGATTTGAGAATCGGTTTTAAGAGCATTCCACTGTGATTCATACCAGGCATGCATAAACTCTGCTGCAATTAAAATTAAAGATCAGACAATTAATATATTAAATACTGGCAGTGGCTGCCAAGATTACCCTGATGTATATCCCTCGACTGTCAATAAGAGGCACCTGAAAAAAGTGCCAAAGCATATACAAATAAAAATGTTCCTCCTTTCCATTGTTCTAAATGTAGAAAGTAGCAAAGCAACTCTTGTGGTAAATAATCTGTGAAATAAAGCTGTTGGGGTTATATGTAGGTTATATCTGAAATCCTAAAATGAGAACGTACCCATAATCTACTCCTTGATGATAGAGATCTTCAAACAATGGGTAGTAATTTTTGAAAACGAGGCTCATATTTAATTATGTTTGCAGGCAGTCATGAAAATCAGAATTGCAACCCACACAGTGACAAGTTGCGTTGCTGTACTTCCTCTGCTTAAGATGGCAGGCCTTGAGAGAGGATTTCTTCTTCTATTGTATGTAATGTATGTGAAACTGTGTAGTGGTGTTTGTGCGCATGTGGGCACGTGTGTGTGTGTGTGTTGGTGTGTGTGTGCGCGCACCTGCATTCATCCATGCATTTATACAATCTGCATGTGTATGAAATGGCCAAACAAGTCAGGATAAAAAACATTAAAAAATGACACTACATAGTAGTCTGGTTGATGATCCCCCCCCCCCCCCCATTGTGCACACCACCTGTCCACAGGCCTCTCTGTTCCTGTTCCTGTTTAGTCACTTCCTCACAGGTGGCCAATACCTGCAGGGCTGAGGCAGTCACCCATAATGGCCATCCCTCTCCTTCAGGCTCTCTGACAGTGAGCTATGAAAGCCATTAGTTGGAGGAGGTAAGGCTCACTAAGGCAAAGCACCCTGGGTACCTGCACTGCTGCGTTAAGGAAGGGCCTTCTTTAAAGAGCCACTGAACACACTGATTGGCACGTGTATTATTCTGTCGCTCATTAGAAAAACTAGATTTTGGTTAATGATGCTTGTCCCTAAACGCGTAAGTCTATTTCACTTCCTCAAAATCCCAGAATGAATCTAGTATAACTCCAAAAATCAGAAATGAATTTAGACATTTTTGCCGAGGATGTTTTAGTTCCTCAATTTTATATCTAATTAAGGTGTTTGGTGCAGTATTTCTAAAGTAAAAAAAATTGCAAATTGTTGTCTTATGTATACAAAGTCAAAGCTGCTGGTCAGGTCTGTCTCACGGTCTATGTTATTGGATAGAGAGAAATCACCGCAGCTGTCCCCCCCCCATGTTAGTGGGCAAATGGACAT
The DNA here is from genome assembly GCF_045791955.1 of Oncorhynchus clarkii lewisi. Classification (NCBI taxonomy): domain Eukaryota; kingdom Metazoa; phylum Chordata; class Actinopteri; order Salmoniformes; family Salmonidae; genus Oncorhynchus; species Oncorhynchus clarkii. The sequence continues at coordinate 30,949,399 of NC_092151.1, read as the reverse complement.
TTTCAAATCAAAACCCAACCTTTATTTACCCGCTGTGACACAAGGATGTTAAACTCAGTTTAGACGAGACCACCTTGATGACCAAAATTATTCTACTTTGTAGTCAATTTTGATACTATAATAATGTTTTTGCCCATTTGCAATCAAGCTTTAACTTCCTGACTGATGTCTTGAGATGTTGCTTCAATATGTCTACATAATTTTCCTACCTAATGATGCCATCTATTTTGTGAAGAGTATCAGTCCCTCCTGCAGCAAAGCACCCCCACAACATGATGCTGCCATTCCCATGCTTCACAGTTGGGATGGTGTTGTTCAGCTTGCAAGCTTCCCCCTTTTTTCTCCAAACATAACGATGGTCATTATGGCCAAACAGTTCCATTTTAGTTTCATCAGACCATCGGACATTTCTCCAAATAGCATGATCTTTGTCCCCATGTGCAGTTGCAAACCGTAGTCTGGCTTTTTTATGGCAGTTTTGGAGCAGTGGCTTCTTCCTTGCTGAGCGGCCTTTCAGGTTGTTGATATAGGACTCGTTTTACTGTGGATAAAGATACTTTTGTACCTGTTTCCTCCAGCATCTTCACAAGGTCCTTTGCTGTTGTTCTGGAATTGATTGCACTTTTACTATCAAAGTACGTTCCTCTCTAGGAGACAGAACACGTCTCCTTCCTGAATGGTGTGATAGCTCTGTGGTCCCATGGTGTTAATACTTGCGTGCTATTTTATGTACAGATGAATATAGTACCTTCAGGCATTTGGAAATTGCTCCCTAGGATGACCCAGACTTGTGGAGGTCTACAATATTTTTTCCTGAGGTCTTGGCTGATTTCTTTTGATTTTCCCATGATGTCAAGCAAAGAGGCACTGAGTTTGAAGGTAGGTCTTGAAATACATACACAGGTACACCTCAAATTGACTCAAATGATTTCAATTAGCCTATCAGAAGCTTCTAAAACCATGACATACATTTCTGGTATTTTCCAAGTTGTTTAAATGCACAGTCAACTTAGTGTATGTCAACTTCTGACCCACTGGAATTGTGATACAGTGAATTATAAGTGAAATAATCTGTCTGTAAACAAGTTTCAATGACTCCAACCTAAGTGTATGTAACCTTCTGACTTCAACTGTAACTATTTAGACCCTTTGCTATGAGACTCTAAATTGAGCTCAGGTGCATTGTGTTTCCATTTATCATCCTTGAGGTGTAACTACAACTTGATTGGAGTCCCAACAGTGGTACATTCAATTGATTTGACATGATTTGGAAAGGCACACTCATGTTCCACAATTGACAGTGCATGTCACAGCAAAAACCAAGCCAAGAGGTCAAAGGAATTGTTCATAGATTGTGTCTATGCACAGATCTTGGGAAGAGTACCAAAAATGTCTGCAGCATGAAAGGTCCCCAAGAACACAGTGGCCTCCATCATTCTTAAATGAAAGAAATTTGGAACCACCAAGACTCGTCCTAGATTGTCATTTATCATTTATAACTGAATTTTTCCAGTATAATACAGGTACAGCAAATCCCCTTATTGTTTCGGATACCTTTAAATTTACCTTCAGGGGTCCTTCAATTCAATATTCATCAATAATAAATCAAATAAAAAGCAGTTTCTGGCCAAAGAGACAAGACTAACAACAGAAATACATGAACTAATAGTACAGGTAGATAGCAATTAAAAGCGATTCTACAGAGATACAAAACAAGTTGGAGGAAAAACAAAATGAACTTGAGGATCTTATTCAAGATATATCTAATGTATTATATCACAAAAGTAAAGCAAACTGGATGGAATATGGAGAAAAATGCACAAAATTCTTCCTGAATCTCCAATAATGAAATTTGAACAAAAATCATTTTCAGAAACTTGTTACTGAAGACAGAGTCATCTATGATTCTCCGAATTATATTTTAAAAGAGGAAGCTAATTATTTTAGGCAGATGTTCTCTTTTCCGTCTCATCCTTTCTCACTGAATGAAGATTATGGTAAAGAATTCTGTCCAAATAATATAAAAAATGGAAAATTAACAAATGTATAGAAAGATCAGTGTGAAGGCCAAATTACAGAGGAAGAGCTTTGTGAGGCTATTAAATCCTTTCAGTCTGGAAAAACCCCGGGGCTTGATGTCATACCGGTAGAGGTATAGCAAGTATCTTTTGAAAAACTAAAAGCTCCATTGTTAGATTGTTTTAACTACTCCTATAGAAATGGTAGTCTGTCAGGTAGTCAAGAGGAAGGTCTCATTTCTCTATTATTAAAACAAGACCCAGATGGCAAATATAAAGACCCGGTCTATCTAAAAACTGGAGGCCCCTTGCAATTCAATGTTGTTATGCAAAAATACTAGCAAAATGCATAGCACTCAGAATTAAAAGGGTTTTACCAGGTATTGTTCATCCTCGTCAGATAGGTTTTTTACATGGACAATACATTGGAGATAATATACGAAAACTACTAGAACAACATATAAGAAGCCAGGAATGGTATTTATAGCAGATTTGAAAAAGGCATTTGATAAAGTAAGACTGGATTTCATTTATAAATGGGTAAAAATAATGTATAGCAACCTCAGGTGTAAAATAGTAAATAACGGCTACTTCTCAGAGAGTTTTGAATTGTCAAGAGGAGTTAAACAAGGGTGTCCGCTGTCACCATATCTATTTGTTATGGCCATCGAAAATCAGATCCAATAACAACATTAGAGGATTAGAAATCTAAGGCTTAAAAACAAAGGTGTACATGTATGCCAATGACTCAAGTTTTATATTAAGTCCGCAGGCTAGATCCCTGCAATGTCTCTTTGAAGATCTAGATAACTTTTCTGTACTCTCTGGACTAAAACCTAATTATGATAATTGTACAACATTACCTATTGGATCCATAAAAAAATTCAACTTTTACATTACCCTGCAGCTTACCTATAAAATGGGCTGATGGGGAAGTAGACATACTCAGTATTCATATCACAAAATATATAAATAAGCTCTCCACAAGGAATTTCAATAATAATGTAAAAATAAACAAGATCCTGCAACTATGGATAGGTAAAAACCTGTACATTTATGGAACATTGCCCTGATTAACTCCTTAGTCATATCTCAGTTTACTCACTTACTTATGGTGCTGCCTACGCCTGATGATTTGTTTTTCAAATCATGAGCAAAAAATATTTATCTTTATCTGGGACGCTAAACCAGACAAAATAAAACGTTCCTATCTATATAATGAATATGAATTGGGTAGGTTGAGAATATTAATTATTTAATTATTAATTATTAATTAGGAATAAAACTAGCATAAATAGGAAAGTATACCAGTTTCATTTGAGGACCAGGATGTTGACAACTGTGCCATACAGATTACAAAAGAGTTGGGAAGAGATTTTTGATGTACCGATTCCATGATTCCATGATATGAGTAGATATATAAAACAACGCAAGATTCAAGATTTCGTGCTTTTCAGCTAAAATCATTATACAGAATTCTTGCCACCAACAACATTTTGAATATTTAGCCCATAAAATCATTGAAGCTCTGCAGATTTTGTTGTGAGGATACAGAATCAATAGAACATTTATTATGTTATTGCCCTCAGGTAGCCTGTTTCTGGTCTCGTGTTCAGGAATGGATGAAAATGCATAGCATTGATCTAAAAGTGACCATAGAAATAGTTCTGTTAGGAGATTCCGAGACTGGATGAGTCAGGGGGGTTTGAGGGTTTGTATGTGGAATTGGAGACACAAGTGGGATTGTAGGTGCTCCTAGACCTTAGTGCTCGTTTTGATACCATCAATCTCCACATTATTTTGGAGAGATTGGAAACCAAAATTGGTCTACACGGACAAGTTCTGGCCTGGTTTAGATCTTATCCGTCGGAAAGATATCAGTTTGTCTCTGTGGATGGTTTGTCCTCTGATAAATCAACTGTAAATTTCGGTGTTCCTCAAGGTTCCGTTTTAGGACCACTATTGTTTTCACTATATATTTTACCTCTTGGGGATGTCATTCGAAAACATAATGTTAACTTTCACTGCTATGTGGATGACACACAGCTGTACATTTCGATGAAACATGGTGAAGCCCCAAAATTGACCTCGCTGGAAGCCTGTGTTTCAGACATAAGGAAGTGGACGGCTGAAAACGTTCTACTTTTAAACTCGGACAAAACAGAGATTCTTGTTCTAGGTCCCAAGAAACAAAGAGATCTTCTGTTGAATCTGACAATTAATATTGATGGTTGTACAGTCGTCTCAAATAAAACTGTGAAGGACCTCGGCGTTACTCTGGACCCTGATCTCTCTTTTGACGAACATATCAAGACTGTTTCAAGGACAGCTTTTTTCCATCTAGGCAACATTGAAAAATTCAGAAACGTTCTGTCCAAAAATGATGCAGAAAAATGTATCCATGCTTTTGTTACTTCTAGATTAGACTACCGCAATGCTCTACTTTCTGGCTACCCGGATAAAGCACTAAATAAAATTCAGTTAGTGCTAATTACAGCTGCTAGAATACTGTTGAGAACCGAAAAATGTGCTAGCCTCCCTACACTGGCTTCCTGTTAAGTCAAGGGATGATTTCAAGGGTTTACTGCTAACCTACAAAGCATTACCTGGGCTTGCTCCTACCTATCTTTCCAATTTGGTCCAGCTGTACATACCTACACGTACGCAATGGTCACAAGACGCAGGCCTCCTAATTGTCCCTAGAATCTCTAAGCAAACAGCTGGAGGCAGGGCTTTCTCCTATTGAGCTCCATTTTTATGGAATGGTCTGCCTACCCATGTGAGACACAGACTCGGTCTCAACCTTTAAGTCTTTATTGAAGACTCATCTCTTCACTAGGTCCTACGACTGAGTGTAGTCTGGCCCAAGAGTGTGAAGGTGAACAGAAAGCCACTGGAGCACGAACCGCCCTTGCTGTCTCTGCTTTGTGGGCTATACTCGGCCTTGTCTCAGGATGGTAAGTTGGTGGTTGAAGATATCCCTCTAGTGGTGTGGGGGCTGTGCTTTGGCAAAGTGGGTGGGGTTATATCCTGCCTGTTTGGCCCTGTCCAAGGGTGTCATCGGATGGGGCCACAGTGTAACCTGACCCCTCCTGTCTCAGACTCCAGTATTTATGCTGCAGTAGTTTGTGTCGGACGGCCAGGTTCAGTCTGTTATATCTGGGAGTATTTCTCCTGTCTTATCCGGTGCCTGTGTGAATTTAAGTATGCTCTCTCTAATTCTCTCTTTCTCTCTTTCTTTCTCTCTCTCGGAGGACCTGAGCCCTAGGACCATGCCTCAGGACTACCTGGCCTGATGACTCCTTGCTGTCCCCAGTCCACCTGGCCGTGCTGCTACTCCAGTTTCAACTGTTCTGCCTGCGGCTATGGAACCCTGACCTGTTCACCAGACATGCTACGTGTCCCAGACCTGCTGTTTCAAACCCTTTAGAGACAGCAGGAGCGGTAGAGATACTCTGAATGATCGGCTATGAAAAGCCAACTGCTATGAAAAGCCAATTTACTCCTGAGGTGCTGACCTGTTGCACCCTCTACAACCACTGTTATTGTTATTATTTGACTGTGCTGGTCATTTATGAACATTTGAACATCTTGGACATGTTCTGTTATAATCTCCACCCGGCACAGCCAGAAGAGGACTGGCCACCCCTCATAGCCTGGTTACTCTCTAAGTTTATTCCTAGGTTTGGGCCTTTCTAGGGAGTTTTTCCTAGCCACGTGGCTTCTACACCTGCGTTGCTTGCTGTTTGGGTTTTTAGGCTGGGTTTCTATACAGCACTTTGAGATATCAGCTGATGTAAGAAGGGCTATATAAATACATTTGATTTGATGATTGGAGTTGCTGTGTGGGAGATAGAATGATGGTCAAATATAAAAGTCAAAAGTCAAAATAAAACATAATAAAAAGTACATTTGAATGACACTGAGGGGCAGTGTTTTTACAACTACTGCCGGTTTGCCTGAGGCTGATGCCGTGCAGGTGTTTGTACACATGCATATACCCACACTCTCATTCAAATAAACACATACAAGAACACAAACATGCATGTAATAGTGCCAGACATGCACACAAACATATCCAGTTGGCATTGCTGTTATGATTGTAGTTGTCCTTGATGTCCTTTGTTTTACATTTATTTGTTTATTTATTTTTTGCATTGTTGTTTGCTGTTTTCTGTCTTTTCTTTTTTTCTCTTTAATTCATTCTCTTGGTGCATTGGGAGGTTCTTGGGGGAATTACATTAATTTTATTTTTTATTTTTCTTCCTGAGGGGACTGTGGGAGGGGTCTCAAATGGTTGAGGGACAACTATTGGGGAACTGTGGGGGGATCTTGGAGGGTTCGGGTTCATGCTTCTTAGCCTGGTGGTAGATCGGTCAACATGCCCTTGAGCAGAGCATTGACCCTGGATGCTTCTGTGTGTCGCTCTGAATGGGAATCTGTTGGATGACTGGTATGATGTAGTTGTTGAGCGGCTTCACTGCAAGTATATTGTATGTTTCGAATATTCAACAAATAAATGAATAAATATTTTTTTAAAGACTATTCTTAGAGCTGGCCGCCCGGCCAAACTGAGCAATCGGGGGGGAAGGGCCTTGGTCAGGGAGGTGACCAAGAACCCGATGGTCATGCTGACAGAAATCCAGAGTTCCTCTGTGGAGATGGGAGAACCTTCCAGAAGGACAACCATCTCTGCAGCACTCCACCAATCAAGCTTTTATGGTAGAGTGGCTAGACGGAAGCCACTACTCAGGAAAAGGCACATGCCCACTTGGAGTTTGCCAAAATGCACCTAAAGGACTCTCAGACCATGAGAAACAAAATTCTCTGGTCTGATGAAACCAAGATTGAACTCCTTGGCTTGAAGCATGGAGGTGGCAGCATCATGCTGTGGGAATGTTTTTCAACGGCAGGGACTGGGAGACTAGTCAGGTTCGAGGGAAAGATAAACGGAGCAATGAACAGAGAGATCCTTGATGAAAACCTGCTTCAGAGCACTCGGGACCTCAGACTGGGACGAAGGTTTACCTTGCAACAGGACAATGACCCTAAGCACACAGCCAAGGCAACGCAGGAAAGGCTTCGGGACACGTCTCTAAATGTCCAGAGCCTGTAGTTGAACCTGATCGTACTGATCACTCGAGAGGCCTGAAAAAAACTCTCCCCATCCAAATCAAATCGTATTTGTCACATGAGATGAATACAACCTTACCGTGAAATGCTTACTTACAAGCGCTTAACCAACAATGCAGTTCAAGAAATAGAGTTAATAAAATATTTAAAATATTTACTAAATAAAAGTAAAATATAAAATAAAAAAGTCACACAATAAAATATCAATAACGAGGCAATATACAGGGCTTGAGAGCTTGAGAGGAACTCCAGAGAATGTGAGAAACTCCCCAAATATAGGTGTGCCAAGCTTGTAGCATCATACCCAAGAAGACTCAATGCTGTAATTGCTGCCAAAGGTGCTTCAACAAAATACTGAATAAAGGGTCTGAATACTTATGTAAATGTAATATTTCAGTTTTGTTTATTTTATAAATTTGCTTTGTCATTATGGGGTATTGTGTGTAGATTGATGAGGGGGGAGAAAATATTTAATCAATTTTAGAATATGGCTGTGATGTTTTATTTTTTATTTCACCTTTAGGCAAGTTTACAACTGCGACCTGGCCAAGATAAAGCAAAGCAGTGCGAGATAAACAACACAGAGTAACACATGGGATAAACAAACGTACGGTCAATAACACAATACAAAAATCTATATACAGTGTATGCAAATAAAATAAGAAGGTAAGGCAATAAATAGGCCATAGTGGCGAACTAATTAAAATGTACAATTAACACGAGTGATAGATGTGCAGATGTGGATGTGCAAGTAGAAATACTGGTGTGCAAAAGAGCAGAAAAACAAAAAGAAATATGGGATGAGGTAGGTAGTTGGTTAGATGGGTTATTTACAATATCGGTAAGTTGCTCTGACAGCTGATGCTTAAAGTTAGAGAGGGAGATATAACTCAGTGATTTTTGCAATTCGTTCCAGTCATTGGCAGCAGAAAACTGGAAGGAAAGACGGTCAAATGTGGTGTTGGCTTTGCGGATGACCAGTGAAATATATCTGCTGGAGCGCGTGCTACGGGTGGGTGTTGCCATGGTGACCAGTGAGCTGAGATAAGGCGGAGCTTTACCTAGCAAAGACTTATAGATGACCTGCAGTCAGTGGGTTTGGCGACAACTATGTAGCGAGGACCAGCCAACGAGAGCATACAGGTCGCAGTGGTGGGTATTATATGGGGCTTTAGTGACAAAATGGATGGCACTGTGATAGACTGCATCCAATTAGCTGAGTAGAGTTTTGGAGGCTATTTTGTAAATGACATCGCAGAAGTCAAGGATCGGTAGGATGGTCAGTTTTACGAGGGTATGTTTGGCAGCATGAGTGAAGGAGGCTTTGTTGCGAAATAGGAAACCGATTCTAGATTTAATTTTGGATAGGAGATGCTTAATATGAGTCTGGAAGGAGAATTTACAGTCTAGCCAGACACCTAGGTATTTATAGTTGTCCAAAAATTCTAAGTCAGAACCGTCCAGAGTAGTGATGCTAGTCAGGCGGGCGGGTGCATGCAGCGATCGTTTGAAGAGCATGCATTTCGTTTTACTAGCATTTAAGAGAAGTTGGAGGCCACAGAAGAATGTGTTGTATGGCATTAAAGCTCTTTTGGAGGTTTGTTAACACAGTGTCCAAGGGCCAGATGTATACAGAATGGTGTTGTCTGCGTAGACGTGGATCAAAGAATCACCCGTAGCAAGAGCAACATCATTGATATATACACAGAAAAGAGTCAGCCCGAGAATTGAACCCTGTGGCACCCCCATAGAGACTGTCAGAGGTCCAGACAACAGGCCCTCCGATTTGACACACTGAACTCTGTCTGCAAAGTAGTTAGTGAACCAGGCAGTCATTATAGAAACCAAGGCTGTTGAGTCTGCCAATAAGAACACGGTGATTGACAAAATGTGGAAAAAGTCAAAGGGTCTGAATACTTTCCGAATGAATTTGATTCACTGATAACTGGTCAATGGGGGAGTTGATATGTCAAGACTCTCTCACCACTGCAAGCTACTGTTGAGGGTTCAGAGACATAATGTTTTCTGTAGCACATATTCACTGAAATATTCCACCTACACATACTTTGAAAAGTGTATTTATTTTCCAATTCTTCCACAATAAACCTAGTGAACTTAACGAATCATTGCGCCTCTCCAGTAGTGTGAGTTCTGACACACAATACAGAACCTTTAAACTTTTTGTAATTTTTTCCTTCTAATTCATTTGTACTTGAGTGTATTAATATTTTTGTTGAACTGGTCTCTGAATCCTTGGGCAGTTTGTAGAGAGAGCATTTGTCTGAGAGACTAATAGCTCAATAAGAACAATGTATACTACTAATACTGTATGTTTGTCTGGATGAATTTAAAACCCTTTCCCAAATGTTAATGCTATTGTATGTATCATGAGAGATACCCAAAAATTACTTGGTACAATACCTTTCAATTTTCTTTATGTGCATGAATGCTCAGGAAGTTGGCCTGGTTGCTCTAACAAACACATTTCCAGTGTCCCCTTTGTCACCTTTAACAAGTTACAGATAAGAATCTGAATCTATTGGCATTTTCTAATAAAAATGCTAATTCCCACTGTATCAAGCTTGCACCTCTTTCAAGGTTGCTTTCAAGGCTTCTAGGACAATAACCTTTAGCCTTGTGTCCAGCCAAGTTTGTTTCGCAACTTATATCTTCTCTATCTCATCTTGTGTTTAAAAGTGAATGACCCATGTAGTTACAGGAAGTAGTTCCTTGGCAAAGTAAAGTCTCTTTTGGAAAAGGTCTGATTTACATTAACAAAGCTAGCAAACAGGAAATTGATTCATATTTGAAACAAATGAGTAGTGTTTTTCAATTTGTATAGGCTACTCTACAATCTGAAGCTGTTCCTGTGTTTAATGGCTGTATTTGAATTTGAAAAGGCAAATGTAGGAACTTTCAAATACAAATTTACATCTATGTTTTAGTAGAATCTCTTATCCGTAGTAATTAGGGTTAAATGTCTTGGTCAAAAGCACATCAACAGATTTTTCATCTAGTCGGCTCAGGGATTCGAACCAGCAACTTTTCAGTTACTGGCCCAAAACTCTTAACCCATAGGCTACTTATCAGTGGTGCTTCCTGCTGGTTGCCCGTACTCTTTACATATTTGACAGAGCTCCGTGAAGATTTTCAGAGTTGATTATTCAGAACCTTTGGCGAAGGGCCATACTTTCCTTGGGAGAGACATTACAATGACAGCCGTGCCCTTTCGCTAATTATATGATATCACAACAGCTTAGTGCTTATGAGTTGGAGTATAGGTTGGCCCAGTGGGATATGGTTCAATGTTGGAACTAGCCAGAAGAAGGCAACATCAACTGCAAGTGATAGACAAAAGTTGTGAATTCTCAAGGGAATGACCATTGCATGCACTTTGAAGCCAGGATATCTTGCTCCCAGACAGACTAAATCACTTTTTTGCCCGCATTGAGGACAATACGGTGCCACTGACACGGCCCGCAACCAAAACCTGCGGACTCTCCTTCACTGCAGCCGACGTGAGTAAAACATTTAAACGTGTTAACCCTTGCAGGGCTGCAGGCCCAGACGGCATCCACAGCCGCGTCCTCAGAGCATGCACAGACCAGCTGGCTGGTGTGTTTACGGACGTATTCAATCAATCCTTATCCCAGTCTGCTGTTCCCACATGCTTCAAGAGGGCCACCATTGTCCCTGTTCCCAAGAAAGTGAAGGTAACTGAGGTAAACGACTACCGCCCCGTAGCACTCACTTCCGCCATCATGAAGTGCTTTGAGAGACAAGTCAAGGACCATATCACCTCCACCCTACCTGACACGCTAGACCCACTCCAATTTGCTTACCGCCCAAATAGGTCCACAGACGACGCAATCGCAACCACACTGCACACTGCCCTAACCCATCTGGACAAGAGGAATACCTATGTGAGAATGCTGTTCATCGACTACAGCTCAGCATTTAACACCATAGTACCCTCCAAACTCGTCATCAAGCTCGAGACCCTGGGTCTCAAACCCGCCCTGTGCAACTGGATATTGGACTTCCTGACAGGCCGCCCCCAGGTGGTGAGGGTAGGTAACATCTCCACCCCGCTGATCCTCAACACTGGGGCCCCACAAGGGTGCGATCTGAGCCCTCTCCTGTACTCCCCGTTCACCCACGACTGCGCGGCCATGCACGCCTCCAACTCAATCATCAAGTTTGCGGACGACACTACAGTGGTAGGCTTGATTACCAACAATGACGAGACGGCCTACAGGGAGGTGAGGGCCCTCGGAGTGTGGTGTCAGGAAAATAACCTCACACTCAACGTTAACAAAACAAAGGAGATGATTGTGGACTTCAATAAACAGCAGAGGGAGCAACCCCTATCCACATCGACGAGACAGTAGTGAAGAGGGTAGTAAGTTAAGTTCCTCGGCGTACACATCATGGACAAACTTCATTGGTCCACCCACACCGTCAGGGTCGTGAAGAAGGCGCAGCGCCTCTTCAACCTCAGGAGGCTGAAGAAATTCGGCTTGTCACCAAAAGCACTCACAAACTCCTACAGATGCACAATCAAGAGCATCCTGTCGGGCTGTATCACCGCCTGGTACGGCAACTGCTCCGCCCACAACCGTAAGGCTCTCCAGAGGGTAGTGAGGTCTGCACAACGCATCACCAGGGGCAAACTACCTGCCCTCCAGGACACCTACACCACCCGATGTCACAGGAAGGCCATAAAGATCATCAAGGACAACAACCACCTGAGCCACTGCCTTTTCACCCCGCTATCATCCAGAAGGTGATGTCAGTACAGGTGCATCAAAGCAGGGACCGAGAGACTGAAAAACAGCTTCTATCTCAAGGCCATCAGACTGTTGAACAGCCACCACTAACATTGAGTGGCTGCTGCCAACACACTGACTCAACTCCAGCCACTTTAATAATGGGAATTGATGGACATTGATGTAAAATATATCACTAGCCACTTTAAACAATGCTACTTAATATAATGTTTACATACCCTACATTACTCATCTCATATGTATATGCTGTACTCTATATCATCTACTGCATCTTTATGTAATACATGTATCACTAGCCACTTTAAACTATGCCACTTTGTTTACATACTCATCTCATATGTATATACTGTACTCGATACTATCTACTGCATCTTGCCTATGCCGTTCTGTACCATCACTCATTCATATCTTTATGTACATATTATTTATCCCTTTACACTTGTGTGTACTAGGTAGTAGTTTTGGAATTGTTAGGTTAGATTTCTCGTTGGTTACTACTGCATTGTCGGAACTAGATGCACAAGCATTTCGCAACACTCGCATTAACCTCTTGCAGCTCCCCCCTACTTTGTGCAATTTCCGCCTGAAGACATACCCAAATCTAACAGTCTGTAGCTCAGGCACAGAACCAAGGATATGCATATTCTTGGTACCATTTGAAAGAAAACACTCTGAAGTTTGTGTAAATGTGAATTGAATGTAGGAGAATAACACACAATAGATCTGGTTTAAAACCATACGTTTTTCTTTTTCTTTTTGTATCATCATCTTTAAAATGAACAAGATAAAACAAACATTTAGATAGGATGATGGGGACAATTTCAGTGAAAAATAAAAGAGGGCAACAGTACTTGTTTAAAAACAAAAAATGAAAAAAGTATAAATGGAAAAAAAAAATATTGATTAAAAAATATGAAGAAAAAAAATATATATATATACACATACACACACATTTACAAAATAACATGGGTAACTATTTACACACTTTCAATATTTGGATGACTCTCAGTCCTCTATCAAATCTATTTATATAGCCCCAGCCTAAAACCCCAAACAGCAAGCAATGCAGGTGTAGAAGCACGGTGGCTAGGAAAAACTCCCTAGAGAGGAAAAAACCTAGGAAGAAACCTAGAGAGGAACCAGGCTATGATGGGTGGCCAGTCCTCTTCTGGCTGTGCCGGGTGGAGATCACAGTGGTTGTAGAGGGTGCAACAGGACAGCACCTCAAGAGTGAAAATGAACAGTTTAGGGTTCCATAGCCGCAGGCAGAACAGTTGAAACTGGAACAGCGGCAGTCATCATCCTAGGGCTCAGGTCCTCCGAGAGAGAGAAAGAGAGAATTAGAGAGAGCATACTTAAATTCACACAGGACACCGGATAAGACTCCCATTCGGAGTCAGTGTCACTGTGAAAGAAAATGTTCATTTAGAATAGTTTCACATATGAGCCCTGTATCAACAGGTATAATAAACAGATATATATAGAGAGTTGAAGGTTGAATATATTATTATATTATTATTACCTGCTAGATCTCCTGTCTCTTTTATATTATGACATTTCAGCTAGATCTACTGTCTCTATTATATTATGACAGACCAGCTGTATCTACTGTCTCCATTTCACTTTGGCCATTGATGTGGTCCTGCCCTCTCCTCAACAGCCTCAAATAGGTTAATTCATGTGGGTTGTGGTGGGGCGGCAGACATACGCATCTCACATTTCATGACATTAAATGTTTATATATTGCTTCTAAAATAAAAAATAAAAAAAATATTTGATATTATTAATTTCAAACAAGGGCATTAGCATGATAAGAACTTACCAGTCCAAAACGATGTCCTCTCCCGTTCAAAAAATATTGCCTGTGTATTGACTACTAGGGCCTTACGTTACCCTCTACCACTCCTCTCCTCAGCTTTCGAGCCTCTCCAGGGGGCGACCAATTTCTCAAAGACATCTTTTGCTAACATGCACTATGAGTACCTGGCTATGCCATTCGGACAGAACAACGTTCATGCAGTGTCCAGGCAGTGGTCAATGACGTGCTCCGTGACATGTTGAACTGGTTCGTCTTTGTCTACCTTGATAAAAGGAAAAAAATATTATAATGTCAAGAGTGTGCAAAGCTGTCAAGGCAAAGGGTGGCTACTATGAAGAATCTCAAAAAATATATATATTTTGATTCATTTAACACTTTGTGTTATTTCATAGTTTTGATGTCTTCACTATTATTCTACAATGTAGAAAATAGTCAAACTAAATAAAAACCCTTGAATGAGTAGGTGTTATAAAACTGTTGATGTTTCTGTATTTCATTTTCAATAAATGTGCAAACATTTCTAACAACGTGTTTTCACTTTGGGCTATTGTGTGTAGAGATGTGAGACCTTTTTTATTTTAGACTTTTTTAAATTCAGGCTGTAGCACAACAAAATATGGGATAAGTCAAGGGGTATGAATACTTTCTAAAGGCAATGTATCTACTGCTTGTATAGTTCCATCTGAGCCACTGGCTTACTTCCATTCTTTAACTTTTATTTTTGGTTGAGTTGGAGACGAGATATCATTTGTTAACTTGTCGACAAGTTTTGTTGTTGTTTGTCAACACACCAAATCTTTGAAGGAGATGTATTTTCTGCTTGGATAGTTCCATCTGTGCCACTGACTTAGTCTGGCTTTAATTGTAGTAAGTCTACAAATTAATAATTTATATGTTGGATTCAGATCTCAACACCCCCCTGCCCCCCACTGTTGTTACTTTTTATATTTAGATTGGGACGTGATCCCAACACAATTCAACAACTAAATATCATACATTTGAAGTCAACCAGAGCTTGAAACCCTAAGCCTATTGTACATTTTTTGTTGAATTTAGGGTTTAATTCAACAATAGCTGTTGATGACTTTGCAAATGCTATATAGGCCTAAATAGCATCATTGATGATATACAGTATAAGTGATAAAGTACTGCATGGTCACATTTCATTTGCTCTGTTAACCCTTCGGAATGACTTCGATAGTAACAGTGAATATATTTCATTTTCAAGTGGAGATCTCCCAACAATCCTTCTCAAGATAGCACATTAGTAATAGGCAGTGACAAATATCATAGATAAGCAGGGCTGGGCTTGGATAAAACCCTGCATGGAAGACCAAAGTTTTGCTGTTGATACTGTTGATCAGTTCTTCAGTAGGATGTGCTACCCAGCTTTTTTATCTGACAGTGGATAGGTTGAAGATCTGATGTTGTTTTAAAGGTAAGAATGAAACATTTTATGCAAGGTATGTTACTATGATGGCATAATACTGTGGTTGAAATGTCACTTTCAAAACAACAGTTTGATGTCTTTTTTCAAATCCAATGTATTTTCCACTTAGATTCCACATTAAAATACATATAATTTTTTTGATTCAACCAGTTTCTGCCCAGTGGGCAATATCGTGCACCGTAGTGCACAGACTTGACCCTCTCCAAATCACCTACCGCCCTGACAGATCCACTGACGACGCATTTGCCATTGCACTGCAGTGTCCTCACCCACTTGGACAAAAATAAATGTGAAAATGCAGTTCATCGACTACACCTCAGCCTTCAATAACATAGTACCCTCTAAGCCACTTGAATCATTCCCACGGTGAATGGCAAGGTCCGCTACACTATGGAACCACACTCCATTACAGAGACTTTGATATTACCAGCCGCAATTGATTGTGGAAACAATGTGTGGGGAGGTAAAGGCACAGAAACTTACCTTTTTCAGATAACACTGTTATTAAACAAATAATTTATATTATTGCTAGCAATCAAGAGGAAACTGACAGAACGACTCAATCTCCCCTGCTTATGCTCTCCAAATGGACGTTAGCTGTGAGGGCCGAGATGCCAAATCATTGACTTTTGTTCGCTATACATGTCGGGGGATGCTATTCACAAGGACATATTGTTCTGTCTCACGATTCCCAAGCATGAAACTGGATGTTCAGTGTGCTGCGTGGCTATATTGTTGAAAAACAGATACCATGGGATCGAATGGTGGGCTTTTTCACAGATGGGGCTCCATCTATGGCGGGACGCAGTCAGGCTTCTGCACTCTAGTTATGAATGTGCCATATGGACGCATTGTATGATACACCTAGAGCAACGGACAGAAAAAGAGCTGAGCACAGAGTTCAGAGATATACTGCAGCAGGTAACTTTGATTGTAAACTACATCAAACCACAAACATTGCCTGCAAAACTATGTGGACATATGGAATCACATCATGACAATGTCCTATTTCACACCGAGGCTTGGTTGGAAAGGGAGTGTTGGAAAGATTTTTCGCCTTGAGAGAGGAACTATCGTCATTCACAATGGATGTAAAAATCCAACTTGGTTGACTTGTGTAATGAAAGAAAAAGGGTCTCCTTTCCTACTGTATGTAACAGACATACAAAAACATTCTCCAGATGAGTGACTGTATCAGTAGATTCAGAGAAAATAATGATTTAAAAAGCCAACCATGACCCTTCCTTCGGCTGCGCATGTTTCTAAGAACAAACAGTATCAGGAAGTGTCCCACACAAGTGATGACTGCTCACCTTCAATGCTTGGAAGAGCAATGTTGTACCTACTTCCCAATTCGTTTGAATGTGATCCTGGCTCAGTTGACATGCCGGTAACTGAAATCAAACAGCTGATCGAGCTGTCATGACCAAATGCTGCAGACAACGTATTCATGGGTCACTACAGAGGAGATTTGGTTCCTTACTCAAAGGGAATACCCTGCAATTTCCTGCTGAGCATTAAAACTCCTGGTAGCCTTTACCAGCTCATACCTGTGTGAAGCTGGATACGGTGCTCTCATCTGCATCAAAACCAAATATTGATCCAGGTTGGATGTGACAGCAGAGATGTGTGTAATGTCGACTACATCCCCTGACTTTGAGAAGCTCCGATGCAACATGCATCAAGCACACCAACCCATAAAAAAGTAAACATTACAACAACAAAAAATTCACATGGTTGGGGTCGCGAGCATTTTCAGATATCAAAATGGGGTCGTGGGCCAAAAAAGTTTGGGAACCCCTGCTCTAAGTTCACCAGAAAGCTCACAGCCCTGGGACTAAACTCCTTCGTATGCAACTGGGTCCTGGACTTCCTGACGGGCCGCCCCCAGCTGGTGAATTTAGGCAACATGACCTCATCGACAATGATTCGTAACATGGGTCCCCACAAGGGAGTATAGTCCCCTCCTGTACTCCATGTATACCCACGACTGTGTGGCCTCACACAATTCCAACTCAATCAAGTTCGCTGATGACACGACAGTAGTTAACCTGATTAACAACAACGACGAGACGGCCTACAGGGAGGAGGTAGGCACAGGGAGGAGGTAGGCAGTTAAACAACCTCTCCCTCCACCTCAGCAAAACAAAGGAGTTGATTGTGGACTTCAGGAGGAACCAGGCTGGGCACTCCCCCATCCTCATCAATAGGGCCGCCGTGGGGACGATCAAAAACTTCAAGTTCCTCGTCGTACACATTTCCGAGGAGTGGAGAGGGTCAAACCACATGGACACCGTGGTAAAGAAGGCACAAAAACAACTCTTTAACCTCAGGATGCTGAACAAATTCAGTCTGTCCCCGAAGGTCCTCACATTGTTCTACAGGACCACCATCAATAGCATACTGTTGGGCTACATCACAGTCTGACACGGCACGTCCACCGCCGCAAGGCGATACAGAGGACGGTAAGCTCAGCCAAGTGCACCATTGGGTGCACACTGCCTGCCCTCCAGGACACCTACAACACCTGTCGCAAGAAGGCCAAGAAGATCATCAGGGACCTCGCCACCCGAGCGATAGACTGTTTTCCCTGCTTCCATCACTCAGACGTGGGCAATACAGGAGCATCATAGCAACAACTGGAAGACTGGCTAATAGCTTCTACCCTCAGACCATCAGGCTGCTGAATAACTACCACTAGTAAGCTACCTGAACCCCCGACCCTCCCCCCTACTGCTCCACCTATGGACATTTTCTTTCCCCCACCTAAGACATTTACCCTACCCCCACCCCAATGGACATTTATCATTGCTACAGTTGTTAATATATATATATATATTTATTTCTATTTTTTATCATTACTTTTGTTTTTATTTCACTTTATCCTGCATTGTTGGAGCTCGGAGCTTAAGAGTGTCACTGTACCCTGTAATTACATCTGCAACCCTGTACATGTGACTATTAAACTTCTAATCTAAGTAAATGACACTTGCAATAAATGTATGCCTCATTATTTTCAAAGGAAAATCTCATAACGTTGTTTTTTTCTCTCTTTGGTGGAAATTTCACTCTTAATACAAAACTCAAAATAGAGTAAAAAAAAAAGCTGTTTCAAAACTAATTTGAAATTAACACAGAATCATGCAGTCACTTTTTCACTAGACATAAATTAATCCGTGTTTCATCTAGAAATACATGTTTCACATTCCAATACATGTTCATATAAAGTAACTGCCTTTCACAATGCAATGTTCATAGAAATGTTGATACAGATATAGGATCTTAATGTCATCACCCTGTTGCAGGAGAACTTTCCTGCAACACAGGAAATGTAAAACTTGTAGTGTGTTCGAGGTTTAAAAAGGCTTCTAAAGTTTGTAATTTCCACTTTTAAATTTCAGACTGGATTTTCCTTATGTTCATTAGATAATCCACATAATAATTCACATTTCCTTCAGGATCATTTTCCTGCTGTAGGGAGACAAGCTCAAATTATACTGAACAAAAATATAAACGCAACATGCAACAATTGCAACACTTTTATTGAGTTACAGTTCATATAAGATAATCAGCCAATTGAAATAAATTAATTAGCCCCATATCTATGGATTTCACATGACTGTGCAGGGGCGCCAGGCCCAGCCAATAAGAATACATTTTTCACCACAAAAAGGCTTTATTACCGACTCAAATACTCCTCAGTTTCATCAGCTGTCCGGGTGGCTGGTCTCAGATGATCCCGCAGGTGAAGAAGCCGGATGTGGAGGTTCTGGGCTGGCGTGGTCACAGGTGGTCTGCAGTTGTGAGGCTGGTTGGACGTACTGCCAAATTCTCTAAAACGACTTTGGAAGCGGATTATGGTAAAGAACTTAACATTAAATTCTCTGGCAACCGCTCTGGTGGACATTCCTGCAGTCAGCATGCCAATTGCATGCTCCCTCAAAACTTGATACATCTGTGGCTTTGTGTTGTGTGACAAAACTGCACATTTTAGAGTGGCCTTTTATTGTCCCCAGCTCAAGGTGAACCTGTGTAATGATCATGCTGTTTAATCAGCTTCTTGATATGCCACGCCTGTCAAGTGAATGGATTATCTTGGCAAAGGAGAAATGCTCACTAACAGGGATGTAAACAAATGTGTACACCAAATTTGAGAGAAATAAGCATGCGTATGGAACATTTCTGGGACCTTTTATTTCAGCTAATGAAACATGAAACCATTACTTTACATGTTGCGTTTATATTTTTGTTCAGTATAAGATCCTACATCTGTATGGTTATCTTCTTTTGTTAAAATAAATTGTATTATTACTTAAATCTGACTGTTGTTAATTGATGATCACTTAAGCATTTGGTAAAAAGCATTCGATTTGACATGTTAACTGGTTTGTCTACTACAGATTCTGAGAACTACATATTGAAAACGTATATATCTAAAGTAGAAACATAAAAAGTATGATATATACTTGAATGTTCTACTACGATACTATTTGACTAAAACCTGCTATTGACAAGGTCATATGTAACTGTATGTAACCAATAAAATCAAGGTTTATTGGTCGCGTATACAAATTAGCAGATGTTACAGAAGGTGCAGTGAAAACCTTGTGTTTCTAGCTCCTTCAGTGAAGTAATACAATATCAATACTAGTACGCATATAATCCAGTATGTCCGAAACAAGAAATAAATGCATCCCCTGTACAGTAAACATGTATCCAAAATGAAGTTTCTGGGGTCTTTTTAATAGGGGGGTCAAACTGCTTTACTAAAATTGCATTGGCCAATACGGTACTGTAATACCATAATATATTCCATTTACATAGCAGACACTTTTATCCGAAGTGACAACCGTCCACACATTTTACTATGTGACCCCAGAAGGAATCGAACACACAACTCTGGTGCTGCTAGTACCACGCTGTCATGAAAAGCCACGTACTGAACCACTACAATACAATACTGTAAAATAAAATACATGATTGTAATACAGGTAGAAGATGTATGATTGCCATCCCCATGATTGTACCACCCTCCTTCAGGCCATGGATGAGGCATGAAATGATTTCAATCCAGACCTATGTCAGGCTTTGATTCGCCATGCCAAAGGGTTTTTCCACAGGTGCATGATCAATGAGGATATTTACTGCGATTTCGATGAGAACCTATGGCCATGCTGAAGACAGGCTTGATTCAAACTAGTGGCTGCTAAACATTGTTTCTTTAATTTCTTAAATGTAATTCAATTGTGAAAGATGTCTTCAATGATCACACCTTTGATCGCACATGGGATAGAAATTATGTACTTTTGATATTTAGCATAATGTACTGTAACAGCATACTACATTCAAAGGGAAATTTTGAAACATATCTTACATTTTTTGGTAATGTGTTAATTGCTTTTTAACAGAACTAAATTGAGAAGATATAATTATGTTGTGTTTTGGTGATTAAAGCAATGTACTAATTATATTTCACACATAATTATACTTATATTTTGGATCAATGGTTGTGTGGTGAAAGATGTCCATAAACTAAATGAATGCACCAGTTTGTACGAAGAGTTTTTAAAATTCATCACATACTTGTGAAAATCGTACCAAAGCGATTAACAAAAACTGTATGACCACAAGAAATAACTATAGGTTTCTGATTAGAGTGAAATGAACATGAACAGCCAATGTCCTCCAGCCTTGAGAAACTCTTCCTATTACCTCACAATGACAGAATACCATCCCTGATTCATTAACAACAATTATATAACTTTGGTATCAGCTGATTGGCAACCTCAGTCAACAACTGTCGGTATCGCAGTTTCTTCAGATTATCCTAAAGACCACACAGACAGCTCATGCTGATCAGTGCCAGCACACCCTCAAATGACAAGATTAAACATAATTACACAGGAAGTCATTTCCCTACTGCAGCTTTTGGAGAAGAGAAAGACTGAGTTGTTGAGTGATTTGGAACTGTGGGGCACTGTGTGTGCAGATATGAAATGAATAATTGACATATTCGGAAAGTCGCTCAGAATGCCTGGCACGGAGGGGCAGGCACGGAGCA
The DNA here is from genome assembly GCF_045791955.1 of Oncorhynchus clarkii lewisi. Classification (NCBI taxonomy): domain Eukaryota; kingdom Metazoa; phylum Chordata; class Actinopteri; order Salmoniformes; family Salmonidae; genus Oncorhynchus; species Oncorhynchus clarkii. Next base: position 30,928,128 of record NC_092151.1, on the reverse strand, counting down.
GCGAGAGAGGGTGAGCGGGATCTCAGCTCGACGCCCCCAGAGATGGAGATCAAAGGTGTCTCTCATGCAGATCAGCCGGACCCACAAACATGTATTATTAATCAAAGCCGAGGCCATTTATATAGTAACATCCCTACTCCGGACCTCTTCACCCCCACTGGCGGCCGCCGCCCTGCTTTGACTGCCGGGGGACATTCAGGGCAGCTAATTGGTCTTTGGAGGACCTAATTTTCCTCATTTGGATATCCCCATTACCTGAGAAGAACTTGTAAATGGATCCTACCACCTGTCAATTTAGATAGCTGGCATCTGTTTTGCGAGAGGGAACAAGTCAATTGATAGGCAGTGGGGAATGGTGCTGAAACGTCCCTCTAGTGCAGTGTAATTACCTGGCACACTGTAGTAGGAAATGGTATAGTATCTGTTCTATTGCCATGATTTCAGGGACACTGTAGTAGTGGTGAGCATCAAGCCCAATAGACTTTTACAGACAGTATTTAACCACTATTACAACATTTAAAAAAAACATTTCCTAGTTCTTTGAATGCTAATTATGAGCAGTTTACTTTACAGGAGTCTCTCTCTTCCTCTCTCTCCCACACACCCACTTGCACTCATGCTCTCTCTCACTCTCTCGCTAAGATTCAGAGAAGCTTAATGAATGGCAAGGCCACTGTTGCTAAAGCCAAGTGAGATAATGACATCGACAATAACAATAAAAATGTTTAAAAAAAAAAATCATAACAATGCATAGTAATGGTGATTAGAGAAAGTACATATACTTGGCTGTATTGATGACAGCAGTTCACACCATACGGAGCTGTGGTGTTTTCATCGATGCATACTTGCCTCGCCAGCTTAGAGAGACACTTCAATGAATGAGGTCACCAGAAGTGGGGACATTCAAAGATAGCAATCTCAACGCCACCTGAGAAGACAATGAGTGTACGCTGTGGTGTATGTGTGTGTGTGTGTGTAACTATACTTGTGGGGACCAGAATAGTAAAGTAACAAAAATTTGACCAACTGGGGACATTTTGTTTGTCCTTTCAAGGTCAAATGCTATTTCTAGGGGGTTTAGGTTTAAGGTTAGAATTAGGTTTAGAGTTATGAGCTAGGGTTAGTTTTAGCGTTAGGAGCTAGGGTTAGATTTAGGGTTAAGGTTGGGATTAAGGTTAAGGATAGGGTTAGAGTAAGGGTAAGGGTAAATATAATTTGGAAAGGGACTGAAATTGTCCCTCCCCACAAGGTTAGATGTACAAGACTGTGTGTGTGTGTGTGTGTGCGCGCGCGCTGATGCGCTTTGGAGTGGGTGTTACCAAGTAAAATGTTTGTGGCCATTTGCCTAAATGTAATTTTAACTATTAAGGTTTTTTGAAGCCCCAAGGGTCAGATGTATTTAAAACAAAAACCTCTTAGGCAGGTTTGCCACCAATTATTCTCTATGCTAATTAGCTAGTAAAAATGTATTATTTTTCAGTTGTGTATAATTTGCTTAATAACTCAATGTTATATGAACAACTAAATTAACCTTATCTGGTGTTAGAACGATCAACACTCACTGTGGCCAAATAAGGACATGCATTTTCTCTGGCCTAATCTGGACATGCAAGGCAGTATAACAATCTGAGTTAGTCTCGAGATTTGACCTCACAACTGCAATTGCTTTCACTTGACACAATTGACACAATTGCCACAACTCAACGGCTGACAAAACAACTATGATAGGGCCAGGATTTTTTCTTGACCAGGAAACACTCTTGGCCCAATCAGGGAATCTCTTGGTCTCTTCCACTACTTCTTTATATAGTACATGTCTTTGTTTACATTCTGAACTAAAGGCATACACTGTGATCCATCAAGCACACATAACCCACTTCAAAGTGTCTTTGTTTATTAAATGAGCTTGTTAAGTTAGTATCAACTCAGTATGTGGGATACTTTCTCCATCTGATGGCACTCTTCCACGCTGTGTGAAAAACACTATGACACCATTGAAGAAGTGTGGTGAAAGGCATGCAAATCGCAATTTGAGAGATTGTTATCAAATCACACTGGTGGCATTCCAAACAGTCCAATATTGCTCTAAAGAAGACAGGTCCACCAGAAGTAAGTGCTTTATGTTGATTACAAATTGATTAGATTGACTTGCGAGCCATGCATGGATCATTATTTTCCTGGTCTGTGTGCTGCTTGCATTCAGCTTGTTCAGGAAATTGGTAACTCCAGTGCTGCAGACTGCAGAGCAAGGAAATAGACTATATCACACTGTCTAGCTCTTTTATCCCTGAGTGTCATTATTGAGTGTTGCCTCAATCCCCTTTCCAGACTTGCTATTTTAATCATCAATATTTTCCTTTTAGTTTTATATTACAGTCTGTTTGACATTTTACCTCTGTATTAGAGATGAGGAGAGTATCTACAGTATCTACACCATGTCATCAGATGGAAACAACTCTGATCCGGTTCACTTTAATAACATAGAGAGTGAGTGAGAGAGATCGAGAGAGAGAGAGAGAGAAAGAAATGTTCTAAGAATCAATGTTGTGCTCTTTTCCTGGGACTCTGGGGGGCTCAAGACAATTTCAGAGGGTTTCAGCCCAGCTCAGGCCATTGTAGTCGATGAGTAACATCCTTCACCAAAGAAATGAATAAAATTTCTGCAGCCAAGGTGTCTTGAGATTTATAAAATACTTGTCCTCTCGCTCTTTCTATGTGGTCCAGTGATCATAGCATTATGTCTAGGTGTGTTTTACAGTATTACACCAATCCCCCACAGTTAGCTGTCTCTGCCAAAGACGTGGCAGGGGATGTCTAGTGTGCTCTCATTAGGTGTGCTTGCTAGAGGCAAAGCACAACTTTAGATTTCTTACACACTCTTATTATTAGGTGTGCTTGCAATGCAAAGCAAAGCACAACTCCAGATAATATGACTATTTTATTTCTTTAGCCCACTCTAGAGCTTATACAATTTCAGCTAATAACACAAAAGAAACATCCAAATGTCCAAACTGCCCCAACTCGTGTTGCTTGAGAAAATATTTGAACTTTTTGAATTATAATAATATTTAAATGAGCTCCCAATGCATTTAAATGTAAAACAAAAAGGCCCATAGACCTATCTCCTCCTACTCCATTTAAGCTTTCAACACCAAACCAACATTGATAAGTTCAGACTGGCCCAACTTCGATTGCTTGTCAAAGGATATGTGATACTATGTAAACTTTTGGAACTATAACCGTTTAAATTAGCATAAATGAGCATAATGTAACCCAGCAACTGTAACTCATGAACAGCTCAAGCTGGAGACACCAAACCAACTTTCTCAAGTTCAGGTTATTCTAACTTCAAAATCTTAAACATTGATCAACTATAGCTATATTCATCTTCATAAATTAGCATATGTCATGACTTTCCCTCCTGGGTAAGGATCAAAGAGAGCCAGCCCCCCCCCCCCCCCCCCCCCCCCTGTTCACTGCAGTATGGAGAAGTCAAAAATCCTGTGTGTAGAGAGAGAGACTCTTGCGAAATCTTCAAACATCAAAAGATTGGACATTGGAACATCAGTTTTCAAATCCAAATATCTGGAATGTTTGGTGGGGATCCAAAAAATAAATCTCGTCAAAAGTGTTTTGTTTTGTGATATCATTAAGGATGGTATAAATATAAATACAAATGTAAACGTCCCAGTTATTAGATTTACAGTACATCTAAATGTTATAAAACTTATGATTAGTATGACACTATTTGTGAGTAGATGAAATGTGATTTTAACCTTCTAAATTAGGTAATTGTTTTTCGTATAAACGTTTGCCAAGTCAGTGAACATGCCCATGTGAGCACATGCATTGTGGCAACGTGATGGAACCGCCCTCCAAGGCGAGTGTTTTAACGTCTTATGGCTAGGGGGCAGTATTGAGTAGCTTGGATGAATAAGGTGCCCAGAGCGAACTGCCTGCTACTCAGGCCCAGAAGCTAAGATAGTAGATTTGGATAGAAAACACTCTGAAGTTTCTAAAACTGTTTGAATGATGTCTGTGAGTATAACAGAACTCATATGGCAGGCAAAACCCTGAGAAAAAAATCCAACCAGGAAGTGGGAAATTGAGGCTTGTAGTTTTTCAACTCTTTGCCTATCCAAGATGGTGTACATTTTGTCCGATTGCACTTCCTAAGGCTTCCACTAGATGTAAACAGTCTTTAGAACCTTGTTTGAGGCTTCTACTGTGAAGGGGGAGAGACTGAGAGCTGTTTCAACCAGAGGTCTGGCAGAGTGCCATGAGCTCAGTCTCGCGCACACCCGTTAGAAAGTTAGCTGCGTTCCATTGCATTTCTAAAGACAAAGGAATTCTCCGGTTGAAACATTATTGTGTCTTGAGCAATGGAACGCAAGTGGATACCATGAGGAATGCGTGTGATCAGAAAATGGCTGACTGTCAGTCACCTGATAGATTCTGCTCTCATTCAGTCCCACAACACAGTAGAAGTCTCATTCAAATTTCTATAGATGGTTGACATCTAGTGGAACCCCTAGGCAGTGCAACATCATTAATATATCAAGTGGATTTCATTGGGAACTGTGGTGAATACATATAAAACAGATTTCCCACTTCCTGTTTTGATTTCTCCTCAGGATTTTGCCTGAGTTATGTTATACTCACAGATATCATTCAAACAGTTTTAGAAACTTTAGAGTGTTTTCTATCTAATACTACTACTAATAATAATAATATGGATATATTAGCAACTGAGACTGAGGAGCAGGCTGTTTACTTTGGGCAACTTATTCATCCAAGCTACTCAACACTGCCCCCCAGCCATAAGAAGTTTTAAGGAGAAGTGTATCTATAATTCCATGCATAACCATAGACCACCTCGTGTGTAACATTTGAAGGATCCAGTCTAATAAAGACAAGAGGGGAAGAACATTTCCCTCTCACGACTATATGGTACACCTGAAGGATCCGTCTAACGAACACTCAGAGACAAAGAAGCCTACAACTAGTGTAAATATATACCTTGCTATTATTTTCGAATGAGCAGTTGTTCATGTGCAAAATATTCATATTCCAATGAACATAGTTTTTCAACTGTATATACCCCTTTCCATTGTGTAACAAGCCGTCATATCGGGTAAGTCCACTCGGGACTTTTCATTGCATTATGTTAGTAATCAATTCAACCTATAATGTCTGTGATTATGTATTTATATGTGATTATTTAGTTTGTAAATAAATAATCAAGCCAATTTGTGTATCTCTGAATCATCATTTATACTAGGGTTCGTGCAGAATTACGAGGTGAACGACGTTAGAATGAGACTGAGATAATAATAATTAATGGATGACTGGTATGATAACGCTATATTCTGATACATTCTTGAGTTAATTCAGGAAACGGTAACTCATTAAACAAACTTTTTCTGTGGTGCCCCAAGTTACTAATGAGTCAATTGTCACATGATTAATGTAATCACGTAATAATTAAACATAATTAATTTGATAAAATCGTCGCCATCACATTAATGGTAGCCACATCACGACACATAATATATGTGATGTTTTATTTGTGCTTCTGTCTTTTAATGTGCATATACACTGCATGACCAAAAAGTATGTGGACACCTGCTCGTCGAACATCTCATTCCAAAATCATAGGCATTGGGGAGTTGGTCACCCCTTTCCTGCTACAGTATAACTTTTAACTATACAAAATGTGCACAAGTTAGTATTTAATATCTCACCAACAGGACCGTTCAAGCTAGAGACACCAAACCAACTTTCACTTGTTCAGGATATTTAACTGTATAATTCTTTAAAATATTTATAAACTACAACTATATCAATTTGCATAAAATAACTCACCAAAGTAGCTCTTTAACAATTCAAGTCAGAGACACCAAACCAACTTTCTCATTGTCAGGCTATCCTAACTTCCAGTTCTTAAAAACTGTTATAAACTACAGTGCCTTGCGAAAGTAAGCCCCCTTGAACTTTGCGACCTTTTGCCACATTTCAGGCTTCAAACATAAAGATATAAAACTGTATTTTTTGTGAAGAATCAACAACAAGTGGGACACAATCATGAAGTGGAACGACATTTATTGGATATTTCAAACTTTTTTAACAAATCAAAAACTGAAAAATTGGGCGTACAAAATTATTCAGCCCCTTTACTTTCAGTGCAGCAAACTCTCTCCAGAAGTTCAGTGAGGATCTCTGAATGATCCAATGTTGACCTAAATGACTAATGATGATAAATACAATCCACCTGTGTGTAATCAAGTCTCCGTATAAATGCACTTGCACTGTGATAGTCTCAGAGGTCCGTTAAAAGCGCAGAGAGCATCATGAAGAACAAGGAACACACCAGGCAGGTTCGAGATACTGTTGTGAAGAAGTTTAAAGCCGGATTTGGATACAAAAAGATTTCCCAAGCTTTAAACATCCCAATGAGCACTGTGCACTGTGATAATATTGAAATGGAAGGAGTATCAGACCACTGCAAATCTACCAAGACCTGGCCGTCCCTCTAAACTTTCAGCTCATACAAGGAGAAGACTGATCAGAGATGCAGCAAAGAGGCCCATGATCACTCTGGATGAACTGCAGAGATCTACAGCTGAGGTGGGAGACTCTGTCCATAGGACAACAATCAGTCTTATATTGCACAAATCTGGCCTTTATGGAAGAGTGGCAAGAAGAAAGCCATTTCTTAAAGAAAAAAATTAAAAAGTGTTGTTTAAAGTTTGCCACAAGCCACCAAACATGTGGAAGAAGGTGCTCTGGTAAGATGAAACCAAAATTGAAAAAAAAGCAACACAGCTGAACACACCATCCCCACTGTCAAACATGGTGGTGGCAGCAACATGGTTTGGGCCTGCTTTTCTTCAGCAGGGACAGGGGAGATGGTTAAAATTGATGGGAAGATGGATGGAGCCAAATACAGGACCATTCTGGAAGAAAACCTGATGGAGTCTGCAAAAGACCTGAGACTGGGTCGGAGATTTGTCTTCCAACAAGACAATGATCCAAAACATAAAGCAAAATCTACAATGGAATGGTTCAAAAATAAACATATCCAGGTGTTAGAATGGCCAAGTCAAAGTCCAGACCTGAATCCAATCGAGAATCTGTGGAAAGAACTGAAAACTGCTGTTCACAAATGCTCTCCATCCAACCTCACTGAGCTCGAGCTGTTTTGCAAGGAGGAATGGGAAAAAAATGTCAGTCTCTCGATGTGCAAAACTGATAGAGACATACCCCAAGCGACTTACAGCTGTAATCGCAGCAAAAGGTGACGCTACAAAGTATTAACTTAAGGGAGCTGAATAATTTTGCAGGCCCAATTTTACAGTTTTTGATTTGTTAAAAAAGTTTGAAATATCCAATAAATGTCGTTCCACTTCATGATTGTGTCCCACTTGTTGTTGTTTCTTCACAAAAAAATACAATTTTATATCTTTATGTTTGAAGCCTGAAATGTGGCAAAAGGTCGCAAAGTTCAAGGGGGCCGAATACTTTCGCAAGGCACTGTATAACTATATAAATCAACATAAATTAGCATAATATAACTCACCAACAGTATCTCTTTCACGGTTTAAGCTAGAGATATCAATCAAAAAACAATCTCATGTTCAGGCTATGCTATCCAATCAATCAATCAATACATTCCATTTCTACATCTACCTACTTTTTCATATATAACAACTCACTACCATTACTCCTGCAGTCACAAGCACCACTATAACTGATTTCACAACCATAAATTCATTAAAACAAGCTAGCAAGCACAACATATTTTCTTTAGGAAAACAACAGTAACTGTTTAACAATTCAAGCTTGAGACACCAAACCAACTTCAACATGTTCAGGCTATCCCAACTTCCAAATCGTAATTTTATCAAATATAACAATATAATTTTGCATAAATTATCACAATAAAACCCACCAACAATTACTCTTGAACCGTTCAAGCTAGAGACACCAAACCAATGTTCACATATTCAGGCTATCCTATCTTCAAATGTTTTTAAACTTGAATCAACTATAACTACAGTTGAAGTCGGAAGATTACATACACCTTAGCCAAATACATTTAAACTCAGTGGTTCACAATTCCTGACATTTAATCCTAGTAAAAAATAACTGTTTTAGGACAGTTAGGATCACCACTTTATTTTAAGAATGTGAAATGTCAGAATAATAGAAGAGAGAATTATTTACTTCAGCTTTTATTTCTTTCATCACATTCCCAGTGGGTCAGAAGCTTACATACACTCAATTAGTATTTGGTAGCATTGCCTTTAAATTGTTTAACTTGGGTCAAACATTTTGGGTAGCCTTCCACAAGCTTCCCACAATAAGTTGGTTGAATTTTGGCCCATTCCTCCTGACAGAGCTGGTGTAATTGAGTCAGGTTTGTAGGCCTCCTTGCTTGCACACGCTTTTTCAGTTCAGCCCACACATTTTCTATGGGATTGAGGTCAGGGCTTTGTGATGGCCACTCCAATACCTTGACTTTGTTATCCTTAAGCTATTTTGCCACAACTTTGGAAGTATGCTTGGGGTCATTGTCCATTTGGAAGACCCATTTGCGACCAAGCTTTAACTTCCTGACTGATGTCTTGAGATGTTGCTTCAATATAGCCACATCATTTTCGTGCCTCATGATGCCATCTATTTTGTGAAGTGCACCAGTCCCTCCTACAGTAAAGCACCCCCACAACATGATGCTGCCACCCCCGTGTTTCACAGTTGGGATGGTGTTCTTCTGTCACGTTCTGACCTTTATTTCCTTTGTTTTTGTCATTATTTAGTATGGTCAGGGCGTGAGTTGGGGTGGGCAGTCTGTTTTTCTATTATTTGGGGATTTCTATGTTTCGGCCTAGTATGGTTCTCAATCAGAGGCAGGTGTCATTAGTTGTCTCTGATTGAGAATCATACTTAGGTAGCCTGGGTTTCACTGTTTGTGGGTGTTCGTTTCACTGTTTTTCACCACACGGTACTGTTTTGGGTTTTGTTCGTTCCACATTTTTTGTATTTCGGTCGTGTTCATGTGTAGTATTTCTTATTAAAAGAACCATGGACACTTACCACGCCGCATATTGGTCCTCCGATCCTTCTCGCTTCTCCTCTTCGGAAGAAGGAGGAAATCCCTTACATCTTCAGCTTGCAAGCCTCCTGTAATGGCAGATGTCCTCTTCATCTGAAGAGGAGTAAGGATCAGACCAAGATGCGGCGTGGTAAGTGTTCATAACGAATTTAATAACAAAAGCACTGAACACTATGAAATACAAAAACAATAAACGACCACGTGAAATAACAAAACCGAAACAGTACCGTGTGGTGACAGACACGGAAACAAACACACACAAACCAACAGTGAAACCCAGGCTACCTAAGTATGATTCTCAATCAGAGACAACTAACGACACCTGCCTCTGATTGAGAACCATACCAGGCCGAAACAGAAACCTAAACATAGACTGCCCACCCCAACTAACGCCCTGACCATACTAAATAAAGACAAAACAAAGGAAAATAAAGGGCAGAACGTGACACCTCCATCTTTTTCCTCCAAACATATGATGGTTATTATGGCCAATCAGTTCTATTTTTGTTTCATCAGTCCAGAGGACATTTCTCCAAAAAGCAACATTTTTGTCCCCATGTGCAGTTGCAAACCATAGTCTGTCTGAGCAGCCATTCAGGTTATGTCGATATAGGACTTGTTTTACTGTGGATATAGATACTTTTGTACTTGTTTCCTCCAGCATCTGCACAAGACCCTTTGCTATTGTTCTGGGATTGATTTGCATTTTTAGCACCAAAGTACGTTCATCTCTAAGATACAGAATGCATCTCCTTCCTGAGCGGTTTGACAGCTGCGTGGTTCCATGGTGTTTATACTTGCGTACTTTTGTTTGACCAGATGAACGTGGTACCTTCAGGTGTTTGGAAATTGCTCCCAAGGATGAACCAGACCTGTGGTGGTTTACAATTTTTTTTCTGAGGTCTTGGCTGATTTCCTTTGATTTTCCCATGATGTCAATCAAAGAGGCACTGATTTTGAAGGTAGGCCTTGAAATACATCCCACAGGTACACCTCCAATTGACTCAAATTATGTAAATTAGCCTATCAGAAGCTGCTAAAGCCATGACATAATTTTCTGGAATTTTCCAAGCTGTTTAAAAGGCACAGTGTATGTAAACTTCTGACCCACTGGAATTGTGATAGTGAATTATAAGTGAAATCATCTGTCTCTAAACAATTGTTGGAAAAAATACTTGTGTCATGAACAAGGTAGATGTCCTAACCGACTTGCCCAAACTATAGTTTGTTAACAAGAAATTTGTGGAGTGGTTGAAAAACTAGTTTATGATTCCAACCTAAGTGTATGTAAACTTCTGACATCAACTGTACCTTTGGAAATATGTGCTCTGTCTCCATATAGAATGTGAGGATATATTTTCATCTTGGTATCCACTGATAAAGGATGTAGTACATGAGGAAACTGTCTTTGTGGTGGAGAATAACCTAAATTAATCCACATATGGTCAGGCCATACACTTATTGGTGCTGATGGAAGATCTTGGTGGCACCAATGCCAAGTAATCCATGTCCTTATTAATATGGCTCTTTTGAAGCTTGGTGGTGTTACAGGATTACCACAAAGAGTTGTTTTGATTATCCAACCACCTGACTAAGAAAATATAATTTTGTTCTGTATTGTAGAGCATGTCTTCAATAAATGGCTAATTTTACCCCTTCAGAATCACACATTGGACTGTTACAGTATCAGCAGTGGCCTACTATGAGAGAGAAAAAAATGGTAATTACAATTTACCTGTACAATTTATACCACTTTTCCAAAACAAATAGGGCCTCAACTTATTTTCCCTTTGGCGTCTTCAGTGCTTTACACTGGCAAAATGTACAGGTGTACTCCTTTCATGCGTCGTTTATCAACTCTTATGAAGTTGAATTATTTATAGCAGTGAGAAAGTCAATATTTTCCTGGCTCCGCCACCTCTTCGTCCGGTGTGAATGGGCCTCTTGGGCTGTCCAGTGTTCCTGTCCTAACAACTCCAGGCAATGGGCATCCATCCTCTGGCAGGGCTCCTGTGCCAGCTGCCTTTGCCAGCTACCTTTGCCAACAGCTCAAGTGTCCTGTCCTCCTCCTCCGCTGGCTGCCTGGGTAGTCAGTCTTCCGTTTTCTATCCCCTGTTGGGGAGTAAAAATGCACTTTTGCTTGGAAAATGTGTGTCTGTTTGGCACATGTACAGTGTGCGTCCTATTTCTCTTGGCGATATATTGGCAAGGCACAATCCACACTCGAGCCTGGTCCTCCTACTCTTGATATGTCTCTTTAATAATAGATGAACAGCACTGCTCATGTTAGATAAAGAAAGGTAAAGATGCATGAAATGGGCAGCTGCAGTGTTTGTTGACTTATGATTGGTTAGCTTTTTCACAGTAAACACAGTTTAGTGTGTACAATTTTGTTGCATTCCATAAAAGAGTGGACAACATTATTTACTCATTCTTTGGAGATTCCAGAAGAATCTAAAAGCACACTACATGACAAAGTATATGAACACCTGCTCGTCGAAAATCTCATTCCAAAATCATGGACATTAATGTGCAGTTGGTCCCCCCTTTGCTCGCAGGCTGCGTTCCAATTCATCCCAAAGATGTGGATGAGGACTGGCCTGCACAGAGCCCTGACAAGTTCTTCTACACCTATCACAACAAACAATTTCTGTAGTTACCTCACTTTGTGCAAGTGGGCATTGTCATGCTGAAACAGGAAAGGGCCTTCCCCAAACTGTTGCCAGAAAGTTGGAAGCACAGAATTGTCTACAATGTCATTGTATGCTATAGCCTTTAAGTTTCCCTTCACTGGAACTAACGGGCCTAGCCCGAACCATGACAAACAGCCTTAGACTATTATTCCTCCACCAAACTTTACAGTTGGCACTATGCATTGGAGCAGGTAGCGTTCTTCTGGCATCCACCAAACCCAGATTTGTCCGACAGCCAGGTGAAGCATGATTCCTCACTCCAGAGAACGAGTTAACATTTCACTGCGAGCTTTACACCACTCCAACCGATGCTTGGCATTGCGCGTGGTGATCTTAGGCATGAGTGAGGCTGCTTGGCCATGGAAACGCATTTCATGAAGCTCCCGGCAAACCGTTCTTGTGCTGATATGGCAATTCATTGGCAGTTTGGAACTCGGTGGTGAGTGTTGCAACCGAGAACAGACTATTTTTACGAGCTACGGTCTTCAGCACTCAACGGTCCCGTTCTATGAGCTTTTTGCTCCTAGCTGTTTCCCCTTCACAATAACAGCATTTACAGTTGACAGCTCTAGCAGGGCAGGAATTTGACAAATTTGTTGGAAAGCTGGCAAATTTGACACATGTGGAAAGGTGGCATCCCATGACGGTGCCACATTGAAAGTCCCTGAGCTCTCAGTAAGGCCATTCTACTGCCAATGTTTGTCTATGGATATTGCATGAATGTGTGCTCGATTTTATACACCTGCCAGCAACGGGTGTGGCTGAAATAGCCGAATCCTCTAATTGGAAGGGGTGTCCATATTTGTTATTTTTATTTCACCACATACTTTTACATACAGTATATTGTACATGACTCACTGTCCTAACAGAATGTATGACAGGACGGGCCTATAAAGAAACAGAAGGATATCACTCCCTTCACAGAGACATTATACAGGACAGAAATACTTCCCTGCCACCAGAACCATACAGACCTTGGAGGAGACAGATTATGTACAAGTTAAATGAAGGCTGCTCTGACTTGGGTCATACCGGCTAGTCGACATGTCTTTTTCCATAAATCTGAACATTCCCAATTCAGCCCCCGACAGAGCCTATTGTATAAAAGCATTTTCCAGTCTCCGCTGAATAAGGAAAAAGGCCCAAACACCTGGGAGGATGTCATGTCAGTCTTGGTGGCCGACATTTTCAACTCACCCCCATTCCGGGGGATTGATCTCATATTCTGAGGAGTGCTACTCTCGCCCCTCTCCAACATCACCGCCAGTGCTATCCTCCTCAAAACGCACATTAGTCCATTCTCAAGCTGTGCATAAAAATCTCAGCGCTGATTTGGCAATCATCCGACAACAGCTGCACTCACCGCACAGCGCACCCAGATTCTGAGGAGAGGAATGTGTTGCTGTATTATATTTCTAATTGAAGCATTGGGTTTGGAATGTTGTGAGATGGTCATTCTTGAAAGAAATGACATGCTATCTGCTTCCTGAAGACTGTTGGAGTTCCTTCCAGTTCCCTTGAGCATTCCCTTCATGCTCCATTAGCCAGGTGATGTAAAAACATACTGATGGAATAATTGGAATGTTTAGCAGTGTATACCTGGCATTCGCCTGAACTGCCGCTAACTGGTAGCATGTTATTAGCAGTTTCTGCAAAGCATTGCAGCATGGATAGTGAAAATAAGCTAGCAGCTGCAGAACGATATTGATGTGTATAATTCAATATGAGAGAAGAGGAGGGGAAAGGGGAAAGGAGGAACGGCTAGCTTATCAAGAACAAGTCGACAGGAGAGAAGCAACAGGGACGGAAAAGGACGCAAATCATCAAACTCGCTGAACCATATATTGCTAAGAACAGAGTCTTACCGCAAAGATGCGGCTAATAATACATGTCACACGTGCTTAAGGATGCACCGCGATCCCCCGAGGATCCAGCACACAGCTGCCTCCACCTGCTGAGCAGCTTCTCCCTCAGCTCTGCTTTGTCTCCTTCACTGCGTAACCATACCTGTGAACACTAGAACATCCTGCAGGCTATAATTAGCTTCGTCACCCTGCACTCAAAGGCAGGAAAAATGCTCAGAATTAAATTACTTTTTTTGCCCCTCTCTGTTTTTGTGATTTTTCAGAATTTGCTGCCTCTCTCTCACCCTTCATTTCTGTATGCCACTGAGGATAAATGTCTTCCAGTGATAAACAGTAAACACCAATGACAGCAATCATGAAAACACAGACCTGTTCCATATTGAGAGGGTCACTCGACTTGCACCCTGGCAGATGGGCTGGAGTGAGAAGAGCTCAGCATTATTAATGCAAAAGAAAGGCGGGGGTAGCAAAATAACAATTTATTACAACACATTGTGAGGCTGAGCCAAATCCTGAAAGGAGACATCAAACCATATGCCGGATTTCCATTTAAGGAAACAACCATTTCCAAATCAGGCAATTAGGTGTAATTGTGCTACTGTAAATCCAGAGTATTTTTCATTGCTAGCTATTTTAGGCAGGTAACTGATACATGACAGGCTCTGCCATCTAATGGTGTGTGTACAGGAAAACTGGAAGCAGTATGTCGGGTTGAACACATCTTAAAGGAGATCCCTGTAGTCTATCATAAAAACAGAGGAACCGTTGTCATTTGCATGGCTGTAGCTCATGGGTGTAGCCTAGCTCACACAACATTTTATAAACACAGGTTCAGATGAGAAAGGTGTCAGAAATAAGTGTTAGATGCAGCTGACATGCTGACTGCTGCAGTTCTAATTTCTATGACCTTCATAGCAGCTAAACACAAGGGGCCACAAGGGCGTGTCCTCTTGCCAACCAAGTACAAGAGCATTCTAAATCAGCCACTGAAATATGGATGTGTGGCCTTGAAGATACCAGCAACATGTTCTCTCTCTATTTATAACAAAAGAACAAAGGATGAGGGAGGTGTTTTTGTAAAGTACAGTATTAAAGGCCATTAACCCTGTAGATGAGTGACTGATTCACTGACAGGGAAGGTGCAGTCAGTAAGTACAATTGACTGTGACTCATACATTTTAAGTTTACCATCAAAATCAATGTTGTTCATTTCATTATCACTTTGCCAAAGACATTTGTTTCTTACATTTGCTTCTTCTCTCTTTACAAACTAATTTCAGAGTCTAAAGAAGACGATGGTTTCTGTTCGAGAGAAACACTGCTTCCTTTCTTGTGTTCCCCTCATAATGCCTGGTTCAATGTGAGCAATAACAGGCAAAGTATCACAGAGCAGATGTTGGGGGTCCTAATTCTGTTTTCTTCACCAGTGCAGAGGGAATTGGGAAGGCAGTCAGGCTGCTACTACAGATGAAACAGCTGTCCCTGCTCTCTGGCTCGCACCAGGAAATATTAGCCATTCATATATTGCACTCTTCTCCATAGGAGTCAACCATTACCTCGATTTTGCTTCAGATTTACTCATAGATCCAACAAAGTTTACCACCAACTCAGACCTGACTTAAATTAATCTCAAACCAAATGAAATTAAATCAAAAGGAAGTGGAAGCCAATTTACTGTACAGGTAAACCTCTAACAATACAATTCCCAGCGTGGGAATCACAGAAAGAAAGATTTGAAAAAGACCTGGTTCATCTGAAGATTATGTTTCCATGTTCATTGCAAGTGTGTTTGGTGTATGGATTGGTATAGCGCTACATAATCACAGTACTGACTGAGTCAAGATGCTTCAATATGTGTATACTGGTCAATATAAAACCAGTGTTGAAAATATTAGAGTGCTGCATTTGTCAGGGTACCTACACTGACTTATTGAACTACCACTGTGCAGAAACAGTCCCCCACTTGCTACTGAACAGCTGCAAGGATTCTCACTTGTAAACCCAATTGGCAGCTTGGGGTGTTGTGATGAGAAAGTCAATTCACGCCTTTCATTTAGCATCGTACAAGCGAAAGAGGAGGCATGTTACAGTGGTCAGGTGTTTCTCTTTCTGCGTTTTGAATGGAAAATATTTGGCTGAATCCTGAGTCTCCATGGTAACATGGAGGAAAGGACATAGTGCTGGATTCAGTGGTGCTGTGAGACTTGAGCTTTAGGAAGTACTCCCTAAATGTCAAATAGAACATGAGGTTGCAAGACTCGTCCACTTAACCATCTCAAACTGCAATCTGAAGTTGAACAGGAAATAAAAAAAAGTTCACAAAACAAATGTTATTTTCGTTTCTGTGTGATCTTCCAATTTGACTATTTCACATTGTCCATTTTCACTTGCACATATTGGTACAGTCAAATGCACATAATTTTTGAAATGTACAACTACATTATGAAATGTACAACTACATTATGGCATAAAAATTATATATGTATGGTCCTGTAATATGTGGTAGGCCTGACCCTATTCTCGGTGTCAAAGAGTTGTTTGTGTCTGACTAATCGAAGACCTTGTATAACAATAGGAGCCCATTTCCGGGAGAGAGCACGGCTCAGATGGCTTTGAGCATTCATAAGGAAGAGGACTTGAACCACAAAACACCCATGGCTATTGACTAGGCATAACCTTTAAATAACTTGTTTTATAGATTACAAGGCAGGAAATCATTGTGGATGTTTATCCCCACACTCTGTTGACAATATTGCATTTCAATGATGACATTGGTTTTGCTAAACAAAACACTGTCCTCATAATCTCCCATCCGCAAAAAGTAATGAAAAGTAATAAGTATTGTATAATGTGCACTTCTTAAAAAACACCTTAATAAAAACACATTCAAAACATGTGAGCAATATCTACAGTACAATCAGAAAGTATTCAGACCATCAACTTTTACACATTTTGTTACGTTACAGCCATATTCTAAAACGTATTAAATTGCTGTTTTTCCCTCATCAATCTACACACAATATCCCATAATGACATAGCACTTTGTTGAAGCACCTGTGGAAGCGATTACAGCCTCAAATCTTATTGGGTACGACGCTACAAGCTTGGCATACCTGAATTTGGGGAGTTTCTCCCAGTCTTCTCTGCAGATCAGCTCAAGCTCTGTCAGGATGGATGGGGAGCACCACTGCTCAGCTATTTTCAGGTATCTCCAGAGATGTTAGATCGTGTTCAAGTCCGGGCTCTGCCTTCCCTGACCAAGGCCCTTCTACCCCAATTGATCAGTTTGGCCGTGCAGCCAGCTCTAGGAAGAGTCTTGGTGGTTCCAAACTTCTTCAATTTAAGAATGATTGGAGGCCACTGTGTCCTTGGGGACCTTCAATGCTACAGACATTTTTTGGTACCCTTCCCCAGATCTGTGCCTCGACACAATCCTGTTTCGGAACTCTAGGGATAATTCCATCGACCTCATGGCTTGCTTTTTGCTCTGACATGCACTGTCAACTGTGGGACCTTACATAGACAGGTGTGTGCCTTTCCAAATCATGTCCAATCAATTGAATTTACTACAGGTGGACTCCAATCAAGTTTTAGAAACATCTCAAGGATGGTCAATGGAAACAGGATGCACCTGAGCTCAATATCGAGTCTCAAAGCAAAGGTTCTGAATACTTATGTAAATTAGGTATTTCATGTTTTTTATTTGTAATACATTTGCAAAAACTTCTAAAAATCTGTTTTCGCTTTGTCATTATGGTGTATTGTGTGTAGATTGATGAGGGAAACAAATATTTGATCATTTTTAGAATAAGGCTTTAACGTAACAGAATGTGGAAAAAGTCAAGAGGTCTAAATACTTTCCAAATGCACTGAATGAACTTCTTTCCAACCTCCATCTCAGTGACTATTCAAATTGAACATCATTGTTTTTTGAGAAGTACATCCAGTATTCTCTGTTATATAAGGAAAGGTTTATAATCAAATCACCATTTGCTTTTCAATAACTGTGGATCTGATACATAAAAAATGTACCACTAGTAGTAAAGAAACACTATATCAAATATGTTCAACAAATAACAGCTGTGACTGGATCTATCAGTGACTACATTATTTTTCTATACTCTTATTGTGCCAAAGTTATCCCTGAGAATATAATGAAGGAGACAGATTGGGGGAGAGGATGGAATTATGTTAATGTTCTGATATTGTTATAGCCAAAATAATTGCATCCTGTAGATTTAATTTGTGGCCCTCTGTAGTCCATTTTCACTTCTGCTCATGATTGACATGTACCAGAACTTGTCTTATAATCACATTTTACCAACAAGGCTATTTGTAATAATACAGGCATTTCTTTGTTTCTCCTTATTCTTTCAATTACTATCTTAACTCCCAGACAATACAGGGCAGCCACTGAATGATGTGACAGGGCCGGCCATGGATTATATTAACAGCCGTCTGTAGATGCCACCGAGCTGTCACTTCACATCTCGTCCTACCAGCCAGCGGAGACAGTGCGCGGGGTAAAGGGACAGTGACAGAACCTCTGTCCTCGGAGCCAGTTGTCAATATTCCCCTGTCTGCTATGAATCAAAAGCCCATGTCAGCCCTCTCCTCTCCACTTCATCATGTGGAGAGATGGGGGCGACATGGTATGCTCATTAAACGTCAAGGCCCAGAGAGTACTGTTGTCTTACCGCCCTCAAAGACGAGCAGGACAACACATCCTAATGTTTCTGTGGAGATGCCTTACAGTAATAACAATGGGTGAGCAAGGGCAAGTTCAACCCCACATTACAGCTGCAGCAGATTTCAAGTCATTTAAGGGGTTGTGGTCAGAGAATGTCTACTCTTGTACCCTATTGGCCCTGCCTAATCTGACACTTTCTGCAAAACCAAGTAAAGCACCATGCGTAAATGCATTGATGGACGAGAGGATTCAAAATCCAACCTTTAGTCATAGCGTCAGGGTTGGGAGAACAAGGGCATTTAAACTTTATGATTTACAACATGTCTCCTCTTCTTCTGATTATAACTAATATTCTACTGGTGCAGACAAATGCATTCTCTCTCATCCTTACTCTCAGGACAGTGCTGGCTATTGTGTTGGACACAGGCCTACAGTAGATGGCAATTGTAAGGAGCATTGCCAGGGGAGTATTTAGTCATTTATTTAAGAGGTCTTGTCCCACCAGGACAAACCAAAGGGTCTTTCCCAATCAGTATTCAAGGCTTAATTAACTTACTTCGCTCCCATTGCTTCATCACTATTCTATTGCCGCTTGTTATTTTGTGTGTGAGGTCTTGTACTTCTTACCCTAGAATACAATTACCTGCCAAATAGATTAGCTTGAAGAAAATAAGAAAAAAAAAAACAGTGTTAACAGTTATAAAAATCCTGCAGCTTGAGTTTGAAGAATAAGGGCTGTCATCCTATACAACTTTTTTTCAAGGTAGATTCCCCCTTCTCTTTTGATGTGTTTCATGCTGCCTGTAATTGATTCCACTCCGTTCCGTCATGCTTTTCCCCCACAATTTGCGGTTGCATTATACCGGGCTGAACTTTTTTGAACCTGCAGCATAATGGAAGAGCTGTAGGGCATGTGAAGTGAGCATTATCACCTTGGTCTTGCACATAATTCTGCTGGCACAGGAACATAGAGAAAGCGTTCCACTCAGCAGTAGTATAGTGGTAGGGTGGGTATGAAAGAGGGAAAGGGCACCCATGATTCACTTCTATAAGTCACACCAGATATGAGTAGCAACTCATTAGTTTTGTCTTTCACTGAACTGGTACCTTGCTTGGATATATTTATTTTTTTCTGACCCAGCCTTCTCCATCCATTCTGTGACGGAATCCATTTTCTATATCCTAGCCATTGATTGGTCTGCCAGGGGGAACAGAGGTGCTCTCTCCTGCAACGCTGGTTCATTCCCAACCTCTCAGCAGAAAGAGCAGGCAGAAAGATGAATGCTGCTGCCGCCCTAGGTAGTCATGCATACTGGCTCTGGTAAAGGTGCTAGTAAGATATTAGATAATTACATTTTTAGCACTGAGCTTGGGGAATGTCAAAATGTCTGAGGCATGTTCGTAATTGTTAGTTTACATTACACCTGTAATATTATGCTTGCAAATGAGAGGAAATAAAAGAGGTATGCTGTTGTTTGTTTATTTCTTCATTTAAAAAAAAAAGAGTAGAGCCAATGTGCTAATGTTGCCTGACGTTAGTACCAAACTTTTATGACAGCCTAAAATGTCTACTGCCACGGTAAAGTATTTGATATGTACATAAATAAGTAAATACTGTTGTTCTTTCATTGACTTAATTTTTGGATATAATGATATTTGGAAAATGAAAGAATTGTCTTGACAAGCAGTGCAACATTATGTTTCAGATTTTTTTTATTTTTTTTGCATAAGTAAGAGCTGCCTTCTTGCAAACAATTTTGGGGTTATTAAAATAAATGTGGACATTCATAATATTTCCCTGATCCCAAATTAATGATCAGTGAACATACACTGAGTACACAAAACATTAAGAACACTTGGTTTTTCCATGACAGACTGACTGGGTGAATCCAGGTGAAAGCTATGATCCCTTATTGTTGTCACCTGTTAAATCCACTTCATTCATTGTAGATGAAGGGGAGGAGACAGGTTAAAGAAGGATTTTTATGCCTTGAGACAATTGAGAGATGGATTGTGTGTGTGCGCCATTCAGAGGGTGAATGGGCAAGACAAAATATTTAAGCGTTTTTGATTGGAGCAGGGTAGCCGGTGGTTTGTGTCAAGAAACACAAGACTGCAGGGTTTTTCACACTCAACAGTTTCCCGTGTGTATCAAGAATGGTCCACCACCCAAAGGAGATACAGCCAACTTGACAACTGTGAGAAGCATTAGAGTCAACATGGGCCAGCATCCCTGTGGAATGCTTTGACACCTTGTAGAGTCCATGCCCCAACAAATTGAGGCTGTTCTGGGGGCAAAGGTGTCCTAATGTTTAGAATACTCCGTGTATTTCAGATGCTTGAAGTCAGTAAAACTTGGTAAAATATCAGAGTATGTTACTCTCCTGAAGAATAGTGTGTGTGAATTAGCATGCCATTAGGTTATCATAGGTATTGTTTATTCCAGGGAATATAGGATGTTCCCAGTTCCTGCATTATAAACATTGATTCCCCACATTAATTTCTCCTGCCAAGCCATTGTTCATGAATAGCGCATTAATCAATTTATATACAGCTGGTTGAGAGAATACCAAGAGTGTGCAAAGCTGTCATCAAGGCACATTGAAGAATGCCAAATATAAAATATATTTTGATTTGTTTCAAACGTTTTTTGGTTACTAAATGATTCCATATGTGTTATTTCATAGTTCTGATGTCTTCAATATTATTCTACAATGTAGAAAATAGTAAAAATAAAGAAAAACCCTTGAATGTGTAGGTGTCCAAACTTTGGACAGGAACTGTATATAGTTCTCTCGATTCATTCTGTTACACTATCTTCATACTCCTCTTCGCAGCAAAACCAACACCAATGGTAACCCAGAAACAAACACAGGCCAGAGGGCTGCATTGCTTGCTCTTTGTGGTTTTAGGCTAGTATCTGTATAGCACTTTGCAACAACTGCTGTTGTAAAATGAGAGAGATTTTGTTGTACTGTGTCTGTGTTTGGCTGCATCAAAGTCCTTCTCCCCCACAGCACATCTCACAGTGTGTTGGTGCTGTATTTGGCCTTGGAATGTTCCTTACTGACCTCCTCATTGTGGTGAAGCACATCTGCCATTGTCTGGCTGGGAGTTATCCTGCTTCATCTGCATAGACCTCTGCTACCCCCTACAGGTCACTGTGTTCCCTTATCAGTCCAGTGTCTTATCGACAGAGGGTTAGTTGTGTCTTCTCACAAACCCTCTTCCCCTGTTCACTGTTGCAAAAAATAACATGTAAATGAAGTAATATTTGAATCTGTGCAAACTTTCTTTAATACGCAGAGACTGATAAGAAATATATTGTTTATTGCAGAATGATACCTGCTTGTCACATGCTGTAAAACGTGGAACGGCTCTGTCATTCAACTGATTGGTATGATCGAAAATGTACGCTTTCAACCTATTCTGTTTGCCTGAAATCAAATAATGAATCTGACAAATCCATGTGATTTTTTTTATTGAATGAAATCTTCCAAATTGCTTTCAACACCTCATGCTTCTACGTATTACATAGCTGTGGGGGCAACGTAGCTGCAGCAGCCTGTCAGAAGAGATCGAGGTTAGGCTTATTGGGGGAATGGCTTTCAGTTTGTTGTTTTTGGCCACCCGTGAGATTGAATGTCATACCGGTTAATATGTTCAGTTTTTTTGTTCTTCATGATTATATGTACACTGCTAGCACTGAATTCTAAATGATACTTAAGAGCCTGGTATGGTTCAAATCAGATTGTATTGGTCACATACACATGTGATTTCCAGGGTTGAGATGGTCATGATTTGGTTACAATATTGTTGTATTGTCTCGCTTCATACTCGTCGCCAAACCCACTGGCTCCATGTCATCTACAAGACCCTGCTAGGTAAAGTCCCCCCTTATCTCAGCTCGCTGGTCACCATCTTTGGCCGCCTCTCCTTCCAGTTCTCTGCTGCCAATGACTGGAACGAACTACAAAAATCTCTGAAACTGGAAACACTTATCTCCCACACTAGCTTTAAGCACCAACTGTCAGAGCAGCTCACAGATTACTGCACCTGTACATAGCCCACCTATAATTTAGCCCAAACAACTACCTCTTTCCCTACTGTATTTAATTGATTTATTTATTTTGCTCCTTTGCACCCCATTATTTTTATTTCTACTTTGCACATTCTTCCATTGCAAATCTATCATTCCAGTGTTTTACTTGCTATTTGTATTTACTTTGCCACCATGGCCTTTTTTGCCTTTACCTCCCTTATCTCACCTCATTTGCTCACATCGTATATAGACTTGTTTATACTGTATTATTGACTGTATGTTTGTTTTACTCCATGTGTAACTCTGTGTCGTTGTATGTGTCAAACTGCTTTGCTTTATCTTGGCCAGGTCGCAATTGTAAATGAGAACTTGTTCTCAACTTGCCTACCTGGTTAAATAAAGGTGAAATAAAAAAATAAAAAATAAAAAATGTGTCCTCTGACACCACCTGGATGGCAGGAAGCTTGGCCACAGTTAAGTAAAGGGCCGTTCGCACTACGCTTTGTAGCGCCTTGCGGTCAGATGCCAAGCAGTTGCCATACCAGGCGGTGATGTAACCGGTCAGGATGCCCTCGATGGTGCAGCTGTAGAACCTTTTGTGGATCTGGGGGCCCATGCCAAATCTTTTCAGTATATTGAGGGGGAAAAGGTTTTGTCGTGTCCTCTTCACAACTGTCTTGGTATGTTTGGACCATGATAGCTCTTTGGTGATGTGGAAACCAAGGAACTTGAATCTCTCGACCCACTCCACTACAGCTACGTCAATGTTAATTTTCCTGTAGTCCACAATCAGCTCCTTTGTCTTGATCACATTGAGGGAGAGGTTGTTGTCCTGGCACCAGAGTGCCAGTTATCTAACCTCATCCCTATAGGCCGTTTCATCATTGTCGGTGATCAGGCTTACCACTGTTGTGTCGTCAGGAAACTTGATGGTGTTGGAGTTGTATTTGGCCACACAGTCGTGGGTGAACAGGGAATACAGAGGGGACTAAGTACACACCCCTGAGGATCAGCGTGGCAGACATGTTGTTGCCAACTCTTACTAACTGGGGTCGGCCCGTCAGGAAGTCCAGGATCTAGTTGCAGAGGGAGGTGTTTAGTCCCAGAGTCCTTAGCTTAGTGATGAGCTTTGTGGGCACTATGGTGTTGAACTCTGAGCGGTAGTCGATGAACAGCATTCTCATATAGGTGTTCCTTATGTCCAGGTGAGAAAGGGAGGTGTGGAGTATGATTGAGATTGCGTCATCTGTGGATCTGTTGGTGCGGTTTGCGAATTGGAGTGGGTCAAGGGTAGCACGGTACTACCGACATGAGTGCCACGGGGCAGTAATCATTTAGGCAGGTTACCTTCGCTTCATTGGGCACAGGGACTATGGTGGTCTGCTTGAAACATGTAGGTATTACAGACTCAGGAGAGGTTGAAAATGTTAATGAAGACACTTGACAGTTGGTCCGCGCATGCTTTGAGTACTCGTCCTGGAAATTCATCTGGCCCAGCGGCTTTGTGAATGTTGACCTGTTTAAAGGTTGTGTTCACATCGACAACCGAGAGCGTTATCACACAGTCATCCAGAACAGCTGGTGCTCTTGTGCATGCTACAGTGTTGCTTGCCTCGAAGCAAGCATAAAAGGCATTTAGCTCGTCTGGTGGGCAGTTTGCGTCTGGGTTTCCCTTTGTAGTCCGTAATAGTTACCAAGCCCTGCCACATCCGACGAGCATCAGAGCCGGTGTAGTAGGATTAAATCTGTACTGACGCTTTGCTTGTTTGATGGTTTGTCTGAGGGCATAGCAGGATTTCTTAAGAGTCCAGATTAGTCTCCCGCTCATTGAAAGCGGCAGCTCTAGCCTTTAGCTCGATACAGATGTTGCCTGTAATACATGGCTTTTGGTTGGGCATATCAAGAAGCTGATTAAACAGCATGATCATTACACAGATGCCCCTTGTGCTGAGGACAATAAAAGGCCACTGTTATATGTGCAGTTTTGTCACACAACATAATGCCAGATGCTTTAAATTTTAAGGGAGAGTGCAATTGGCATGCTGACTGCAGGAATGTCCACCAGAGCTGTTGTTCATTTTTCTACCATAAGCCACATCCAAACTAGTTTTAGAGAATTTGGCAGTACGTCCAACCGGCCTCACAGCGGCAGACCACGTGTAACCACGCCAGCCCAAGAACACCACATCTGTCTTTTTCAGCTGCAGGATCTTCTAAGACCAACCACCTGGACAGCTGATGAAACTGTGGGTTTGCACAAGTGATGAATTTCTGCACAAACTGTCAGAAACCGTCTCAGGGAAGCTCATCTGCGTGCTCGTCGTCCTCACCAGGGTTTTGACCTGACTGCAGTTCGGCGTCGTAACCGACTTCAGTGGGAAAATGCTCACCTTCGATCACCACTGGCATGCTGGAGAAGTGGGCTCTTCACAGTTGATCCCGGTTTCAACTCTACCGGGCATATGGCAGAAACCGTGTATGGTGTCATTTGGGCGAGCGGTTTGTTGATGTCAATTTTGTGAACAGAGTGCCCCATGGTGACAGTGGGGATAAGGTATGAGCAGGCATAAGCTACAGACAATGAACACAATTTTATCGATGGCATTTTGAATTCACAGAAATAACTTGACGAGATCCTGAGGCCCATTGTCGTGCCATTCATCCACCGCCATCACCTCATGTTTCAGCATGATAATGCACTGCTCCATGTCACAATAATCTGTACACAATTTCTGCAAGCTGAAAATGTCCCAGTTCTCCCATGGCCTGTATACTCACCAGATATGTCACCCATTGAGCATGTTTGGGATGCTCTGAACCAATGTATGTGACAGTGTGTTCCAGTTATCGCAAATATCCAGCAAGTTCACAGAGCCATTGAAGACGAGTGGGACAACATTCCACAGGCCACAATCATAAGCCTGATCAACTCTATGCGAAGGAGATGTGTCGAGTTGCATGAGGCAAATGGTGGTCACACCAGATACTGACTGGTTTTCGAATCCATGCCCCTACCTTTTTTTAAAGGTAGCTGTGACCAAAAGATGCTTACCTGTATTCCCAGTCATGTGAAATCCGTATGTTTGGGCCAAATTTATTTATTTCAATTTACTGATTTTCTTAAATGAACTATAACTCAGTAAAAATCTATATTTTTCTTCAGTGTAGTTTGTATTTATGTTATTTATTAGTTTTAACTAAAAGTGGAAATTAAGTTGAGTGTTGAAATAAATAAGTTGCAACTTGAAATATACATTTATTAATAATTAAATATAACAGTTGGCATTGAATTATATATTTGGTTCAATTGAGAAAACGTACACTACATAACCAAAAGTATGTGGACACCTGCTTGTCGAAAATCTCATTACAAAATCATTAATACGGAGTTGGTCCCCCCGTTGCTGCTATAACAGCCTCCACTCATCTGAGAAGGGTTTCCACTAGATGTTGGAACATTGCTGCGGGGACTTGCTTCCATTCAACCACAAGAGCATTAGTGAGGTCGGTAACAGATGTTTAGATGATTAGGCCTGGCTCGCAGTCGGGATTCCAATTCATCACAAAGGTGTTTGATGTGGTGGATGTCAGGGCTCTGTGAAGGCCAGTCAAGTTCTTCCACACCGATCTCGACAAACCTTTGTACAGGGGGGCATTGTCATTCTGAAACAGGAGGGCTTTCCCCAAACTGTTACCACAAAGTTGGAAGCACAGAATCGTCTAGAATGTATGCTGTAGCGTTAAGATTTCCCTTCACTAGAACTAAGGGGCCTAGCCCGAAACATGAAAAACAGCCCCATTATTCCACATCCACCAAACTTTACAGTTGGCACTACGCATTGGGGCAGGTAGCGTTCTCCTGTCATCGCCAAACCCAGATTTGGCCGTCGGACTGCCAGATGGTAAAGCGTGATTCATCACTCTTGAGAATGTGTTTCCACTGCTCCAGTGTCCAATGGCGGTGAGATTTACACCAGGCTTGTGCTGACGTTGCTTCCAGAAGCAGTTTGGAACTCAGTAGTGAGTGTTGCAACAGAGGACCTGTTTGCAATGGTTGTGGCTAAAATAGCCAAATCTACTAATTTTAAAGGGTGTCCACATACTTTTGTATATATAGCATATTTACTTGTAAGCAGTTGAACGTTATTACAGGGCAGGTGCATCAAAAATGTAAATACCAACATAATGTTCCTAAATACAGAGTCAACACTGTATAAAAACCTAGGTAAAATGGAAATGTAATTTTATGCAGGAGTCTGGAACCTTTGTTCAAGCAGAACTTTCACTATTTAATGGCAGAATGTCCTGGAGCATTGTTTTCCTCCAGTATGCCCTGTCCAGCTGGTGGACCTATATTAAAGGGATACAGACCATTGCTCAATATGGAGGCATTTCATGCAGCATCAACTCCCTTCTAATGGAAGTTGTGGACTGAAGCCATGTCAGATAAATGCTGCCCCAAACAATTATGGAGACGCCACAGCCTTTTATCACTACAACCAGGAATTTAGAGGTGACCATTTGGACCAGAGGTCTTAAGTGCACTGAGTTGCTAGCACATAGACACACACACACAAAAACAAATGCAAACACATTAGTGTGCATACACAAGGTACCAATTGGGCACAGATGTTATTTCAACATCTATTTTTGGTTTACATTTGGTTGAGCTATCAACTAATGTGAATTAAAAGCGAAATCAACAAATGTCACCTTGTCATTGTTTGAGGATACGAGTTGGGTGAAAAAATGACAACATTTCCTTACGTTGATGACTCCCAATAGTTTTCCACATTGATTCAACGTCATCACTTATATTTTTGGGGGTGAAATGACATCATTACAACGTTGATTCAACAAGTTTTTGTCCAGTCGGTATACTCAATTCAAATCAAATTTTATTGGTCACATACACATGGTGATCAGATGTTAATGCGAGAATAGCGAAATGCTTGTGTTTCTAGTTCCGACAGTGCAGTAACATCTAACAAGTAATCTAACAAATTCATAAAGACTACCTTATACACACAAATGTAAAGGGATGACTAAGAATATGCACATTTAAATATATGGATGAGCGATGGTCGTGCGGCAAGATGCAGTAGATGGTATAGAATACTGTATATACACATATGAGATGAGTAATGTAGGATATGTAGACATTATTAAAGTAGCGTTATTTAAAGTGACTAGTGATACCTTTATTGAATCCATTTAGTGTTGCCAGAGATTTGAGTCTGTATGTAGGCAGCAGCCACTCTATGTTGGTGATTGTTGTTTAACAGTCTGAAGGCATTGAGATAGAAAAACAGCTTCCGTCTCTCGGTCCTAGCTTTGATGCACCGTACTGACCTCGGCTCCTGGATGATAGCAGGGTAAACAGGCAGAGGCTCAGGTGGTTGTTGTCCTTGAGGATCTTTTTGGCCTTCCTGTGACATCGGGTGCTGTAGGTGTAATGGAGGGCAGGTAGTTTGTCCCCAGTGATGCATTGTGCAGACCCCACTACCCTCTGGAGAGCCTTGCGTTTGTGGGCGGAGAAGTTGCCGTACCAGATGGTAATACAGCCCAACAGGATGCTCTCGATTGTGCATCTGTAAAAGTTTGTGAGTGTTTTAGGTGACAAGCCTCCTGAGGTTGAAGAAGCGCTGTTGCACCTTCTTCACCAGGCTGTGTAAACCGGGGAACTTAAAAGTTCCACCTTCTCCGCAACTGTCCCGTTGATGTGTATGGCGGATGCTCCCTCTGCCGTTTCCTGAAGTCCACAATCATCTTTGTTTTGTTGACATTGAGTGAGAGATTATTTTCATGACACCACACTCCGAGGGCCCTCACCTCCTCCCTGTAGGCTGTCTCATTGTTGTTGGTAATCAAGCCTACCACTGTAGTGTCGTCTGCAAACTTGATTATTGAGTTGGAGGTGTGCATGGCAACGCAGTCATGGGTGAACAAGGAGTACAGGAGAGGGCTGAGAACGCACCATTGTGGGGCCCCAGTGTTGAGGATCAGCAGGGTAGAGATGATGTTGCCTGCCCTCACCACATGGGGTCCCGACAGAAAGTCTAGGACCCAGTTGCACAGGGCGGGTCGAGACCCAGAGTCTCGAGCTTAATGACAAGTTTGAAGGGTACTATGGTGTTAAATGATGAGTTGTATTCAATGAACAGCCTTCTTGCATAGGTATTCCTCTTGTCCAGATGGGATAGGGCAGTGTGCAGTGTGATGGTGATGGTGATTGTGTCGTTTGTGGACATATGGGGGCGGTAAGCAAGTCGGAGTGGGTTTAGGGTATCAGGTAGGGTGTAGGTGATATGATCCTTGACTAGTCTTGCAAAGCACTTCATGATAACAGAAGTGAGTGCCATTGGGCGATAGTCAATTAGTTCAGTTACCTTAGCTTTATTGGGATCAGGAACAATGGTGACCATCTTGAAGCATGTGGGCACAGCAGACTGGGATAGGGAGTGATTGAATATGTCCATAAACACACCAGCCAACTGGTCTGCGCAAGCTCTGAGGTCTGCCCAACTGGTCTGCGCATGCTCCGTCTGGGCCGGCAGCCTTGCGAGGGTTAACACGTTTAAATGTTTTACTCACGTTGGTCACGGAGAGCCCACGGGCTTTGGTAGCGGGCTGTGTTAGTGGCACTGTATTGTCCTCAAAGCAAGCAAAGAAATTGTTTAATTTGTCTGTGAGCAAGATGTCAATGTATGCGACCGGGCTGGTTTTCTTTTTGTAATCCATGACCCTGCCACGTCTTGTGTTGAGCCATTAAATTGCGACTCTACTTTGTCTCTATACTGACGCTTTGCTTGTTTGATTGCCTTGCGGAGGGAATAGCTACACTGTTTATATTCGGTCATGTTTCCAGCTACAATAAATGCAGCCTCAGGATATATGGTTTCCAGTTTACATAGAGTCCAGTGAAGTTCTTTCAGAGCCGTCGAGGTGTCTGCTTGGGGGGGGGGGGGGGGGGGGGGGTATACACGGCTGTGACTATAATCTAAGAGAATTCTCTTGGTAGAAGAGCGGTCGGCATTTGATTGTAAGGAATTCTAGGTAACGTGAATAAAAGTAAAAAGTAAAAGGTCCTGTATGTTATGATTACACCAGGAGTCGTTAATCATAAGGCATACAACCCCACCCTTCTTCTTACCAGAGAGATGTTTGTTTCTGTCGGAAGAAACCGGGTGGCTGTACCAACTCTGACAGCACGTCCCGAGTGAGCCATGTTTCCGTGAAACAGATAATGTTACAATCTCTGATGTCTCACTGGAAGGCAACTTGTACCCTAATTTCGTCCACCTTGTTGTCTAGAGATTGGACATTGGCGAGTAATATGCTCGGAAGTGGTGGATGGTTTGCTCGCCTTCTAAGTCTGACCAGTAAGCCGCTCCGTCTGCCTCTCCTGCGGCGACCGTGTTGTTTTGGGTCGGCCTCTGGGATAAGATCCCATGTCCAGGGTGGAGTTCCGAACAAGGGATCCGCTTCGGGAAAGTTGTATTCAAGGTCTTAAGTTGATGTCGCTTTCATATCCAATACGTCTTCCCGGCTGTATGTAAAAACACATGAGATTGTCTGGGCTAACAATGTAAGAAATTATACATAAATAAAAACAAATGACTTCATAGTTTCCTAAGGACCTGAAGTGAGGCGACATTTTGTCTTCCGCACACATAAGCATGTAGATGCACACACCCATGTACACTACAAAACAGTGAAGGATACCTTGTCAGGGGTAAAACTTGGGTTATTTGCGTCACTGGTGGTGAAAATGGCTGTTGTCAGGCATCTTATTCATGGAAAGCTTCCATAATCACACGAGTGCAAAGATCCCAGAGCCCAAATTGCGCTTTTTCAACTGTTTTCTGTACAAAATGTATATTGCTATTTTCTCCTCTCACCTACTAAAAGGTATTCAGTGGGGCAAAAAAGTATTTAGTCAGCCACCAATTGTGAAAAAAAATCCAGAAAAACTAATTGTAGGATTTTTAATGAATTTATTTGCAAATTATGGTGGAAAATAAGTATTTGGTCACCTACAAACAAGCAAGATTTCTGGCTCTCACAGACCTGTTAACTTATTCTTTAAAAGGCTCCTCTGTCCTCCACTCGTTACCTGTATTAATGGCACCTGTTTGAACTTGTTATCAGTATAGAAGACACCTGTCCACAACCTCAAACAGTCACACTCCAAACTACACTATGGCCAAGACCAAAGAGCTGTCAAAGGACACCAGAAACAAAATTGTAGACTGTGAAGACTGAATCTGCAATAGGTAAGCAGCTTGGTTTGAAGAAATCAACTGTGGGAGCAATTATTAGGAAATGGAAGACATACAAGACCACTGATAATCTCCCTCGATCTGGTGCTCCACGCAAGATCTCACCCCGTGGGGTCAAAATGATCACAAGAACGGTGAGCAAAAATCCCAGAACCACACGGGGGGACCTAGTGAATGACTTGCAGAGAGTAAAGTAACAAAGCCTACCATCAGTAACACACTACGCCGCCAGGGACTCAAATCCTGCAGTGCCAGACGTGTCCCCCTGCTTAAGCCAGTACATGTCCAGGCCCGTCTGAAGTTTGCTAGAGAGCATTTGGATGATCCAGAAGAAGATTGGGAGAATGTCATATGGTCAGATGAAACCAAAATATAACTTTTTGGTAAAAACTCAACTTGTCGTGTTTGGAGGACAAAGAATGCTGAGTTGCATCCAAAGAACACCATACCTACTGTGAAGCATGGGGGTGGAAACATCATGCTTTGGGGCTGTTTTTCTGCAAAGGGACCAGGACGACTGATCCGTGTAAAGGAAAGAATGAATGGGGCCATGTATTGTGAGATTTTGAGTGAAAACCTCCTTCCATCAGCAAGGGCATTGAAGATGAAACATGGCTGGGTCTTTCAGCATGACAATGATCCCAAACACACCGCCCGGGCAACGAAGGAGTGGCTACGTAAGAAGCATTTCAAGGTCCTGGAGTGGCCTAGCCAGTCTCCAGATCTCAACCACATAGAAAATCTTTGGAGGGAGTTGAAAGTCCGTGTTGCCCAGCAACAGCCCCAAAACATCACTGCTCTAGAGAGGATCTGCATGGAGGAATGGGCCAAAATACCAGCAACAGTGTGTGAAAACCTTGTGAAGACTTACAGAAAACGTTTGACCTCTGTCATTGCCAACAAAGGGTATATAACTAAGTATTGAGATAAACTTTTGTTATTGACCAAATACTTATTTTCCACCATAATTTGCAAATAAATTCATTAAAAATCCTACAATGTGATTTTCTGGATTTTTTTTCTCATTTTGTCTGTCATAGTTGAAGTGTATCTATGATGAAAAAACCTTTTTAAGTGGTAGAACTTGCATAATTGGTGGTTGACTAAATACTTTTTTGCCCCACTGTATATCGATTCCAGCACACTTTTCTCTTCCATCCACTTCCAACCACTGTCAAAACGTTTGATGACTTAACCATGCTGAGCTGGGACTACTGCCTGGATTTGCACCAGTAACTGTGTAGCGAGGGGCCAGTATCAGAGAACAAGTTCCTAGTCAACCTATGGCTAACAGTCTAGGGTTCATCACGGCCCCTGGGGATCATGGATCCGTCCCGGGTCTCCACCCACTGATCATCGTCGCAATAGGAGCCAGTGATGGGGACCTGGGCCCACCACTTTATTAAGCGCCTTTATAGATAGGGTGGATAAGATAAGAATCCATACTGGCGTTAGCTAGCATACTGGTACTGGTAACCACTACTGCTGTCAACCCCATGATAGGAGGAAGATTTTCTGAGCGTAAGTGTTTTCCTTTTGTGGTTCAGTAGCTAAATTGAGATTGAGACAACACAAGATTTCTCAACCATACATGATAGCTAATTGTACCCAACCACTCTCTGCAACAACCTCCAGCTGTCTCACTATTGTACGAGAGGATGTTGTCCTATTAGCAGGGATGCATAGGTGTAGATAGCTGGATTAGTTGCTTCAACCTCCATATCAGCGGTATTCAACACCCTAGGACAAGGGGGTCAAACTCATTCCATGGAGGGCCTAGTGTCTCTGGGGTTTTTTTTTTTCCTTTCAATTAAGACCTAGAAAACCAGGTGAGGGGAGTTATTTACTAATTAGTTGCCTTAATTAATCAAGTACAAGGGAGGAGCGACACATGTGCCCTAGGAGGTCCAGATTCGGCTGGCTTTCTGTTCTACCTGATAATGATTTGCATACACCGGCTGTCCCAGGGCTAAATCAGTCCCTGATTAGAGGGGAACAGTGGAAAAAAGCAGTGGAACTGGCTTCGAGGTCCAGATTTGAGATTGAGGCCTCTACAGCATCTCTGTTAGATGTTAACACATTATCTCAAACAACCATTGTCCCTCCCATAGATAAATGGCAGTATATTTATGGAGACATCACAAAATACTGTGGGCCAATGTACTGGATTGTAATATACTGTATTGTATGTTACAATCCCCTCACATCCAACTAGAAAGTAGGGTGTATGAATACAGTAATAGACTGCACCGCTAGGGGCCTATTCTAATTTTCTTTGGATCGTCTCTTTATTGTACCTGTGGTCAGGTTTTACAACACCATTTAATATAACATTAACTGTAGTAAATACTGGAGTGTCCTTTGTCTCCAAGAGCTATGTGAGCGCTTCAGTGCCATCATAAATTGTGGCTACTTTTATGAAGCAATCTTACTTTATTCATTGCGGATAACTGTAGAGATCCATTAACTTGTCAGGTTATCCATCTTCCTTATAACCTGCCCCTGCGTTCCATACAAAGTACCTCTTCTCTCACTCAACACCACTCCCTCCTCTCTTGGCTGCTCTCTCTCCCACCCACATACAGTAATTGGAAATACATTGCAGCTACCTTATTGGGCCTGTAACATTGGACAATCTAATTCACACCACTGTGTGTATGTGTGTGTGCGCGCGCACGCGAGAGAGAGAGCATGTGAAATTGTTCAAATCAACGTATTGACAATTTCTCAGGAGTCATTTCCAGCACAGGTGTCAGTGCCTATAATCCTCCCAAACCTGCATGAAAACCGTCCACTGTGCCTATAATCTTACATTTGCTTTGATGAGACATGTTGTGTACCATGCTGTTGGTGGTCATTACTACACTCCTCATAAATCTTCAGTGATCCAAAAATGGACAACCATACTCCCATTCTCCAATATTTGAGAGTGCTGACATCCCTTTAATATAACCCCTAACCAGTCAGGTCATAAAATATACAGTATGTGAATTATTGCATATGAACGTACGCCAAGAGCTATCCTGGGAAAGCATGTTTTATGAATGCTGGGTTTGAGTATTTTATGAACTGGTGGGTCATTGTATGATATTGGCAAAGACTGGACCCAAGAAAAAAAAGTAAGTGTCTTGGAAGTGCCATAGAGCAGGGTTTCTCAAACTTGGTCCTGAGGCCCCCCCCGAGTACACATTTTGGTTTTTGCCCAAGCACTACACAGCTGATTCAAATTACCAACTCATCAAGCTTTGATCATTTGAGTCAGCTGTATAGTGCTTGGTCAAAAGCCAAAACGTGCACCCAAGAGTGGGCCACAGAACAGAGTTTGGGAAACCCTGCCCTAGAGGGCTTCCCCCTATTAAACTTCATTTTCATTAGACTTTTTACTGTGTGTTATTATAGAAAGTTGAATGAAGCACTGATTTCACTTCATCCTGGTCATGGACTCTAGTCTGGTGAGGAGGTATAGTGTAGACCAGTGTTTCTCAACTCCAATCCTCAAGTACACCGAACAGCACACACTTTTGTTGTAACCCAGGACAAACTCACTTGATTCAACTAACCATCAAGCCCTGGATGCGTTGAATGAGGTGAGTTTGTCCTGGGGCTACAAAACAAAAACATGTTCACTTAAATAATTGGAGTGAGTTCAATGGTGAAGTATCCCAATACAAGCTAGTGCTAAAGTGCTAGCAATTTTTTTATGTACAGTCACATCTGAAATGACTGAATAAAATAAATAATACAAATACTGAGCTATATTGTATGCTATTTTTTGTTGTTGAAAATTGTTATTTTATACTAATAAAATTGTTCAGAGAAAGGGATTTTGTTTAACAAGTAAACAAATAAAAATAAATGAGAAGTTATATTCCAAAATGATTGGCATCCCTAACGAATCTTATAAATAAAATCAAACTAAATGTAATCTGCATTAATATTTTTTATTTTAAGCTTAAGGAAATGTATTGCTGCCTTTAATAGCTCCTTTTTTCATTGGATTATTAAAAAAATTAGATAACACACATGTGAAAACTATTTGTAATCCATTACCATGGATAAAGGCAAATAAATCACAAATGAAAAGAGACAAATGGTTGTTGAATTTCATAAATCAGTCAAAAAAAAAAAAAAAAACATGGGTACAAAAAACAACTGAAACCAAATACCACTTAACACTATTCGGGCAACAATTAAAACGTTTAAAACCACTGGAACAGTGGAAAACTGGTAGAGGACCCAAGTGTATCTTGTCCCCATGCACAGTGAGGAAGGTGGTTTAGGGAGGCATAGATAATTACAAAACCTTACAGGTTGCATCTTGGGGTCACCAAAGCCTTGTTCACACTGCAGGCCTTTTAGGCAGTGTAGCACTTATTTTTCAATGCCAGAAATTCATATAATAGTAACTTAGAGCCTCCCAAGAAATCATTACCAAATTGCAAACTCTTTAATCAGTTGTTATAATATTATGTTCTCCAAATCAGTTCTAACTTCGAAAAAAAACCACAACGCCCCGATGTCAGCTTCATACGATGAATGAAAAAGTTCTTAAAAAGTGTGATACATTTGTGAGAATGAGGTGGGCAAATTGGGCATCTACTCGTCAATCTGTGGGGCACATTTCACCCTTGAGAACTTCCACGGCTGTCAACAATGGAAAGAGAGCTTCAGCGAAAAGTTGCTTCTTGACCATACTTGAGACGCAGACGTCTCAAGTAGGCACCTGGAAATGCAAATGCGCTACGCTAAATGCTAAATGTACTTGTTACAACTCAAACCTTGATCAAAATTCACAAGCAGGGTATTGAATTAAAGCTACACTCGGTGTGAACCTAGCCAGCAAGTCAGATTTTTAAAATGCTTTTCGGCAAAAGCATGAGAAGCTATTATCTGATAGCATGCACCCCCCAAAATGCCAGCACGACACGTAAACAACAGATTTTGCGGTAGCCGGCGCTACCCAAAACGCAGAAATAAAATATAAAACATTCATTACCTTTGACGAGCTTCTTTCTTGGCACTCCTATATGCCCCATAAACATCACTATTGGGTCTTTTTTTCGTTTAAATCGGTCCATATATACCCAAAATAGCTTTGTATGGAAGCTGTGTCATTCAGAAAAAAACATTGTTTTTAAACGCTGCGTCATTTTTTAAAATTAAAAAAGTTGACGATAAACTTTCACAAAACACTTCGAAATCCTTTTGTAATCCAACTTTAGGTATTAGTAAACGTTTATAATCTATCAAAATGATTACAGGGCGACGTATATTCAATAGGTCCTCGCTTGCAAATCAATGGCTGCCAATGTCTTCATTAACAACATCCGGGTGAAGACTGGGAAAATGGATGCCAGATAGATGGATTTTCCAACAATTAATTCAATTGAAAATGACGACAATGGAATTTGTATGAATTGCAGGCAGGTCGATATTAAATTCTGTTCTCTTTTAACAACTCGTGGAAGTGACTTATGGAAATTATTTTTAGCTTTCAGAGAGCAGTTTTTCTTGCGTTTTTCAATGAAACACACGATCTGTTATAGTCACAGCCGTGATTTAACCAGTTTTAGAAACTTCAGAGTGTTTTCTATCCACACATACTAATCATATGCATATACTATATTCCTGGCATGAGTAGCAGGACGCTGAAAAGTTGCGCGATTTTTAACAGAATGTTCGAAAAAGGAGGGGGTAGAAGTAAGAGGTTTTAAGAGTATGCTCAACGGCATTGGCACTTGGATTGGAACCGGGTGCTGTGGTCAGATGAGATGAAAAAAGAGCTCTTTGGTCACGCACACCAGTAGTGGGTTTGGCCTCGGAAAGAAGGAAGCATTTGCACACAAAGAAATTGTTAATTGACCTCAAAATCAACATTTTACAATGGCAATCTCTGTCTCCGAACTTGAACCCCATTTAAAACCTGTGGTTTGAATTGAGAAGGTGTATCCAAAAGCACATACCAAAGGATATCAAGGATCTGGAAAGATTCTTTATGAAGGAATGGTCTAAGATCCTTCCCAATGTGTTCCTCAATCTCATAAAACACAGTAGAAAAAGGCTGTTATCCTCACAAGGGGAATACAGGGGTACCAATAATTTTGACGCCTATCTTTTAGAATATATATATATTTTTTTTAAACAATCTTTTTCTTGGAGTAATTGTATTAATATAAAATAATATATTTTCCCCCTTTTTTGAGCACACAATATAGTTAAATATTTTTAGATCAGCTTTATCAAGGGTGCCAATCATTTCGTATGTGACTGTATGTCGCTCTCCTCTAAATAAAAAAATCTAATCAAATCAGAGTTCAAATGCACAGGATACAGCGGGTTGTAAATGGTACAATTTTAAAATGATTACTTGCAAGCTCTTCTCTCAACATTGCAGTAACAATATATATACAGTACCAGTCAAAAGTTTGGATACATCTAATCATTCAAAGGTTTTTCTTTATTTTTACTATTTTCTACATTGTAGAATAATAGTGAAGACATCAAAACAATTAAATAACACATATTCAATCATGTAGTAACCAAAAAAGTGTTCTCACAAAAACATGGTGCTTAAAAATCTCAACTTTGGAATCATCAGACCAAAGGACAGATTTCCACCGGTCTAATGTCAATTGCTCTCTTCTTATTGGTGTCCTCTAGTAGTGGTTTCTTTGCATCAATTCGACCATGAAGGCCTGATTCACACAGTCTCCTCTGAACAGTTAATGTTGAGATGTCTAATACTTGAACTCTCTGAAGCTTTATTTGGGCTGCAATTTCTGAGGCTGGTAATTAATAAATGTATCTTCTGCAGCAGAGATAACTCTGGGTCTTCCTTTCCCGTGGCGGTCCTCATGAGAGCCAATTTCATCATTGTACTTGATGGTTTTTGCAACTGTACTTTAAATTGTAAAAGTTCTGGAAATGTTCCGTATTGACTGACCTTCATATCTTAAAGTAATGATTGACCAGTGTTTTTCTTTGCTTATTTGAGCTGTTCTTGCCATAATATAGACTTGATCTTTTACCAAATAGGGCTATCTTCTGTATACCACCCCTAAGAAGGAAAGAAATTCCACAAATTAACTTTTAACAAGGCACACCTGTTAATTGAAATGCTTTCCAGGTGACTACCACATGAAGCTGGTTGAGAGAATGCCATGAGTGTGCAAAGCTCTCATCAAGGCAAAGGATGGCTACTTTGAAGAATATCAAATATTTTGATTTGTTTAATACTTTTTGGGTTACTACATGATTCCTTATGTGTTATTTAATGGTTTTGATATATTCACTATAATTCTAAAATGTAGAAAATAGTAATAAATTACGAAAAACCCCATACTGTATAAAAATCATCAATAATGCTAACTTAAAGTAAATTAGACAAGATGGAAAAAGATGTTAATTGAATGCTCTTCAGATGTTAATTAACTAATTGTTCATTGGTAACTATTAAATACATTTAAAAAATCCCTATACAACTGTAATTCACATAATGTGCTAACTTGTCTGGAGGGTCAGAATGAGGGTAGAATAAAAGAAGGAAAGACCATGTTTATTATCTTACACTTGTACTGTGTGGACCTTTTCACCTCTCCCTGGTCAACAGTAAGTGTAACAGGAAGACATTGTCTGGTTATGGTGGGGTCAAAGCGGCTCAGGGACAAATAATTGTGTTTCAGTTGCTTGCCCCTGTTCTCCCCTGATCTGTTTCTGCATGGTTTCCATTTTCTGCATGGCTCTGTTTTCTGATCTGGTTCTGCTTTCTATTTCATTCAGACAAGATTATGTGAATTGTAAACCACTCTACGCTCTTCAGTTTCCGGCAAGATGCTTTAGGGCTAATATTCAGAGAGAGTCATTTTTGAGGTGATTGTTGTTTGGATGTGATTTGATGGCTTTGGGCACACAACATAATTTCATTGTGGAAATGTGGGTAATATTTGGTTGAGACGTTGATCAATGAAATGTCTACCTTTATCACACACTCAAAGACATCTATAAGTGTGTTGAATTCCCAATGTGTTATCACCATGCTTTCAACCATCTAAAAGCACAACCAAATTCCAATGGAAAAACAATGACTGATTTTTGGTTTAGTTGTCATCTAAATTAATGCTTATGAGGCTGCTGGTGCCTACCATCTCTCAGTCAGACTGCTCTATAAAATCATAGACTTAATTATAACATAATAACACACACAAATTTCAGCCTTAGGTCATTAATATGGTCGAATCCGGAAACTATCATCTCGAAAACAAAATGTTTATTAATTCAGTGAAATACGGAACCGTTATGTATTTTATCTAACTAGTGGCATCCATCAGTCTAAATATTCCTGTTACATTGCACAACCTTCAATGTTATGTCATAATTACGTAAAATTCTGGCAAATTAGTTCGCAATGAGCCAGGTGGCCCAAACTGTTGCATATACCCTTACTCTGCGTGCAATGAACGCAAGAGAAGTGACACAATTTCACCTGGTTAATATTGCCTGCTAACCTGGATTTCTTTTAGCTAAATATGCATGTTTAAAAATATATACTTCTGTGTTTTGATTTTAAGAAAGGCAATGGTGTTTATGGTTAGGTACACGTTAGAGCAACGACAGTCCTTTTTCGCGATTGCGCACTGCATCGATTAATTGCAACGCAGGACACGCTAGATAAACTAGTAATATCATCAACCATGTAGTTATAACTAGTGATTATGATTGATTACATTTAGTGCTAGCTTGCTCTTACCATGGCATTCTTACTGGTGGCTAGAGCGATGGACTAGTTAACGGTAAGGTTGCAAGATTGAATCCCTGAGCTGACAAGGTAAAAATGTGTAGTTCTGCCCTTGAACAAGGCAGTTAACCCACAGTTTCTAAGCAGTCATTGAAAATAAGAATGTGTTCTTAAGTTCATGTTGGCAGACGGCAGTATTTTCATGTCTGGATGAAATGCATGCCCAAATTCACCTGCCTGCTACTCATCCCCAGAAGATAAGCTATGCATATTATTAATAGATTTGGATAGCAAACACTCTGAAGTTTCTAAAACTGTTTGAATCATGTCTGTGACTATAACATAACTTATTTAGCAGGTGAAACCCCGAGGACAAAACATTCCGATTTTTTTTTTTGTGGTCAGTCTCTTTTTTATTGGGAATCCAGATTTCTAAGTGATTTATCAATTATTTACGTTAAAAAATACCTAAAGTTGTATTACAAAAGTAGTTTGAAATGTTTTGGAAAAGTTTACAGGTGACTTTTTCGATATTTTGTAGTCACGTTGCGCAAGTTGGAACCGGTATTTTTCTGGATCAAACGCGCCAAATAAATGGACATTTTGGATATATATCGACGGAATTAATCGAACAAAAGGACCATTTGTGATGTTTATGGGACATATTGGAGTGCCAATAAAAGAAGCTTGTCAAAGGTAAGGCATTAATTATATTTTTATTTCTGCGTTTTGTGTCGCGCCTGCAGGGTTGAAATATGGTTTCTCTCTTTGTTTACGGAGGTGCTATCCTCAGATATAAGCATTGTTTGCTTTCGCCGAAAAGCCTTTTTGAAATCTGACATGTTGGCTGGATTCACAACAAGTGTAGCTTTAATTTGCTATCTTGCATGTGTGATTTAATGAAAGTTATATTTTTATAGTAATTTATTTGAATTTGGCAAACTGCATTTTCCCTGTCTTTTGGACAGGTGGGACGCTAGCATCCGATATAACCTCTCTGGAATAACTGACTTGCCTAGTAAAATAAAGATGAAATAAAAGTGTAAAAAAAAAATGGGCAAAAAAAATCTTCAAAATCGGCATCCAAAATTACCAAATTCCTAATTAATCGGCCATTCCGATTAATTGGTCGACCTCTAGTATGTAGGCAGCAGCCTCTCTATGTTAGTGATGGCTGTTTAACAGTCTGATGGCCTTGAGATTGAAAAAGCTCATATCTCTCGGTCCTAGCTTTGATGCACCTGTACTGACCTCGCCTTCTGGATGGTAACGGGGTGAACAGGCAGTGGCTCGGGTGGTTGTTGTCTTTGATCTTTTTGGCCTTCCTGTGACATCGGGTGCTGTAGGTGTCCTAGAGCACAGGTAGTTTGCCCCTGGTTATACGTTGTGCAGACCACACTACCCTCTGGAGAGCCTTGCAGTTGTGGGCGGTGCAGTTGCCGTACCAGGCGGTGATACAGCCCGACAGGATGCTCTCAATTGTGCATCTGTAAACATTTGTGAGGGTTTTAGGTGACACAACACATTTCTTCAGCCTCTAGAAGCTGAAGAGGCGCTCAAGTCCACTACTGTTGTGTTGTCTGCAAACTTGATGATTGAGTTTGAGGCATGCATGGCCACACAGTCATGGGTGATCAGGGAGTACAGGAGAGGGCTGAGCATGCTCCCTTGTTGGGGCCCCAGTGTTGAGGATCAGCGAAGTGTAGGTGTTGTTTCCGATGTTAACTACATGGGGGTGGCCCGTCAGGAAGTCCAGGACCCATTTGCACAGGGCGGGGTTGGGGCCTCAAGCTTAATGATGAGCTTGGAGGGTACTATGGTGTTGAATGCTGAGCTATAGTCAATGAACAGCATTCGTACATACAATTGTTATTTAATCAGTTTGTGTCCAGTGGATAGGCACTGTATCTCATTTCTTGTCTCTCTTGAAATCTAACTATTGTGCAACATCTGACAAAGCAATCTATACATTCTATGAATATTCAAATGTTCTGCTTACACTCTGAAAGCCAATTTACACTTTACCGCGAGGTGTGTGCTGACTCTTAATCCAGGTGTTCCTTCTATTATAACCCTTGTCCCCAAGGGAGCCACATCAGCTTGCTAAAGGAGCCTCATCGACACCAATTCAGAGCTGATGCTTTTCAGCTCTCATCAACCATTTAGACATTGAGTGACTTTTAGATTGAGTTCTCCAATGTGTGTTATGATGCCCGGGGGGACACATACCAATAATGTCTGTCAGTTTGAAGAGGGGGCCAGGAGCAATACAGGGAGCTCTTGAGTGAGATTATCATCCCTGCTCCTCGTGTCAACATCTCCAGCTTTAGGCAATCCTATTACCTAGCTACCTGACTTCAGAAGTTTTATCTCCCCACGCAGCTGTTCCAGAGAACCATGCCATGACTTTATTGAAGCAGAGAACACCGGCCTCCTTCCTTGCTGATAAAACCTTCCCACTGTTTGAATGGTCCCTTGTACATACAGTGGGGCAAAAAAGTATTTAGTCAGCCACCAATTGTGCAAGTTCTCCCACCTCTTGAGAGAGGCCTGTAATTTTCATCATAAGTACACTTCAACTATGACAGACAAAATGAGAAGAAAAAATCCAGAAAATCACATTGTAGGATTTTTAATGAATTTATTTGCAAATTATGGTGGAAAATAAGTATTTGGTCAATAACAAAAGTTTATCTCAATACTTTGTTATATACCCTTTGTTGGCAATGACAGAGGTCAAACGTTTTCTGTAAGTCTTCACAAGGTTTTCACACACTGTTGCTGGTATTTTGGCCCATTCCTCCATGCAGATCTCCTCTAGAACAGTGACGTTTTGGGGCTGTTGCTGGGCAACACGGACTCAACTCCCTCCAAAGATTTTCTATGGGGTTGAGATCTGGAGACTGGCTAGGCCACTCCAGGACCTGGAAATGCTTCTTACGAAGCCACTCCTTCGTTGCCCGAGTGGTGTGTTTGGGATCATTGTCATGCACAAAGACCCAGCCACGTTTCATCTTCAATGCCCTTGCTGATGGAAGGAGGTTTTCACTCAAAATCTCACGATACATGGCCCCATTCATTCTTTCCTTTACACGGATCAGTCGTCCTGGTCCCTTTGCAGAAAAACAGCCCTAAAGCATGATGTTTCCACCCCATGCTTCACAGTAGGTATGGTGTTCTTTGGATGCAACTCAGCATTCTTTGTCCTCCAAACACGACAAGTTGAGTTTTTACCAAAAAGTTATATTTTGGTTTCATCTGACCATATGACATTCTCCCAATCTTCTTCTGGATCATCCAAATACTCTCTAGCAAACTTCAGACGGGCCTGGACATGTGTCCCCCTGCTTAAGCCAGTACGTCTGGCACTGCAGAATTTGAGTCCCTGGCGGCGTAGTGTGTTACTGATGGTAGGCTTTGTTACTTTGGTCCCAGCTCTCTGCAAGTCATTCACTAGGTCCCCCCGTGTGGTTCTGGGATTTTTGCTCACCGTTCTTGTGATCATTTTGACCCCACGGGTTGAGATCTTGCGTGGAGCCCCAGATCGAGGGAGATTATCAGTTGTCTTGTATGTCTTCCATTTCCTAATAATTGCTCCCACAGTTGATTTCTTCAAACCAAGCTGCTTACCTATTGCAGATTCAGTCTTCCCAGCCTGGTGCAGGTCTACAATTTTGTTTCTGGTGTCAGCTCTTTGGTCTTGGCCATAGTGTAGTTTGGAGTGTGACTGTTTGAGGTTGTGGACAGGTGTCTTTTATACTGATAACAAGTTCAAACAGGTGCCATTAATACAGGTAACGAGTGGAGGACAGAGGAGCCTCTTAAAAAAGAAGTTACAGGTCTGTGAGAGCCAGAAATCTTGCTTGTTTGTAGGTGACCAAATACTTATTTTCCAATATGGCAGAAAGGTAGAAGAGTGGTCACTACTGAGATGTACAGTATTCACGCGCTAACTTGGATCTAAAAGCTTAATGCGTCAGGTATTATTAAAGGGCCTCACACCGTGTTTTTTTCCTAAACAGAGCTCTATTGCAAAATTACACTTTTGTGTACTTAATGACTGGTTATAACGTGGAAATGACAAGATCAATCGGTGAAAACTATGACCATTCCTCTCCTCTTTTCAAGCCAAACCAATAAAATATAAAGTTGCTGATGGAGTCGCCATAGAGAAAGGAATAGGGCATAATTACTTTTGAATTGCAAATTTAGTGGCTAATCCAGAGCTCCTAGGTTAAGTAACAAAGTTAACACGTGGTGGTGCATTTTAAGACCCCCAAAAACAGGGACAACAATATTTCTGCATGCCCCTGACACTAAACTATTAGGACTGCAGAGTCTTTGTTTTCAAAGACCGCCTGGCCGTAGCATTAAGATTTCCCTTCACTGGAACTAAGGGGCCTAGCCTTAACCATTAAAACAGCCCCAGACCAGTATTCCTCCACCA
The DNA here is from genome assembly GCF_045791955.1 of Oncorhynchus clarkii lewisi. Taxonomy (NCBI): domain Eukaryota; kingdom Metazoa; phylum Chordata; class Actinopteri; order Salmoniformes; family Salmonidae; genus Oncorhynchus; species Oncorhynchus clarkii. The sequence continues at coordinate 30,884,260 of NC_092151.1, read as the reverse complement.
AACTTAGCAGTTGGCACTATGCATTGGGGCAGGTAGCATTGTCCTGGCATCCGCCAACTCCAGATTTGTCGGACTGCCAGATGGTGAAGCGTGATTCATCACTCCAGAGAACGCGTTTCCACTGCTTCAGAGTCCAATGGCGGCGAGCTTTACACCACTCCAGCTGACGCTTGGCATTGCATATGGTGATCTTAGGCTTGTGTGCAGCTCCTCGGCCATGGAAACCCATTTCATGAAGCTCCGGACTAACAATTATTGTGCTGACATTGCTTCCAGAGGCAGTTTGGAACTTGGTAGTGAATGTTACAACTGAGGACAGATGATTGTTACGGGTTATGCGCTACAGCACTCTGTGGTCCTGTTCTATGAGCATGTGTGGCCTACCACTTTACGCCTGAGCCGTTGTTGCTCGTAGATGTTTCCACATCACAATAACAGCAGAGGCAAGAGGCATTGTCGTTCCCTCTTTACACGACTGGGTTGGTGTGTCTGGACCATGATAGATCCTTATTGATGTGGACACAAAGAAACTTGAAGATCTTGATCCTGCTCCATAATAGCCTTTGCACATTCATCTGTCAAGTACCTTACGATCTGTTATTATGGAGGAAAAAAAGATGAGGAAAGGCAACTGAACTCTTCTGGGACACATCATATGTCTGTTAAACACAGTCAAATATGTTTCAGTACCACTGTTACATCTACGGAACAAGGCAGTTTGGAACAAAAGCCCATTTAATCATCTGCATAGACAGGCTTTCACAGAAGAAGGAGAGTGTTGTGCCATAGTCACTCAGCGGGCATTGATGTGCAAATCATCCCTTCCAACTTGCCTTTGCTTGAATGCATTGGGAGTCTGCTTTCTATTAAATAAATTGCTAAATAAATATATAACGCGGATGAATTTGGAGAGAGCTTCCATCGAGGGACTAAGATTTTATGGTCCAATATGTCCCTTATTCCTTTCAAAGTGTTTTACAATGGGCCAGGGAGACTTGGCTTCAAAAGAACAGCCACTCTCCACTGAACTGCTCTCCTGACTCTCTTGGATGTTAGTTTTTCATGCCAGGTCCTGAGAGGTAGCTACAAAGCCTAAAGTACAAACCAAAGCAAAGAGTCACTGTTAACATCGCTCAATGTTTTATTCATAGTCGGCACTTACTTTCATAGATAAGGGGTGTCATTGTTATTGTGCCCGGCAAAAGTTGGTGGAGGTAGTTTTTATTTCGTTTTGTCATTATAATTTGTTTGAGGTGGGGTTTACAGGTACAAAAATAAATGTAAAAAAAAGAGCTTTGCACACATGGATTGTACAATATTTGCACCTTTTTTTTTTTTTAATTCTTCAAGATCTGTCACGTTAGTTGTTGATCATTGCTAGACAGCCATTTTCAAGTCTTGCCCTGGATTTAAGTCGACTTAAGTCAAAACTGTAACTAGGTCAACATTCAGTGTCTCCAGTGTATGCAACTCCAGTGTATATTTGGCCTTGTGTTTTAGGTTATTGTCCTGCTGAAAGGTGAATTTGTCTCCCAGTGTCTGTTGGAAAGCAGAATGAACCAGGTTTTTCTCAAGGATTTTGCCTGTGCTTAGCTCTATTTCGTTTATTTTTATCCTAAAGAAAACTCCCTAGTCCTTGCTGACAAGCATAACCATAACATGATGCAGCCACCACCATGCTTGAAAATATGAAGAGTGGTACTCAGTGATGTGTTGTATTTGCCCCAAACATAACACTTTGTATTCAGGACATGAAGTTAATTTCTTTGACACATTTGTTGCTGTTGTACTTTATTGCAAATAGGATGTATGTGTTGGAATATTTTTATTCTGTACAGGCTTTCTTTGCACTCTGTCATTTAGGTTAGTATTGTGGAGTAACTAAAATGTTGTTTATCCATCCAGTTTTCCCCTATCACAGCCTTTAAACTCTGTAACTGTTTTAGTCACCATTGGCCTCATGGTGAAATCCCTGAGAAATGTCCTTCCTCTCCTGCAACTGAGTTAAGGATGCCTGTATCTTTGTAGTAACTGGGTGTATTGATTCACCATCCAAAGAGTAATTCATATCTTCACCATGCTCAAAGGGATTCTCTTTTATTTTTACCTATCTACCAATAGGTGCCCTTCTTTGTGAGCCATTGGGAAACCCTCCTGGTCTTTGTGGTTGAATATCTGTTTGAAATTCACTGTTCGACTGATGGACCTTACAGATAATTGTTCTGAATGTGTGGGGTACAGAGATGAGGTAGTCATAAAAAAATTGCACACAGGGTCCATGCAACATATTATGTGACATTTTTACTCTTGAACTTATTTAGGCTTTCCATAAAAAGGTTGAATACTTATTGACTAAAGACATTTCAGCTTTTGTATTTTTTATTCATTTGTCAAAATGTCTAAAAACATAATTCCCCTTTGACATGATGGGGTATTGTGTGTAGGCCAGTGACACAAAATCTCAATTTAATACATTTTAAATGCAGGCTGTAACACAACATAATATGGAAAAGGTCAAGGGGTGTGAATACTTTCTGAAGGCACCATAATTGGTTTGTATGTGTGGGGCTTTAGCTGAGATTGTTCTTTGCAGAGTCAAGTATATTTGTCCAGACCTCAATTGTTCCTTGCCTAGCACCATTCATTCTCTCTGTCAATAATTCTAATGTTATAACTTCTAATAGTAACTGTATCCACTGGTTAAATATGAGAGAGTGAGGTAATCATCTTAGAGCCAACATACTGTATCTTTCGCAGCAGTGCTGCCTGCCAGCAGTAATCTTCTCTGATTGATTGAGATATTCAAGGGGCTGTCACAGTTAAGTAACATAATATATGCAAAGCATTAAATATTTAAATTCATGCACTTCAAAAGTTATTTTGTAACTTTGCCCCAGAAGCATTTAACTGCAGGGCAATCCCACATCATATGAAGGAATGTGCCTACCTGATTTAGGGGACACAGTGAACAGTTGGGAGTTGGGGCCAATTCATCCTAAATTGTTTCCTTGGTGTTAAATACAGTCTGTGAATAAACTTAAAATGTATAAATTGATGGTTGGGATTACGGGATGCCAAGGTCATATTTTTCCACATGCTGTACCAGTTAAAGGGTTGTTCAGATTCAATTAGATCCGTCGACTAAAATGTAGTTGCCTGCTGATGTGTATGGAATATTTTCAAACCATTACTGTCCATGATATTGGTAAGTGTACCGATTCCACATTTGGAACATTGCGGGATGCAAAAGGACACCCTCCAGATTACAAGGCATTATTGTGAAATATTGGAGTATCGGCATGCCATTTTGATTCCCAGTTACAAATGTTTTTAAATTTAATGCTGAATAGAAATTGTGTGAGCAATTATAGGTCCAAAGCGTAGTTTATATTGTTTAAGGGATATATCAGTGAAGACCGCCTCTTCCAGGGCAATTGGAGACACCATATTTCTCTCTATACTCAGCCAGAGGGCAGAAAAAGTGTTGAAAATTGTTAACCTTGCCATACACTTTTTGAAACCGCACTATGAATTTTATCACAATAGCCAGAAGGGCAAGTATTGAAGTGCAGAAATTCAGCCGTGGCCATGTATTAATTTTGACAATAGATATTAAAGGAACTGGGATATTATTCGATCTACGGAGGTCAGATTAAATTGATTGGAGCGTTCTGTTAAAGTTTCTGGCAATGTTTCATGTAAGTAAGGAAATATATCTACTCCCAAATATTTAAAATGGGAAATTATTGGGATTCCATAGGTAGAGATGGAGTCCTCCATCGGGGTCTTGAGAGGCAGTAGAGCTGATATATTGTCTAGATATAGTAAAATATTGTCTGTGTATAATGAGATGAAGTGATCAGTAGATTTTAGATTTTTTCCTTAGATTGACGAATTGCTTGGGCCAGGGATATTGGATATTGGATCGCCTTGTCTGCTGCCTCTAGCGAATCTGAACTCAGCAGAGCAGATATTGGCTGAGGGATTAGCATATAGTATTTTAATCATATTAATGAAATTGGAGCCAATTCCCATATGTTCCAAGACCAGAGATATGACCATTCTAGTCTTTCTGCATCGAGAGACAATACAGCCCAAGGAGCTGTTGTTTCTGATGATGCATCTAGGATATGTAATAGTCGACAGACGTTATCAGAGGATAAACGCTTTTTAACAAACACACTTTGGTCCAGTGGAGCAATTTGACTAAGTAAATCTCAAGACGGGAGAAAAACAGTTTAATATCTGTGTTTATCAAAAATAGTTCTCACTGTCCCCCCCTATCTTAGATTTTTTATTTTTTATTAATAGTGCTGTATTCACATCTCTGCTAAATGAACCTTTGTGAACGAACGGGCGTATTAATCATTTCGAGCAATGGTGCAGCTAATTTTTTTTTTTTAAATAGACCTCAGTGGGAATACTTTCACATCCAGGTGATTTACTTTTATTCATGCTATCCAATGCCCTTTTGAGTTCATTGAGAGAGATTTAGGATCCCAGCAAGGTGGCTTCCTCTGTTGAGAGAAGTTGAGTTCCTAATTCTTTTAGAAAAGACTTATGGAGCGGTCAAGATATTAACAATTGTTACCCGGGGGAAAACGGGGGAGGGTCATGCTTTTTCCATTTCAGTCAGAGGGGGGTTAGTATTTTTTTTATTTAGTCCAGGGGAGGGTAATGTAATTTGTAATCGATTAAATATCATATTGCTTAGTGTTGTGGAATTAGTTGCATATTATATCTCGATGTGTGTACGATGCTGCCCTTGATTCTCTGCTGGGCGTGCAATATCAAGTGCGCTTAGTGTGGTCTCAATCAAATGATGCATAACCTATACTATAGGCTACAGGACCAGCCTATATGAAGAGCATGCTGGGAGAAGCACAAGGCAAAGTTATATTTATATTTCTTCCTGAGTGTTTTCACTGCTGGGATGGTGTTTATAAAACTAAGCTACACTGCATTATACACTGCAATGGATAGGCGTTCACAATCATGAGCCCTGGCCTGACCTGCTCTTGCTGATGTAAACCCTTTTGTGCTGCCTAACCACAGCTGTTCTGTTTACAGTGGCACTTCAGGAGGCAAGTCAAAGGCTTATCTATGCACGCAGACTAGGCCTACTGGTGTCCAGTTCAGTTGAGAAGGAGAGCGTGAAGATTAAGAGGACCAGAGGTAAGCTTGTTACTGCTATAAATGATTTGAATAAAAACAATATGTTTCGTTGCCCATAATGAAGCTATTTATCAGAGTTATTGCCCTCACAATAAGCCATATTTAAGTAATTTACATAACTTACATTACTATGAAGCTGAAGCCACAGAGACGGACAGCGCATGGGTGCTGAAAGTAGGCTACTTTGAGAAGGCCTAATTCATTTAAACAGTCTTCATAGTAAGTAGGCTTTGTGTTGGAGCTAATTTCCTACTATTCAAGAAATAAGAGGTAGACCTACCTGTTTGACAGACTAAATTATAGTCCACTATCCATTTTGTCAGCCAATTACTTCAGTCACCATGCACTACTTCAATATGTCAGTGAAGGGATGCATCACATCTGGCCGTGATCGGGAGTCCCATAATGCAGCGCACAATTGGCCTAGCATTGTCCGGGTTTGGTCGGGGTAGGCCGGCATTGTAAATAAGAATTTGTTCATAACTGACTTGCCTAGATAAATAAAGGTTAAATAAAATAAAAAATAAAAAAAAGTTAAAACCAGGGCTTGAATTGAGGGGTATGTGAAGGTGGCTACAAGCATAGGCCTACCCCTTGTTAGTTTAAGATTTAACTTGATTATATACAGCAATTCAGAGACTGCTTAACAACCTTCTGTAGCCGTGGAGACCAAAAATGTACTTTGCTTGAGAAGTAATGTGTGATTTTGTCCCTATCAATGACGTTTGATAGTGATAGAAGTAATTTATGATTTTGTCATTATCAATAACATTTCAACAAGCTATTAAACAACATACTAACTTTAAATCAGTCAGGCGCAAGCCAGGTAGCCTAACAAAGAATGAAACGGAATTATTTAGGCTGTATTACTATTATTTCAAGGCTATGGCCTGCCATTTAAGAAATCAATTGTGAAGCATTTGTGACACCCTAGAGGCTGGCAGCAGTGGTCAGCATTTCAACAACACAATAACCGCACTTCAACAACATGCCTATGCATTCTGCATTTAGGCTGTATAAATTTTAAAAAATGATGACTCAGAATTAAATAATAATGAAATGAAAAATGCCTTATTAAGCTATATAGTCATTCCACAGTGCCTTTGAATTCACTTTAAGAATCAACAGTTTGGCCCGTCTTTGGTTTGAGGATCATGCGGTGAGCTCTGCGTGCTAATTTAGCCTAGCAGATGCTCCTATATTCCCATGCCCTAATCACAGTCAACACTCATTTATTTTGTAACAACAATATTATGGAATAAAATAGAATACATTAGAAAATGATAGTTTCCCAAATGAAAAGTGCATGTACAGTGCATTACGAAAGTATTCGGACCCCATCACTTTTTTCACATTTTGTTACGTTACAGCATTATTCTAAAATAGATACAATATTTTTTTCCCTCATCAATCTACATACAATACCCCAAACTGAAAAAGCATTTTAGACATTTTAGCAAAAACAAAAACATACGTATTCAGACCCTGTGATTGAGACTCGAAATTGAGCTCAGATGCATCCTGTTTCCATTGATCATCCTTGAGATGTCTCTACAACTTGGTAACTTTACCTGTGGTAAATTCAATTGATTGAACATGATTTGGAAAGGCACACACACCTATATAAGGTCCCACAGTTGACAGTGCCTGTCAGAGTAAAAACCAATCCATGAATTCGAAGGAATTGTCAGTAGAATTCCAAGACAGGATTGTGTCGAGACACAGCTCTGGGGAAGGGTACCAAAACATTTCTACAGCATCGAAGGTCCCCAGGAACACAGTGGCCTCCATCATTCTTACATGGAAGAAGTTTGGAAACACCAAGACTCTTCCTAGAGCAGGGCGCCTGGCCAAACTGAGCAATCGGGGTAGAAGGGCCTTGGTCAGGGAGGTGACCAAGAACCCAATCTTCACTCTGACAGAGCGCCAGAGTTCCTCTGTGGAGATGGGAGAACCTTCAAGAACGACAACCATATCTGCAGCACTCCACCAATCAGGCCTTTATGGTGGAGTGGCCAGATGGAAGCACACAACCAAGACAACGCAGGAGTGGTTTTGGGACAAGTCTTGAGTGGCCCAGCCAGAGCCCGGACTTGAACCTGACCGAACAGCGGTTTTGTCACAAAACTAATACCATCGCTGAAACAAAGATGTTTCTGCAGAGTTGTTCTGCCAAGTTATTCAAGGAAAGAGGAGGGCTTCACACCACTCTCTCACTTGAGTACCGTACCTAGTTATTTAAAGATTCTCATTTTGCTTTTTTGTAGCTTTGTCAACTATGTGTGTGTTATTTATACCTGTTAGCACCTGTCCCTGTAGGCTTTACAGACGCTACCCACCTCTTGGCTGCTGGCAGAGACACGCTGAGTTCATCTCAGCCTATGCTACCCTTTTTGGCCCTGACAGAGACATGGATAACCCCAGAGAACATTACTCCAGCTGTTCTTTCTTCATCTGACTAGGTTTTCTCTAACAGTCACAGAGCATCTGGTCGTCGCAGTGGTGGCACAGGTCTACTAATTTATCTTAAGTGGAGATGTTCTCTTTTCTCCCTCTCTCACCTGTCCACCTCCTCACTTGAATTCCATGCTGTCACTGTCACTTGTCTACTCAAGCTGAACATTGTTGTCATATATCGCCCTCCAGGTGCCCTTGAAGAGTTTCTCAATAAGCTTGACACCTTGATAAGCTAATTTCCTGATGATGGCTCACCGCTCTTCGTACTTGGCGACTTCAACCTCCCTATATCTGCCTTCAATTAATTTATTTCCAACTCTCTCTTTCCCCTCCTTGCCTCTTTTGATCTCACTCTTTCCCAATCCCCTCCAACTCACAAGGCAGGCAGTACACAAGGCAGGCAGTACCTCATCTTTACTAGAGGTTGCTCGCCTACTAATCTCACTGCTAACCCCCTCCAGATGGTCATGTGCCGTCGCAATCTTCGCTCTCTCTCTCTCCCACAACTCTCTCCTCTTCTATCCCATCATCTCTACCTTCTGCTAAATCATTCTCCCTTCTTTCTCCAGATTCTGCCTGGTAACTGTTTGTAATGATTTGTCTGCTGGGCGCTGTTCTCAGATAATCGCATGGTATGCTTTCGTCGTAAAGCCTTTTTGAAATCTGACATCGTGGTTGGATTAACAAGAAGTTCATCTTTAAACCGATGTACAACACTTGCATGTTTAATAAATTTGTATAATTAGTATTTCTGTCTTTTAATTTTGCGCTCTATAATTTCACTGGATGTTGGCCAGGTGGGACGCTACCGTTCCACACCCCCTAGAGAGGTTAAACAGGTCAACATTCCCAAAGCCGTGGGCCAGATGGATTGCCAGGACGTGTAGTTAAAGCAAGCGCGGACCAACTGGCAAGTGTCTTCACTGACATTTTCAACCTCTCCCTGACTGAGTCTGTAATACTGACATGTTTCAAGCAAACCACCATAGTCCCTGTGACCAAGGAAGTGAAGGTAACCTGCCTAAATTATTACCGTCCCATAACACTCACGTCGGTAACCATGAAGTACTTTGAAAGGCTGGTCATGGCTCACATCAACAGCATCCTCCCGGATACCCTAGACCCACTCCAATGCGCAAACCGCCCCAACAGATCCACAGATGACCTAATCACACTCCACACTGCCCTTTCCCACCTGGACAAAAGGAAACACCTACGTGAGAATGCTGCTCATTGACTACAGCTCAACACCATAGTGCCCACGAAGCTCATCACTAAGCTAAGGACCCTGGGACTAAACACCTCGCTCTGCAACTGAATCCTGGACTTCCTGACGGGCCGCCCCCAGATGGTAAGGGTAGGCAACAACATGTCTGCCATGCAGATCATCAACACTGGGGCCCCATCAGTGGTTCCTCCTTTAAAAGTTGCAGCGTACTGTGGTGCAGCTTGCATGGTGCAGCGAAATTCTATGGCACGTTATTTAAGTATGAACCACTAGTACCATTAATTTAAAAAAATATATTCTAGTCTAACTAATAGCCAAACGGAGATTTAGTGAAAATAAAAACTCATTGATTTATGAAGACCAGTCCCCATGCTTGTCTCAGACCAGAGCAAAATGGGGCTAAAATAGTTGCAGGCTATTGCTTCAAATCCTATTGCTTCTAACTTCAATATGCTCTTTAAATAAACGTCTTGGGGAGTCCCTTTTGCGGGACAACTTGCGGTGAAACTGGAGGACGCGCAAGTCAAATAAATAATCATAAATATTATGGATTTTAAACATTTATGTACATATACAGTTTCTGTTATGCACGTGAGTGAGGACCCAAAAGCGGTTTAACAAAAACAGAGTCCTTTAATGTCAAAACACAGGGAAGACATAGATCCTCTTCAAATGTATATAATGGCAAAATAGACAACCCGCAGAGAGGGCGACAAATGAATCATAAAGTCCTTCTGATATTCACAGAAGAGTCCCCCTTCTTAGCAGCAGAGGAGAATAGCTGGGTTAGAGTCTCCTTCTTAGCAGCAGAGGAGAATAGCTGGGTTAGCGGCGACAGACTGCTGGTCTCTCTGGGTAGGCGCGGGTCGTAGAGGACAGAGGTACCTGATCACACGTAGCCTCAGATGAACAGGCAGATTCCGACAGGACAGGACAAGGGTGAAGCAAACGAGACGATAGTTTGGTTCTGGCATGAGAAACTCAAACGAGAATCTGACAAAGACAGAAGCAGGAACAGAGAGAGAAATAGAGACCTAATCAGAGGGAAAAAGGGAACAGGTGGGAAAAGGGTGAACGAGGTAGTTAGAGAAGATGAGGAACAGCTGGGGGAAGGAGAGGAAGAGAAGGTAACCTAAAACGATCAGCAGAGGGAGACGGAGTGAAGAGAAAGAACAGGAACAAGACATAATATGACAATACATGACAGTTGAAGTCATTAAAACTTTTTTTTTGAACCACTCCACAAATGTCTTGTTAACAAACTATAGTTTTGGCATATTGGTTAGGACATCTACTTTGGCAATAACATAAGTCATTTTTGTTTACAGACAGATGATTTCACGTATAATTCATTGTATCACAATTGCAGTGGGTCAGAAGTTTACATACACTAAATTGACTGTGCCTTTAAACAGCTTGGAAAATTCCAGAAAATTATGTCATGGCTTTAGAAGTTTCTGATAGACTAATTTACATCATTTGAGTCAATTGGAGGTGTACCTGTGCATGTATTTCAGGGCCTACCTTCAAACTCAGTGCCTCTTTGCTTGACATCATGGGAAAAGCAAAAGAAATTAGCCAAGACCTCAGAAAAAAAAATTGTAGAAGTCTGGTTCATCCAGCAATTTCCAAACACCTGAAGGTACCACGTTCATCTGTACAAACAATAGTACACAAGTATAATCACCATGGGACCACGCATACCGCTCATGAAGTAGACACGTTCTGTCTCCTAGAGATGAACAAACTTTGGTGCTAAAAGTGTAAATCTATCCCAGAACAACAGCAAAGGACCGTGTGAAGATTCTGGAGGAAACGGGTACAAAATTATCTATATCCACATTAAAACGAGTCCTATATCGTCATAACCTGAATGGCCGCAAAGCAAGGAAGATGCCACTGCTCCAAAACCGCCATAAAAAAAGACAGACTACGGTTTGCAAATCCACATGGGGACAAAGATCATACTTTTTGGAGAAATGTCCTCTGGTCTGATGAAACAAAAATAGAACCTTTTGGCAATAATGATCATCTTTATGTTTGGAGGAAAAAGGGGGAGGCTTGCAAGCCAAAGAACACCATCCCAACTGTGAAGCACGGGATGTCAGCATCATGTTGTGGGGGTGCTTTGCTGCAGAAGGGACTGGTGCACTTCACAAAATAAATATCATCATGAGGAAGATAAATTAGGTGGATATATTGAAGCAGCATCTCAAGACATCAGTCAGGAAGTTAAAGCTTGGTCGCAAATGGGTCTTCCAAATGGACAATGACCCCATGCATACTTCCAAAGTTTTGGCAAAATAGCTTAAGGATAACAAAGTCCATTTATTGGAGTGGCCATCACAAAGCCCTGACCTCAATCCTATAAAAAATGTGTGGACACAACTGAAAAAGCGTGTGCGAGCAAGGAGGCCTACAAACCTGACTCAGTTACACCAGCTCTGTCAGGAGGAATGGACCAAAATTCACCCAACTTGAACTTGAAATAAATCATTCTCTCTACTATTATTCTGACATTTCACATTCTTAAAATAAAGTGGTGATCCTAACTGACCTAAGAGAGGGCATTTTTACTTGGATTAAATGTCAGGAATTGTGAAAAACTGAGTTTAAATGTATTTGGCTGAGGTGTATGTAAACTTCCGACTTAAACAGTAAGTGTCTTATATCGGCTGAAATTTAACTGCACTGTCTGATTTACAGTAGCTTTTACAGCGAATACATGCCATGGGATTGTTTGAGGACGACTCCCCACATCAAAATATTTTTCCACCGGCACAGGTTTCATACAATTACATATAACGATAAAATATTCACTTACTTTTTAAAAATCTTCCTCTGATTTGTCATCCAAAGGGTCCCAGCTATAACATGTAGTGTTGTTTTGTTAGATAAAATCCTTCTTTATATCCCAAAAAGTCTGTTTAGTTGGCGCCATCGATTTTAGTAATCCACTCGTTCAACTTGCAGAGGAAGGAATTCGTAATCTGAAAATCTACCCCTAAACTTTGTTTCAACAAGCCAAAATACATTTCTATTTACTCCTCAGATACCCTAAAATGTAATCAAACTATAATATGTATTTCGGAAAGAAGTATGTTCAATATGAAACCGATTTTAGCAGGTGCGTAATGTCTTCATGGCGCACGCAAACATGAATTTCCAAGACTGTGTCCCTCGACTAAAACTTTTATTTCTTATTGGTTTTTGAAGTTAGACTGCTTACACGCTGGGGAAGCCATAGGAATTGCATCCATGGAGCAAATTTTCAATATGACCTTTCTCTTGCCTTTCTAAGAGGATGGTCTCTCCAAAAAAAATGTCAGGTTGGTTTTCTTTGGATTTTTCTCCTACCATATCTATTGTAATATATTCTCCTATATTATTTTAACATTCTACAAACTTCAACGTGTTTTTTTTCCAATGAAACCAATTGTATGCATATCCTAGCTTCAGGGCCTGAGCTACAGGCAGTTTACTTTGGGCACGTCATTCAGGCAGGAAGTGGAGAAAAAAGGGGCCTAGCCCTAAGAAGTTAAATAAATAAGACCTACACCACTTTTATCAGCACATTACTCAACACTAGTAAGACTCATGTCGCCTTTGGTAGGCCTACAGTATATCGAAAAACATGACGTGACTCTCTGCCAGGATTGGAGGATTCTAAATTAAAACCAAAAGCCACCTCATGGGTTTCCAGGTGGCGGCCGGCAAGTGTAAAGCATTTTGCACTGCGGGAGCCCCCATAAACTCCGGAGCCCCCATCCACAAAGTATCAAAATATAGAGAGGTTTTGGTAAAGGTATATTGTCATGCTAATATCCAATTATGAGCTATTATAATACGGTACATGGTGTCCAGGTCAGGATAACCAAAACATTTATTTATTAAAGACTATCAGAAATAATGTTGGACCTTATTTATTTTGATCCAAAGCCATGAATAAGTGAGTCACTCAGCTTTATGTAGGTGCCGCAATATGACTGTGTAATCTACTTGATAGTATATAAAGATATTTTGGAGGTTATTTTGTTTTCAAAAAAACAAGAGAGCGATTGTAATCTGAATAAAGGCCAAAATAATATTTGTAACGGCCAAAACATTTATTTATGTTTTTAGAGGGAGAGATATGCTGGGCCAATTGTGCACCGCCAATAAAGGCCAAAATATAGCCCTGCTAATAGCCATAATGGCACTGCACAACATGACCGTGTGTTTGAAAGAGTATTTTCCAGGAAGCAATCATTTGTTTACCTTCAGTAGACAACTTTGTTCCAATATTTCTGTAATTCAGTGATATGTCTTTCCATAGTAATTCATTATGGAGCCATAACTAAATAAACATCAGCATTTTGAAATAGTATTTTTATCATTATTTTATGAACAAAAGCATAAAGAATGCTGATGAAGAAATACTGTACTGCTGTTTTGAGTTAGAAATGTAACACTTCAGAGTACTTAAGCATCAAATACATTGCAGGTAGGGGGATGTTCACACCTACAGTAGCCGGGCTAAAAATAGTCTATTGTCCTGCTAATCGGGCTACAAGTGATTGAAAATCTGTTTTCAAAACACCACCAGCTGTCCATCACTACTGTAAATATAAACACAGCATCTTGTTTACATCTTGTTTACATTCTTTATTGTAACCACAATGTCACAAATAATTTGTATCTACCTTTCCAATTACTTTTAGAGTTTGGGATTCATTTGATTAATATTATGGTGTTTCTATTCCAAAAAAACAAACAAAACAAAAACTCTGGGTTTCCGTTAGCTGTACAACGTGACAGAGTACAGTACTGGACTAATTAACTAAAGAGTGCAGTGTCCTGCAGGCACGCGGAGACCGGGGTTCAATTCCTGGGAGGAAGGAGTAGGCTGTCCTTGTAAACAATAATTTGTTTTTAACTGCATAACATTTCTACACCCTAATTTTCTAATTCTAGTCTAACTAATACCCAAACGGTGATTCAGTGAAAATACAAATTATTTTATTAATGAAAGCATAAAGATGCCATTACAATGTTTTAGTTTGAACCTGCAGACTGGCACTAAGAACAGAACATTTCCCTAGTCAGCGGAGGTCCACCCCGTCCCCCTTCCTCCTTCTCCCTTCCCCATTGGCTAGGTTGGTCTTCTGTGTGCGGCTCTGCGGCCCATCCCATGCCCGCTGCCCTTGTGCCTTGAACCTCGTGCAGTTTCTGTGGATACAGCTGGAGAACTGCAAAGCAGTCCCATTGTGTGCCACTCTGGAGCCATGACCAATATAGTATATTGTCCTGCTAATAACAGGGTTAATAATATAAATGTTAGAATATCCAACGGGCTTTTATATAATTCTAAATTAATAATAATTATTATAATAATTGCTTTGTTTAAAAAATAATATTTGGGAAATGATTTTGTTTTCAAATAACGTAAAATGAGCGAGAAAAAGGCCATTCTTGAACATTGTTACTAATTTGTAAATAAAACCAGTTTGTTATTTGGAATGCTTTATTTCTGTTTTTAGAGGGAGTGAAACCAAAAACCTACAGTCATCTCAGGCGAGGATGCCACAGTTATTGAACCACAGTTATTGAACCACCCTGGGGCGGCAGGGTAGCCTAGTGGTTAGAGCGTTGGACTAGTAACCGGAAGGTTGCGAGTTCAAACCCCCGAGCTGACAAGGTACAAATCTGTCGTTCTGCCCCTGAACAGGCAGTTAACCCACTGTTCCCAGGCCGTCATTGAAAATAAGAATTTGTTCTTAACTGACTTGCCTTAAATAAAGGTAAAATAAAAATAAATAAAAAAATCTGTAGCAACACACCTTGCACTGCTATGCAGTGTCTTAGACCATTGCTCCACTCAAGCGCTGTACAAGGTAACTGGTCTGGAGTGGCATACAGTACTACATTAAATAATCCTAACAAAATAAAATAATAAAAACCTTAGTATGACAACAGTTTAGTAAGTAATACTGAAGTTGTGCACAATTATCAGTTTCTATTTAGGTTTATGTCGCCCATTCATTGTCAGTTAGAGACGTAGTAGGACCCAAAACAATAATCAGTGCTCAAACTCCCCCTTTCACTGGTCTGGGTCAATGAAGTGGTGACGCAGGGTACCGTACTACATCACAAATTAGTCCCACGGTGTAAGCTCGCAACTTTTAAAGGAGAAACCACTGTAGTCCACTCCTGTACTCCCAGTTCACCCACGACTGCGTGGCCAAACACCACTCCAACACCATCATTAAGTTTGCTGATGAAACAACAGTAGGCCTGATCACCGACAATGATGAGACAACCCATAGGGAGGAGGTCAGAGATATGGCAGTGCGGTGCCAGGACAACAACCTCTCCCTCATGTGAGCAAGACAAAGGAGCTGATTGTGGCTTAAGCCATGTTTCAGTCAGGCCAATCACATCAAGATTATGATCAATGATTAGTTCATTGACTATAACTGCCTTGGAAGTGAGAGATCTACCATTAAGCAGCCCTATTTTGAGATGTGAGGTATCACAATTTCTTTCAATAATGGCAGGAATGGATGATGTACAGAAACAGATGAGCTCTGTTTCGCTTACTCAGATGCTTTTTCCGGGGAGATACACTCAACAACTTGTGAATTGAAGGACAATTATGAAAACACAGAGACGGGGGGGGGGGATTCTGCCTTCTTGGTCTTCACCTTTACCTAAGATTTTGAGTTTTGGTAATTTTGAGTTTCTTATCCTTATGATTACTCTGCTGTTTTCAATCAGGATCTCAGCGATCACTGCCTCATTGCCTGCATCTGCTATGGGTCTGCGGTCAAACCACAACCCCTCATCACTGTCAAACGCTCCCTAAAATACTTCTGCGAGCAGGTCTTTCTAATCGACCTGGCCCGGGTATCCTGGAAGGATATTGACCTCATCCCTTCAGTCGAGGATGCCTGATTGTTCTTTAAACGTAATTTCATCACCATCTTAAATAAGCATACCCCTTTCAAAAAATGTATAACTAAGAACAGATATAGCCCTTGGTTCTCTCCAGACCTGACTGCCCTCGACCAGCACAAAAACATCCTGTGGCGGACTGCACAAGCATCGAATAGTTCCCGAGATACGCAACTTTTCAGGGAAGTGAGGAACCAATGCACGCAGGCAGACAGGAAAGCAAAGGCAAGAATTTTCAAACAGAATTTTGCATCCTGTAGCTCTAACTCCAAAAGGTTTGGGGACACTGTAAAGTCCATGGAGAATAAGATCACCTCCTCCCAGCTGCCCACTGCACTAAGGCTAGGTAACACTGTCACCAAAGATGAATCCACAATACCCTAGAATTTCAATAAGCATTTCTCTATGGCTGGCCATGCTTTCCTCCTGGCTACCCCAACCCCGGACAACAGCTCCGAACCCCCCGCAGCTACTTGCCCAAGCCTCCTCAGCTTCTCCTTCACCCAAATCCAGATAGCAGATGTTCTGAAAGAGCTGCAAAACCTGGACCCGTACAAATCAGCTGGACTAGACAATCTGAACCCTCTCTTTCTAAAATGATCCACCACCATTGTTGCAACCCCTATTATCAGTCTGTTCAACCTCTCTTTCATATCATCCGAGATCCCTAAAGATTGGAAGCTACCGCTGTCATTCCCCTCTTCAAAGGGGTTGACACTCTAGACTCAAACTGTTACAGACTTACATACATCCTGCCCTGCCTTTCTAAAGTCTTCAAAAGCCAAGTTAACAAACAGATCACTGACCATTTCGAATCCCACCATACCTTCTCCGCTGTGCAATCCGGTTTCCGAGCTGGTCACGGGTGCACCTCGGACACACTTAAGGTACTAAACGACATCATTACCGCCATTGATAAAAGACAGTACTGTGCAGCCATCTTCATCGACCTGGTCAAGGCTTTCGACTCTGTCAATCACCGTATTCTTATTGGCAGACTCAACAGCCTTGGTTTCTCAAATGACTGCCTCGCCTTCTCAAATTACTGCCTCGCCTGGTTCACCAACTACTTCTCAGACAGAATTCAGTGTGTCAAATCAAAGGGCCTGTTGTCCGAACCTCTGGCAGTCTCTATGGGGGTACCACAGGGTTCAATCCTCGGGCCGACTCTTTTCTCTGTATATATCAACGATGTCGCTTTTGCTGCGGGTGATTCCCTGATCCACCTCTATGAAGACGATACCATTCTTTATACATCTGGCCCTTCTTTGGACACTGTGTTAACAAACCTCCAAACCAGCTTCAATGCCATACAACACTCCTTCTGTGGCCTCCAACTGCTCTTAAATGCTAGTAAAACCAAATGCATGCTTTTCAACCGTTCACTGCCCGCACCCGCCTGCCCAACTAGCATCACTACTCAGACTCATATTAAACATCTCCAATCCAAAATTAAATCTAGAATCGGCTTTCTATTTTGCAACAAAGCCTCCTTCACTCAGGCCGACAAACATACCCTCGTAAAACTGACTATCCTACCGATCCTCGACTTCGGCGATGTCATTTACAAAATAGCCTCCAACACTCTACTCAGCAAACTGGATGCAGTCTATCACAGTGCCATCTGTTTTGTCACCAAAGCCCCATACACCACCCACCAATGCGACCTGTATGCTCTTGTCAGCTGGCCCCCGCTACATATTTGTCACCAGACTCATTGGCTCCAGGTCATCTAGAAGTCTTTGCTAGGTAAAGCTCTACCTTATCTCAGCTGGTCACGATAACAACACCCACCCGTAGCACGCGCTCCAGCAGGTATATCTCACTGGTCATCCCCAAAGCCAACACCTCCTTTTACCGCCTTTCCTTCCAGTTCTCTGCTGCCAATGACTGGAACAAATTGCAAAGATCGCTGAAGCTGGAGACCTATATTTTCCTTACTGACTTTAAACATCAACTATCTAAGCAGCTAACCTTTTCGCTGCAGCTGTACATAGCCCATCTGTAAATAGCCCATTCAATCTACCTTATTCAATCCCCATATTGTTTTTATTTACTTTTTTGCTCTTTTGCACACCAGTATTTCTGCTTGCACATGACCATCTGCACATCTATCACTCCAGTGTTAATTTGCTAAATTGTAATTACTTCGCTACTATGGCCTATTTATTGCCTTACTTCCTCACGTTATTTGCACACACTGTATATAGATTTTCTTTTTTTTCTATTGTGTTATTGGCTGTACGCTTGTTTATTCCATGTGTAACTCTGTGTTGTTGTTTGTGTTGCACTGCTTTGCTTTATATTGGCCAGGTCGCAGTTGTAAATGAGAAGGTGTTCTCAACTAGCCTACCTGGTTAAATAAAGGTGAACAACAAACAAAAAAAACATTTTAAAAAATTACACATTTAGTTTTGTTTGGGGTTGATGAAAAAGCAGCCAGTTGGTGCAAATGGTTATATTTTCTATGTGTGTCATTTTGAAGCAGGTGTGGTTCTTGGAAGATTGCTATATCAGCATGGTTTCTTGCTAGCATATCCAGACAGCTGGAACATTTACTAGGACAGTTTAGCCCTTTTCAAATTCCAAGATAATAGCTAGCATTGCCACTGTTTAAAAGAATGTATTATGAATTATGTAATTGTTATCTTTGGTTTTAATAAACCCATGGATGTGAAACAAAAAGCAAGACCACAGGGAAACCCACTCATTGGTCGTTCCCCACGCAGAAACACTCCCCACCCCCTTCCCCTGTGAACCATTCCCCACTTCCCTCCCTCTCCCCGACCCCTCTACCCTAGCCCCCCCAGCCACCACCCCCTTCCCTAGTCCCCCCTCGCTGGCCCCTCCCCGGTTCCCCCGTCCTGCACTATCATTAAAGGGTGGCAGCATAATGACAAGTGGCAGCCATACTTATCTCTCAAGAATAATGTTTTTGGGAGGTCTTTATGTTTGCAGACTTGATGGATTAGGGTGGGTAATGAAGAAAAAATAAGAGAAAAGGAAAAAATGTAACAGAAATGCAAGCCTTAACAGTTAAACAGGATGGCTGTATGAGCAATAGCTCCTGATCCATTATTTTGTAGCAATATGGTCTAAGTTACGCTAAAATCATAGTACCCTCAATGTTTTTTTCAATAAAAAGGTATGTGCATGAAATGCTGTCTATTGAGCCAGTCAAATTGGGGTTAGCCTAGATCTGTCGGCTTTTCCCCTTGTATGTTTGGCTTGATGTGCTTCTCGAATAAGTCTTTAGCCTCGGCAGTGGAAAATGTGTTGTATTCTGGAAGGTCAAGATTCGCTTTTGTGGATGAAGCCGAATCTCAGGTTTAGCTTGCATAGCTGTGATCTCACCTCGTTGTAGATCACCTTCTGTTTCAGCAGTTCGGCACTCAGATCTGGGTAGATGCTGATCCTCTTCACCGCATACAGTAGGTCAGAGCCCCTGACTTAAAAACTGTGGATTTGTACATTTATACACCGAGATCCATTTCGAAGAAGACCCATGCTGTGTGCAATGTTTATCAGCAGCATGGGATCAAGCTTCTTCTTCCCAAGCGGTTCATACAAAAGATTGCTCTTGAAATAAGTTGGGTTGCCCACTTCCACACTAGTTTCAAGTCCTGGGACCCCAAACGTTGAATTTAGAGGAATGACTTGTATGATTCTGTTTTCTTTTTTTAAGGAGATTGATTTCTCCTTCTAGCTTAATTTGCTCTGTTTCCAGATCATAGAGTCGCCCCTCTGTCACATTTGCCACGGTCTCCAAACATTCAACTTTAGTCGAGTAGGTATCCACTTCAGGTAATTTCCTCACGAACAATCTCTCGGATGGTTGTGGCCAACTCTTTCTGATGTCGGGTGTTGAGAGCCGCCATGTTCCCACAGATGACTTGTGAACAGACATAATATGCCAGCTGCTGGAGTGAAATTCTTTCTTCTCTTCCTTGTGATACAGTGAATGTCCCACATCTTAATGTGATGTTATATGTTAAAAATTATTAGAAACTAAGTCTGTTAATTCATAGTTATTTTGCAAAAGAAAGCCACGCATTTCAATGCATGCCACCAGAACAAACTTCCTACACTTGGCAGCGATATTTTATAAATAGCTTTCACCGTCAGTGTTCACTAAAAGCCTTATTCTTTGATCTTAAGAGTTTAAATGCATGTCTTTGTGTGAGAGCCACCAACATACCACTTACATTTTTTTATACATTTTTTTAATGAATCTCAATAACGAGAATCAACAGATTTTGTAATTGGCAGCCTTCGACTGGATTGTTCTTACAAAAGGTACATGTTGATGTTCTCAAAAGCAAAGCACAGAGAACATTGGAACCCAGTAAACAGATTTACTTTGGTTGGAGCTTCTACATCCGCAGGGTCAAGCCAAACATAATAAAGGGCAGATGGGAATGAGAATGGCTGGCTCTGTATTTTGTCATGCTACAGTATACCTGCATCTAATGCCCTGTGCTGATATATGTACTCTGACATTTTGTGCTAGCCTCACCTTATTCCCCAATTATTGAACAGTTTCAGCATGAAACCTGATTTAATGGTTCAAATGAAGCTGCCATAAAGCATTTTGGTTGGTTCCAGTTGTAGAACAGAGATTTCTCTCTTCTGCAGTTTCATTCATTTTGTTTTAGTACTTTGTCCTGTTGTTAACCCTCTCACTGTGTGTGCAGTAACACCACACTACAGGGGAAACAGCATGGTGCTGAGAAGTTTAAACATGGAACCACACTGTCCCCTGTAGGTGACAACAAATATTTCCTCTCAGTCCACACTGACTATACGGATAGGTGCCATTTTATCATGTTATGAGTAAAAGCTGAAATCAAATCAAATTGTATTGGTCTCGTACACATATTTTTCTGGTGTTATCGCAGGTGTACCTAAATGCTTTTGATCCTAGCTCGAACAGTGCAGTAATACTTAACAATACATGCAAATCCACAAAATAAAGGAATTAGGAAATATGTCAATATTATAATGAGCAACGTCAGAGTCCGGAATATACGTGTATAAGTATATAATGGTGTGTATTGACAGTATGGACAGTATGTGAATAGAAAAGGTGTGTACAGCGGTAGTTATATAGGATGAGCCTTGACTAGAATACAGTACAGTACCAGTCAAAAGTTTGGACACACCTACTCATTCAATGGTTTTTCTTTATTTTTACTATTTTCTACATTGTAGAATAATAGTGAAGACATCAACACTATGAAATAACACATATGGAATCATGTAAATCCAAATATATTTTAGATTCTTCAAAGTAGCCACCCTTTGCCTTGATGACAGCTTTGCAAACTTTTTTGGTTACTACATGTTTCTATATGTGTTATTTCATAGTTTTGATGTCTTCACTAATATTCTACAATGTAGAAAATAGTCACACAAAAGAAAAACCTTTGAATGTTTTGTCCAAACTTTTGACTGGTGCTGTATGTAAATATGAAGTGGGTAAAACTGTACGTAAACATTATTAAAGTGACCAGTGCTCAATGACTATGTACATAGTGCAGCAGTCTCTAAGGTGCAGGGTTAAGTACTGGGTGATAGCCGGCTAGTAACAGTTGCCGGCTTGTGAAGTTCAGGGCAGGGTACTGGACGGAGGCCGGCTAATGGTGACTATTTAACAGTCTGATGGCCTGGAGAGAGAAGCTGTTTATCAGTCTCTCAGTCTCAGCTTTGATGCACCTGTACTGTCTCTGCCTTCTAGATGATAGTGCAGTGAATAGGCCGTGGCTTTGTTGGCTGAGGTCTTGATGATCTTGGCCTTCCTGTGACACTGGGTGCTGTAGATGTCCTGAAGGGCAGGCAGTGTGCCCCCGGTGATGCGTTGGGTTGAGCGCACCACCCTCTGGAGAGCCTTGCGGTTGCGGATGGTGCAGTTTCCATACCAGGCGGTGAAACAGCCTGACAGGACGCTCTCAATGGCTGTCCTATTTCAAAGGAAATTGTTATTTTGACAAACAGCTGTTAGCTTGCATACAGACTGCACAGCTATACAGCTATATGATTACGTTGACTGAAACACTGAAGCACTTGCTTATTCCTCAAGAGGAAACATGGCTGATAGCTTTTCAGACAGATATTAATTAATTCAGATCATCCTCATCAATTAGTTTGACTATTAGGTAAACACAGATTAGCTTTTTGTAGTAAAAGTATGTGATTGGAATCCTCACAGGCAACCTGTGAGCATGACCATGACTTCACTCTACCTGTACCACATGAATTGATTGATGAGCAATATCAACATTGTAGGAAAAACCTAGAAGGAAAACAGCAGATTGATGACTCCACACAAACAAATCAGAGTATTCAACCAATCAACATTCTGACTGACTTTTATGAATGGGGCTAATTCATACACAGTACAAAAATGCATAACCACCTAATTAGGCTACTCCTTCACTATTAATACACTGCCTCTTCACCTGACTCCATTAAACAACCTCACGTGACCCGGATCGGTTCTACCAATGCTCAGTCACCCAGTAGCTGTACAGATCTAATTGGATAACTTTTATTCATTCAGACACATAAGAGGCAACGGCCATCACAAATCTCAGTCGGACAGATTTCAAATCGATACCTTCTCCAGTGGCACAGTAAATAGCCATTGACCTGTTGGGAGATTTCACTTCACTTTGGGTCACGTCTGCTTAGTTTTCTTAATCCCTCAAGTGTGGACAACAGATTGGCCTCAAGTCTTTTCTGGCTGCATTTAACATTTGCCATCACCCAGACTATCCGGTTCTATCGGCTCACTCCATCCCGCCTTGCTGACTGCTATAGTGTTTTTATGATGAAATACACATACTTGTACTTGAACTGAAGATCCATTGTAACGCTGCATAAGGAATATAAACTAGAAACTAGAATAATATTGGGCTATGTAATACATTAGGTCTATGTCTTACATGGGCCTTTTTAATCAGATTCACATACATAAAGAGTTACTGGGGAAGATGTGAAACTATCCAGTAGCCTTCCCTACATCTGTAAGAGCAACCTGACATAGGACTTTTCTCTATTCATGATATTTCAGGAATTTCCTCAACAACTCATGAATCGGCTGCAATCACCCTGCTCTGTAAATGTTTCTGTTCACAGGTCCCTTTCAATGTAGCTGATCGGAGATATGTCAAGGTTCTTGTCAGTCTCTCTTTTCAGCCACTGCTGCGGAGGTAAAATAATGCAATTAAAAATACCTTTGTAAAGGAAACCTTTCAGGATAGCCTATAATGAGTATAGGCCCACATTGTAAAAATAAGTGAAAGACCCTGAAGGACTGTCGTTATGCCTTCAGTAAATATGCAGTCTATAGCAATAAGTGAAATGTATAAGCATATTTCAGACATTTGGGGAACCAGACATCCCACTGGGCACACATTGTTTGAACCAACGTTGTTTCCACGTCATTTCAATGAAATTACATTGAACCAACATGCAATAGACGTTTAATTGACGTCTGTGCCCAGTGGGATATTTGGGTTTGAAAAAGTAAAAAAATGAATTCTGAATTATTTATATTATCCAGTAGATGGAGGTAATATGCCCCTCAAATCTAAAAAGTCATATCTATGGCATTCAGTATAACATATAAATATGACATGGATCTGCACTCCTCACACATTCATCAAATGGAAATACTTCCACTTGAAACAAACTGAAACAAAGTATCATATAAGTACTATTATTGGATTGAACATACTAGTTTTGCTTTTTGGCTTTTCTTTATACTGTAGAATGCTATGCAACCGAAACGGACAGTGTACGTACAAATGCTCACTACATGCTGTGCTTATGACAAGCTGTCCCACAGGATCTATTGCATAGCAAACGATTTAGCAAATACAAACAACATATCAGCATTCATATCAGCATTCATACTACTTCACTACTGCAAAAAACCTTGCCCTGTTACAGCATGTGCAGATTTTCCTTTTCCTTGCATGGGTGCTCTTATCAATTTCTGCGTTGCCAACACCAGTCAGTTCTGGATGTGCCTGACATCAAGAAAATTGTCCCTCAGATGCAAAGAGAGAGGGGCAGAGACAGCACAGAAGAGAGTATGGCAGTGACCAGACCCTAACTGAAGGATATAAACCCGACTGTACTGCCTTCTATGAAGTGATTTCACATTTTTTTAATGTTTTATTTGACCTTTATTTAACCAGGTAGGCCAGTTGAGAACAAGTTCTCATTTACAACTGCGACCTGGCTGAGATAAAGCAAAGCAGTGCCCAAGCATTCTCCTTTCCGAAGCATTCTCCTTTCTGAACACAATATTACATTGATCAGAGCAGTCAGGGGCATGTTTATTATGGGTTGTTGTGGAATAAGGACATTATTAGGTATGCAGCACCAAGACTCATTAAGTACCTAAGGACATTCAGGCATTGATGACCTTCAGGCACTGTGGACATGACTATCTAATTGACGGACAGACGTGATCAGATGGCTCAATACACATGCAACATGCTACCGTTATGCCACTGCCGGGGATGTCTAGGTGCATCAGCAGTACCTTACAGACACACATAGAAATTGGGTCACCCCTGTAAAAGCAATTGCCTTCTATGTTATAGTACAATGTTGTCTATATTATTTCTCCATGTAGTGTGGTTCCTTTCTATTTGATATTTTTGTAGCATTCACTATTCACAATGCAAGGGTCTTAAGGCCACCTTTCCTATGGTGATTATACACAACCATACAATGGTCTGACCCAGATGGTTGTGCAATATGTTTGCAGCATTATGTCTAAGACCTCATTTTGATTGTACCTATTTGTAGTACACTGTATTGTATATAAATATCTTCAGAAAAATCTGTCAAAGCTAAATTGGAATAAATCATGAAAACATCCAAGGTCTACATTTACATTTTAGTCATTTAGCAGATACTCTTGTCCAGAAAGACTTACATGTAGGGTTAAGTGGCTTGCTCAAGGGCACCGACATATTCGTCATCTGGTCAGCTCGGGATTTGACAAGCAACCTTTAAGTTACTGGCCCAATGCTCTTAACCGCTAGGCTACCTGCTGCACTAAGGTCTACTACATGAAGCGTGTTCATTCCTTCCTCCCTTATTTGGTGTTTTATAGTAACACTGAAGGCCTTCACCATCACTATTCAATCTATCACTATTCAATCTATTCTCCTGGAATTACTCCAAAACCACTTCTCAATAGCTTCCCTCTAACCCTTGATTTTCTCTATTACCCCATCATCCAGCTCTCTAATCTGAAGGAAATCTCCAAAACCATGCAGGTCAATGGAAAACATCCAATCGATGGCTAACATACCCTTCTTTTGTTGACGGGGAATCTCCTCCTAACGTCCAAAGCAGCTTAGGAAAACCTCTACAAATCCTCTACATATTGTGAAGTTCTGGGGGGAAAAATATAATTGAATTTGGGAGCTGCTTTGGGACAGGTCCAGTGGGATATTAGTGGTACAGCCTCTCGATAGGCCCTTATTCGACGGTGCATGGTCCATGGTCATGGTGTTAATAAGAACCCTATCCCCGAGGAGTTCGACCCGCCGTCACTATTAGAGAAGAAACAGGTGTCTCATCAGCAGAGTTCCCCTCCAAAAAACAATGATGAACTTCACCCAATACTCATTACCATCATTAACCATCTTATTAAGCAGCTATCTTCTCAGAATGATCTGCTATGGGCACTCAGGTAATTATCTCCTCACATTGTTGTCAGTCCAAATGTGTTTGGTGCTTTTCATTGTGGATACTTCAACAACGGCGGGACGGTAAACACAAATATAGAGAATAATAATAATAATAATAATAATAATAATAACACATTGGACTGAAAAAGAAAAAGTAAACAAGTCAAAACAAACAGACAAAAAACATGAATAAAGAGAGGTGTGGGCTCAAAGAAGGGAAAGAATGTGATGTATCAGTATATGGAGAGGGTAGGGTTGGGGTTTGGATACGAACCCGGTTTAGGGTAAGGAGTAGGGTAAGGGTTTGGTTTAGGTGTTGCTCAGTATGGTGAAGAAAAGAGTGTCAAAGAGGTGTGGCTTTAAGAGGGACTGAAAAATAGTGATGGACTCCGAGTCCCGGATGGAGGGTGTTCCAGAGCCTAGGATCAACCCTGGAGAAGGCCCTGTCGCCGAACCTCTGGAGCTTCGACCTGAGGATGACAAGGGGGCCTGCTGTGGTGGAACGGAGTGTGCATGTAGGTTGGTGGGGGAGAAGAAGTTCTGAGAGGTAAGGGGGTTCGGGGGCGAGGTGGTGAAGGGCTTTGTAGGTCAGAAGGAGGATATTGTAATCAATGCGATGAGAGACAGGGAGCCAGTGGAGTTCACGGAGGACAGGGATGATGTGCTGTCAGGACAGTGTGGGTGAAGAGTAGGGCTGCAGAGCCTTGAACCATTTGGAGCTTATGAAGGGAGCTTGAGTTGATGCCGGAGAGCAGTGAGTTGCAGTAGTCAAGACGGGAGGAGATTATTGCATGTATGCGGGTTTTAGCGGCATGATGGGAGAGGGAGGACCTGACATTGGCAATGTTGCGGAGGTGGAAGAATGAGGATTTGACAGTGTCTTATGTGGTGGTCAAATGAAAGGGTGGAGTCCAGAAGGACGCCAAGGTTGTGTGCATGGAGTGAGGAAGAGACAGTCGTGTCGTCAATAGTGAGGGTGAGGTTGCCAGTTTTGGTGAGGGTGGATTTGTTGCCTATGAGGAGTGGTTCTGTTTTATCACTGTTGAGATTAAGGAAGTTTTGTTACATCCATGTTTTTATTGCATAGAGGAAGGATTCAATGTGGGTCAGAGGTGGGTTGAGGAGGGATTTGGTGCTGAGCTAGATCTGGGTGTCATCTGCATAGCAGTGGAAGTCAAGGTTGAAGTGATGGAGGATCTGACCAAGAGGGAGGATGTAGATAATGAAGAGTAAGGGATCCAGCACAGAGCACTGGGGGATACCCTGTATAACCGCAGTCTGAGGTGTGGCCATTGAGGGAGAAGTAGTGGGTCTGGTTTGTGAGGTATGATTGTAGCCAGGAAGTGCAGTTCCCTCAACACCCAAGCCCTCCAGCCTGGTGAGGAGGATCTAAAGGCTCACTGTGTCAAAAGCAGCACTCAGGTCCAGGAGAAATCAGGATGTTGAGGGTAGTAGCTTAAGCAAAGGTGAAGAAGTCATTGATAACTTTGAGGAGTGCAGTTTCAGTACTGTACTGTACTGTGGAGGAGGCCGGAAACCAGACTGGAGGAGCTTGTACAAGTTGTGTATTAGCAGGTCGGTTTGTAATTGGGAGGCAACAGTACATTCCAGAGTCTTGGCAAGGAAGGGGAAGTTGGAAATGTGGTGGAAGTTATTGAGGATGGTGATGTCCAGTCCTGTTTTTTTTAAGATGGGGTTGACTGCAGCTGTTTTGTAGTTGGAGGGGATGGTTCCGTGAGTGAGGGAGAGGTTGACGATGTGTGTGATATATAGTCAGAGAGCAGTCAGGCTTTGATGAGAACAGTGCAGAGAGGATCCAGAGAGAAGGTTGTAGTCTTGATAACATGATGAGTTTTGAGATATAGGGAGAGTCAATGGGGGAAAATTCAGAGAGCGGGTTTCAGGTGTGACGGTTGGGAGGTTGACAGGGCGATAAGTAGCTGAGGGAGATTGATTAGTCAGTGATTAGTTTATTTTAGTGATCTTGTCCTTGAAAAACTGAAGGAAGGAGTTCAGTGAAGGGAGTAGAGAAGTTAGTTTGCTGACAGTGGAGAACAGGTTCCGGGAGTTCTTATTGGAGCTGTTGATGATATTGGAGAAGTAGGTAGACCTTGAGGCACTGAGGGCATCTCTGTAGAGGTGGAGTTTGTAGGCCTCAGTGTGGACATTGAGCCCAGACACTGACGCCATCTCTGCAGAGGTGGAGTTTGTAGGCCTCAGCGTGGACATTGAGCCCAGACACTGAGGGCATCTTTGTAGAGGTGGAGTTTGTAGGCCTCAGCGTGGACATTGAGCCCAGACTTGCTCAGGCACTCCAGGTGACGGCCAGCTTGCTTCAGGGAGCAGAGCTTAGGGGTAAACCAGGGGGAGGAGAAGGAGACAGGTTTAGTTTGGAGGGGAGCCAGAGAGTTGAGGGAGGTAGAGCAGATTTGAATTGGGCAGCTAGTTCATCAGATGAATTGGGGGCGTGGTCAAGGGGCAGGGCAGAGCAGATGGCATCAGAGAGTTGGACAAGGTCAACAGCTTTGATGTTGCATAAGGATGAGTATGAGTATGAGTGAGCTTGAGGTAAGAGAGAAATTAAGGATCTTGTGGTCAGACAGTGGGAACAGGGAGGGGGAAATATGAGTTAGGTTGAGGCCAATAGAACAGACAAGGTCTAGTATGAGTCCCTTGATGTGAGTGGTAAATTTTACATGTTGGGTAATATTGAAACAGTCCAGAACAGCAATGAGCAGCAATCAAGAGGCAAGTTTTCAGTTTGATGAGTCCATGTGAATATTCACATCTCCAAGCAACAATAATCAGGAGGAGAGTGGTACAGTAATGGTGAGTAGTTCAGATAGTTCAGACAGGAATAATTCCTTAGCTTTAGGAGGGTGGTACACAAGGTAAGTGTTCATTGAGAGAAAGTTCAGTTATTTTGATTCTGGGTTGTACAATACAGCGAGGCCGCCACCATGGCTGGTGGAGCGGGGATGACACAGGTAGCCATAACCAGCTAGAGTAGTATGGTTAAAAGAAAATAAATCCCCAGGTTGTTGCTAAGTTTCAGTTAGGAGAGAAAAGTAAAGCTTGTTGTCAGATATTAGTTCATGGAGCAAGGGGACTTTGTTGGTTCATTGATAAGTGTTGAGGAGAGCAAAGTTAGTATTGTGAGACAGAGGTGAGTTTATGGATAGTGGTAGGGTGAAGGGGGCGTAGGGAGTCATGGTTTACAGTACGAGATCAGTACAATATTATGGACTGGAAGCAGGGTGGAGTGAGACCATAGAGTGTTAATGTTGCTACCAGTAGTATACTTGACAGACCAGTTGCGACGTGAGCCACGATGCAGGTAGCGGCATCTACGTAGGAAGCTTGATTAGCGGACAGGGATACGTACATCGGAGGAGAACCGATAGTTATTATTCAGACACCAAAGATTAATGGGGGGGAATAGTATTTGGCCCGGAAAAAACAGGGAGGAGTTAACCATAGTAATCCAGGTCAGAGCAAACAGGAGGAACCGAGAGGAGTTAGTGGACAGGTGTATGACAGTGATTTAGATCCAATCAGTAAATCTACACACAGACTACTATGGTTGGCAAAGCAGCAAGCCAGAGCCCAACTAATCTACTTTTCACCAGTTAGCACCAGATCCCACAGTCAAAACACATCTGAAACACCACCTTCGCCAGAAGAGCAAAAGTAAAGAGAGATGAAACTCACTCAATGAGTTTGACGTCTGGGGCTTACGTGATGGCAAAAAAAGTGGAGGCTGGGTTACCAGAGTGAGAGCCAGGGAGAGAAGTGTTTCATGGGAGATGCCATAGAGCTTGCTGGCAAATAAGCAGGGGGGGAGGCGGGAATGCGGGAGAATCAAAGAGGGTAATGCGATAGGTATTCTAGGAGGCGTTATATGGCGAGGGAAATCCAAAATAGTTCAATTCCCAAGGCAATACTCCATAGGTGGGTCAGTGAACCAGGAGGCCATCGATCAGAGGAAGATTCCAAGCAGGTGGAGGTCATCACAGCAGCGCAGTCCAGACACAGAGGTGTGCTAACAGCCAACAAGGAAGCTAGCTAGCACTAAGAGTCACAAAACTCCAGCAGGCCTAAAAGTGTACAAAAATAATAGCCCGAAAAGTAGACAAAACAAGCGCTTACTGAACGACCGACGAGTAAACACTGTTACTAAACAGGTACCAGGGAGAAGTGGCAGTCAAGCACGACGTCAGCAGACAGTGTTGAAAGGTCAAGCTAACATTTCTAGCCCATTGACCACTCAAAACCTGCCCACAAGGCCTGAAAACTAGCCCATTTTGTTTTCAGCAGCAAGAGAGGAGTTTGAACATTTATACAATAGTCATCTCCATAACGACAATCTAAATACCTATGGTCAAATTGCTTCTCTGCACTTCTCCCATTGTAATTGGTTCATCACACCAAATTATTTAATCTGAACTATCGAAGTGATTGATAGTGAATTAAGAGGTATGATTTTTTCAGAAAACATTTGCCTGACATGGTTCTAACATAATGTTAATCACTGTGAAATAGTGTTAATACAAGTCACATTGCTCTAAAAATAATCGTATTCCTTTAAACTGGAGTATAAAAATCTAAAAGCCCCAACAGCTTGATCTTTTGGCTACTTTTATTTCACAATAAATGTCAATTAATGAGAGAGGAGATCCAGTACATCAGGGTAGTGTATTCTACTGTTAATCAGTCCCTCACTACTATATTTGATAGTCAGTAATGGAGTTAGAGATAAGTAGCCCTCCATCTAGAGGATGAGGTGATGCCCATGCAAGTTGGTGCTGCTGCTGCCATTCCCTATATGTTGCTCTACAGAGACTAGAAGAAAAGACAGAGATATAATGAGGGATGAGTTAGATAAACAGGGGGAATGAGACTTTACAGACAGATGACTGAAGGAAGTGTGTGTGTGTGTGTGTAAGTGTTCTGCTCGCCCACAAAGTGGTGGGTTAGGCCAACCAGGAGCCCCACTACCAGGTTGAAGCCATTTCTTGGACTTTAGGGGTCACTCAGCAACAGGGTTCCAGCCAGTGGGGGCCAAACAAGGTACATGCTGATGCTCCCCATACAAGTTGGTGCTGCTGCCATTCCCCATCACTACATAACAGAGACAGGAAGTAGAGGAACAGAGATATAATGAGGGATGGGTTAGAGAAACAGGGAGAATTCAACTTTACAGACAGATGACTGAAGGAAGTGTCCGTGTGTGCAGACCAAAAAAGAAAGCTTTTAAGTTACTCACCCTGCTTTTTCTTGTGTTTAGCAACCTCCCTGCCCGTATACAGAGCACTCTCCTCCTGCTGTGAACTGCCACTCTGTCTTTCTCTCTCTGTCCTTTTTTGTTCCACAGATCCAAACTATTCAAATTAAATTGAACTGTTTACAGTCTGTTTCCTCTCTTCTTTAAGATAAGAGGGTTGTCCTCATCTACCTCAGCCTGCTGTGCTGAGTAGATGTCAGTGGTGAAAAATGAGAGCATCCTTGCTGACGGCCTGAATTTTTGGCAGTATATGTTGTTCCTTTGCATGTGGGCTCGGACTCTCATGATGTTCTCAGGGGATCTTTCCTGCATTCTGTTTCTCAGCTTGTTTTTTAAATCAATGCCATCTGGGAGAAGGCACATTCAACAACAGCATTGCTGAATTGCAAAGAAAGCACGGAGAGAGCAACATTTCCAAGTTCCTGAAAATCTTTCTCCCCCACAGCATCAGTATGTTTAGCCACCTCTAACCAGAACCCTTCTATTTTACTGTCTTCTTTGTTGGTCCATTCTTGAGTGTGGATCACTCTCCACTGTCGGTCAGCCTTTTCAGGATCTTCTTTGAAGAGAGGGAAGAAGGAGAAAGCATCTAGACGTGACTGAGCACAATGCTCAGGGAGAGAGACTTGAGTGCCTCCAGTTGTTTGTTGTTATCCAGAAGTCTCTTCTTGATCTCCCTTGTCA
The DNA here is from genome assembly GCF_045791955.1 of Oncorhynchus clarkii lewisi. Classification (NCBI taxonomy): domain Eukaryota; kingdom Metazoa; phylum Chordata; class Actinopteri; order Salmoniformes; family Salmonidae; genus Oncorhynchus; species Oncorhynchus clarkii. Next base: position 30,852,783 of record NC_092151.1, on the reverse strand, counting down.
GAACTACCATGTAGTCTATGCACCAGCTTTTCATGTCCTGTACTATTTGTGGGTCTATCCCTCTGGCTTCAGAGAGGGCAAGGCGGAAATGAACCCCGAAGTCCACGGCCTTGTGCGGCAGGCGATACTCATCTGTCAGGTCGAATTCCATGAGTTCGCTCCAGGTGTGGAATTCTTGCGGCGCCATGACTTGCTCCACAAGAGAGCAGTAGAAGGTAATTAGATCAGATAAGAGTTTTCCTGGATTGGCTGAGTCTTGCTGGAAAAGTTTGTTGATCCGGTTCAACTCTCCCCCACAAATGTCTGCAGAAACTTCAGGTACACAAAGTTGGCTGGGTCAGTGTACATCTGGTAAAGTAGCTCTGCCACATATTATCTCTCACTGTCTTCGGTGATCTGAAAGTGCAGTTTCAGCTCATCATACTGTTAAAGTATCCGATTGACATACTCACTGATTACAAGCCATCTGGTGTCAGAGAGTTTTAATATCTTCAGAGGGGCTTCATCAACACTGATGGTGGTGTATATGTCCTCATATTTTGAGAGTCGCTGGGTGGCATTGGAAAACCATGTATGTGTGTGTGAAACCATACAGTATATTCAATATTTGGAAGAACATTCACTGCTTTGGAGGCACAGAGTTGTCGGTAATGACACACACATTTAATGTAGACGATATTCAGATTCTGTGCTTGAAGTCTTGTCAGGACAGAATTGTTTTTGCCACACTGTGGGCTGCGGAGGTCACAAAACAATTTGTCAGCTGGTGATTGTCGGTGATTACCGTGAGACTGTCGGCCTCACGGTAATTGACCATTAACTAACATATACACATTTAGCATCTCCTGGCTTCCACACTGGCCTACACACCACTGATGCAGACCCTTGGAACATCTACATTTTAAAAAGACTAATAAATTAATGTAATATAGCCTACAACTTCACAATAAATACATTATTTATTTTAGACGGGTCTAAAGAAACAAATTTCAGAAGAACAGAATAGCATACTCTGAGTTGTCCTTATGTTAGTGTCACGCTCGCTATCCTCAAACTCCCTGTCATAAATCGACCAAGGTGCAGTGTGCATGTAGTTCCACATCTTTTAATGAAAGTGAAACCGAAACAACCAAAAAACAAACAGGTAAACAGCAAAGAACGTGACGCAACCGAGGTGCACACAAACACACACGGAAAAATAATTACCCACAAAACACAGGTGGGAAAGTAAGGTTCTCAATCAGAGACAACGACAGACAGCTGTCCCTGATTGAGAACCATACCCGGCCAAAAACAAAGAAATACAAAAACCTAGAAAAAAGAACATAGAATGCCCACCCTAGTCACACCCTGAACTAACCAAAATAGAGAATAAAAAGCCTCTCTATGGCCAGGGCGTGACAGTACCCCACCCCCAAAGGTGTGGACTCCGGCTGCAAAACCTGACTCTAAAGGGGAGGTGGGCCTTCTTTATGGCGGCAGCTCGGGTGCGGGACGTGGACCTCAGTCTTGGCCCACTTAGGTGGCGCCTCTGGAGCGGGGACCCTCGCAGCGGGCCCTGGACTGAGGGGCGCCTCTGGACTGAGGCAGCGGGCCACTCGACTGAGGGGTGTCTCTGGACTGAGGGGCGCCTCTGGACTGAGGGGCTGCAATTCTGGCAGCTCCGGAGTGAAGGACGGCTCTGGCGGCTCCGGAGTGAAGGGCAGCTCTGGCGGCTCCGGAGTGAGGGGCGGCTCTGGACTGACGGGCGGCTCTGGCGCCTCTGGACAGGAGGGCGGCTCTGGCAGCTCCGGACAGGAGGGCGGCTCTGGCAGCTCCAGACAGGAGGGCGGCTCTGGCAGCTCCAGACAGGAGGGCGGCTCTGGCAGCTCCAGACAGGAGGGAGGCTTGGTTCTGGGAGCAGGCACAGGACTCACCAGGCTGGGGAGACATACAGGCGGCCTCTTCCTTGGCCGAGGCACCGGATACACAGGGCCGTGGAGGCGCACTGGCGTTACTGTTTGTTAGTTGTATGTGGTGATGTTATGAATGTTCTGAATATTTAGTGATGTAATTGTGCTGTTAAGCTAGTAACCTTCGGAAGCCAATTAACGTGAGGGTGATGCCATTTTCTACCACACGGTGGCGACAACTATTTATTAAGGCGTTTCTTGTTACTTTTCTGTGTTGATTCTTGGTCTTGTTAGACAACTACTACTGACCTTTTATTGAGAGTGCATTATGTTCAAGCTGATTTTATAGAAGTGTTCATATTGATTGTGATAAACGGAGCGACCTCCTGCAATATGATTATGATTTAGGCCTATGTAATGAATGTAAAAATAAACATATTAGACAACATGCTGCTCCTTACCAAAGGAAAATGCATCAATTGTACCATTAGGCCTACTTTTTAATCAGTGGTGTAAAGTACTTAAGTAAAAATACTTTGAAGTACTACTTAAGTTGTTTTTTGGGGTACCTGTACTTAACTTTACTATTTATATTTTTGAAATGGTTTGTTTTTACACTACATTCCTAAAAAAAATACTCCATACATTTTTCCTGCTATGCAAAAGTACTCATTTACATTTTGAATATTTAGCAGGACAGGAAAATGGTCAAATTCACTGACATAACAAGATAACATCTCTGGTCAACCTTACTGCCCCTGATCAGGCATTTTAATTGATGTCTAAAAAATTTTTTAAAAATTGTGCTGTCTGGTTTGCTTTTTATAAGGAATTTGAAATCATTTATTCTTTTTGATACTTACAGTTGAAGTCGTAAGTTTACATACACTTAGGTTGGAGTCATTAAAACTTGTTTTTCAACCACTCCACAAATTTCTTGTTAACAAACTATAGTTTGTGCACGACACAAGTAATTTTCCAACAATTGTTTAGAGACAGATTATTTCACTTATAACTCACTGTGTCACAATTCCAGTGGGTCAGAAGTTTACATACACTAAGCTAACAGTGCCTTTAAACAGCTTGGAAAATTCCAGAAAATTATGTCATGGCTTTAGAAGCTTCTGATAGACTAATTTACATAATTTGAGTCAATTGTAGGTGTACCTGTGGGATGTATTTAAAGGCCTACCTTCAAACTCAGTGCCTCTTTACTTGACATCATAGGAAAATCAAAAGAAATCAGCCAAGACCTCAGAAAATAAATTGTAGACCTCCACAAGTCTGGTTCATCCTTGGGAGCAATTTCCAAACGACTGAAGGTACCACGTTAATCTGTACAAACAATAGTACCCAAGTATAAACATCATGGAACCACGCAGGAAGGAGATTAGAGAGTATTCTGTCTCCTAGATATGAACGTACTTTGGTGCAAAAAGTGCAAATCAATCCCAGAACAACAGCAAAGGACCTTGTGAAGAAACGGGTACAAAAGTATGTATATCCACAGTAAAACGAGTCCTATATCGACATAACCTGAAAGGCCGCTCAGCAAGGAAGAAGCCACTGCTCCTAAATCGCCATAACAAAGCCAGACTACGGTTTGCAACTGCACATGGGGACAAAGATCAAACTGTTCTCTGGTCTGATGAAACAAAAATAGAACTGTTTGGCCGTAATGACCATCGTTATGTTTGGAGGAAAAAGGGGGAGGCTTGCAAGCCGAAGAACACCATCCCAACCGTGAAGAATGGGTGTGGCAGCATCATGTTGTGGGGGTGCTCTTCTGCAGGAGGGACTGGTGCACTTCACAAAAGAGGAAGATAAATGATGTGGATATATTGAAGCAACATCTAAAGACATCAGTCAGAAAGTTAAAGCTTGGTCACAAATGGGTCTTCCAAATGAACAATGACCCCAAGCATACTTCCAAAGTTGTGGCAAAATAGCTTAAGGCTACTAAAGTCAAGGTATTGGAGTGGCCATCACAAAGCCCTGACCTCAATCCTATAGAAAATGTGTGGGCAGAACTTAAAAGGCGTGTGCGAGCAAAGAGGCCTACAAACCTGACTCAGTTACACCAGCTCTGTCAGGAGGAATGGGCCAGAATTCACCCAACTTATTATAGGAAGCTTGTGGAAGGCTACCCAAAACGTTTGACCCAGGTTAAACAATTTGAAGGCAATGCTACCAAATACTAATTGAGTGTATGTAAACGTCTGACCCACTGGGAATGTGATGAAAGAAATAAAAGCTGAAATAAATAATTCTCTCTACTATTATTCTGACATTTCACATTCTTAAAATGAAGTGGTGATCCTAACTGACCTACGACAGGTCATTTTTACTTGGATTAAGTGTCAGGAATTGTGAAAAACAGAGTTTAAATGTATTTGGCTAAGGTGTATGTAAACTTCCGACTTCAACTGTAAGTATATTTTAGCAATTACATTTACTTTTGATACTTAAGTTCATTTAAAACCAAATACCTTTAGACTTTTACTCAAGTAGTACTTTACTGGGTGACTCACTTTTACTTGATACATTTTCTACTAAGGTGTCTTTACTTTTACTCAAGTATGACAATTGGATACTGATTTGATATAATGACGATATCAATCAGTTCTGAGTTCATTGTAGGAATTACCTTGCAGCGCATGATTATGAAGTATTTGAGCTTGATTGGCATGGATGTTTCTGGCCTTGTGGCCTACTAACTATAGTTCTTGGTTGAGTGGTGTTCCATGTTTCATCATTTTTGACAGATCTCTGTCACTCCTCTTCTGACATGGCATTGCTTGTGTCTACATTAAAATGAGAGTTGTCAGTATTATTTCCAAGACTTTTACATTCAAACTTTCCTATTAAACTTTGTATGTATCTAACCAAGAGTTGAAATGTTGTTCTGAATTAATAATATTGATGGCTTCCATTTTAAAATAGAAACGTCGCCTGCCATCTCATTCCATCATCATTGGTTAGGAAAGTATGTACAGTAAAGAAAAAACAGTGCTTTAAACTTCATCATGGTATCATAGTACACACACTTCTCAATTGTAGAACACCCCCGAGTTGTGATATCCTCCAAGCAACGATAATGTAGAAACATGGAACAGCATACCACATCCATCCAATGCCATTTCCTTAATCTGCACATATTTGAAATCAATGCAAATTTTACTCTTATAAAATTAATTGCATGTCGTTTTACATGATCAAAGGACATTAACCTTTTACTGCAGTGGGTGAAATCTGGGTCACACAGCGTGTTTATTGGTAGTCTTGGTACTTTGAAACAAAAGTATACACCTCACACACATAGTTCTGGGCTTTAAAAAAAGAAGACACCTGTACCATGTCAGATGTAGAGTTGAAATGTGTTATATTTTGAGTTGGCATCGCAATATTACACTTTATATACATCACAGAAGACTGAAATATAACAAAACCATTTGACATAGAAACACCGGATTTTCAGCAACAAAAGAAAGGCTGAAATTATTAAAGATATTAATAGAATTCCACTCGAGGCCACTGGAGGGTGATTTGGTCTGCAGATGGGCCTCCAGGGTGGCTTAGTGGTCTAGGGCACTGCATCTCCGTGCTAGCTGTGCCACCAGAGACTCTGGGTTTGAGCCCAGGCTCTGTCGCAGCCGGCACGACCGGGAGGTCCATGGGGCGACGCACAATTGGCCTAGCTTCGAAATTGGGGAGAAAAGGGGTTAAAATTCAAATTAAAAATTAAAAAAGGGCTACATGCCATTGTCAATCCGAATTGATCAGTTGGAGAAATTAAGACTTAGCCATTTGGATATTCAACACACGTGTATTGTAACTGACATTTGCAACCACAATAAGTTGAGGTTGGTGCCATTTACTATGAGGGAGGACGATATTTTTTCTTCATGAGTATGGCCTTATTTCTTTAACAGCATATTGGATGACTGTCATTCATTCCATTGACCCAGTTCAATGTAACATCGATAGGTTTAGGCTACTACATGATACTCAAATTTTCCCTATACCCATCATGAGGTTTCTACAACCTCGCCTATGAATGAAAGTTTACAACGTAGGTGCACATAGGTCGAGAAATACATTTGACAGTGACACATTCAATACCACCTTACACACTCTAGCTGATCTAGGGTGTAATCATTAGTCCAACAGTTGCAAATTAGAGTTTTTATTTGACAAATTCAGGTATATTTCAAGATGGCGCCGGAGAACAAGGCTTTACGTATTCCTAACCAATTGTGTTTTTTTGTTTGTTTCTTTGCATATTTTGTAACTTGTTGGTTTTTTTAACAAATGTTGTACATAATGTTGCTGCTACTGTCTCTTATGACAGAAAATGACTTCTGGACATCAGAACTGTGATTACTCACCACGGACTGGCAGAATTATTTTTTTCCTTTAACGAGTCCGACGAGCCCGACATGAATGATATACTGCTTTCCCGGGAACAGGCCCAGATCCACTCTTTTTCCATATTATCGAAAGTAATGTCATAGTCAACATAGCTAATAGCACTAACGTGTTAGTAAACCTGCTACAATCATGCAGTAACGTTAACGTGTATAGTCAGTAAGCAGTTTAGCAGTTACACCAGTAGGCCCTGGTGGCAATAAATTAGTAAAACCAAAAGCTTACCTTGACTTGAAAGAGGTCCAGTGTTGTGTTGGATAGTCATAGCAGGCTAGCATGGTTTTTTGAGTAGCTAAACCTTAGCTAGCTGTATTTTCTAGCTAAGCAAGTGAAAAATAAATAAACAAATGTTGCTTTCCTTCATTTTTGAAGAAATGAATTTGTTAACTGTTCAATTATTGTCTTTCTCTATCTTTGAGTCAATTACTCACCACATTTTAAGCACTGCGGTGCTAGCTAGCTGTAGCTTATACTTTCAGTACGAGATTCATTCTCTGATCATTTGATTGGGTGGACAACATGTCAGTTCATGCTGAAAGATCTCTGATAGGACGTACTTCAGAAGTTGTCATAATTACTGTGTAAGTTTGGAAGGGGGTGAGAACCATGAGCCTCCTAGTTTTTGTATTGAAGTACCCAGAGGGGGATGGAAGCTAGCTGTCCTCCGGTTACACCATGGTGCTACACTACAGAGTGCTGTTGAGGCTACTGTAGACCTTCATTGCAAAACAGTTTAATCAATTATTTGGTGACATATATTTCTTATAGTTTGATACTTTTGAATTGTTTTACAATTGTATTTTTATAAAATTGACTGAGGAGAATGGTCCTTCCCTTCCTCCTCTTAGGAGCCTCCACTGGCTGTGATAAGGATCTATTAATAATTATGCTTTTTGATTGACAAGCCCAGGTCACATTTTTTTCCTCAAAGTTCAAACCGCGTAGCAAAACCACTATTCAGGCCGAGAGTGGCTTTAACTGTTTATCTTGCTTATTACACAGGTGCTGATGAAGGACCACCAATCAGAAAATGAATCAGGTCATCTTTTTTTCTTTTTTCCTCAGAAGTGTCATTTTTGCTGCACTCTGAAATTGGGCTCCACAGTTGATTGAAAGCGCTGGGTTGGCATTTGAGATTCTCTTTTACCATGAAATAGCTTGGGCCCCAGGAAAGGAGGAGAGGATTACCACACCACTATGGTAACAATCACATTAGACAGGAGGCAGGAGGAAGGGGCACTGTACAAATGTAGGCATGAGCCATCCATGACTATGCACAATCTATCAGTGTGGACGGACATTGTCACTTGCCTTGCTCGAAATTTGGAAATGAATTAGGAAATACAAAAAGGACATTGTGTGACCTTAATTTCATGCACTGTAGGTCATTGTCTAATTTCCTGCCAATTAGAAGTCCCGTGTTTAAATGCAGCTTTTAAATGTGTCAGCACAACCCCTCCTCCCTGTGCTCAGTGTGACAGCTTGATGGATGATTGATGGCTGAGGAAAAGCAACTCACTTTGCAGAATGTCCCATTCCTCATTGCTAAATTGGAATACACATCACTGTGATGTAATTTCCGGTTGAGAGTATCTGCTGACAGGGTTTCCATGTTTGCGTTTTTTCCGGGAATTGGGCTACTTTGAAAACTATGTAGAGGGTTAAAAATGTATTGGTCGCGGGTTTTTGGCTGCTTCTAAATTACACCACAGCCGCCATGGCATTTACCTTTTTTTATTATCTACTCATTTCACTGTGACCTGATGCTGCTGACCGATAGTCAGCAGTAGCAGGTCACAGTGAGGCAGGCTGCTGTTGCTGAATGAGTGAGTGATGGCAGGGAAGGAGCTTCATATACAGTCATTGGAAGGGAGGGGTGGGCCAGAGGGGGGGGGGGTGTGTGTGTGTGTGTGTGTGTGTGTGTGTGTGTGTGTGTGTGTGTGTGTGTGTGTGTGTGTGTGTGTGTGTGTGTGTGTGTGTGTGTGTGTAGTACTGTTGAGAAAGAGAGTGCTTCTGCTGCAGTAGGCAGCTCAGCTGAGTCGCATCAGTGAGAGGAGAGCAGCATGTGCGTACATCATGACAGGTGATGTGAGATTACACAACAAACAACTAGCTAGCTACATACTTCTCCCTCAAAATTATTACCTTTGTATCCTGACCGCCCCCAGTCATTACAGCAAGGGAGAGAAACTGAGAAAGAATCACCCAACAGTTTCAGAGAGAGAGGGGGAGAGAGGCTTGAACAATGTCCTTTCTCTCTAGGTATGTAGCTAGCAATCTAACAACGGGCAGAAAGTTGAAGTCAGAGGAGAGAGAGAGCAATGTGCAGTGGCTCAAAGGTGAGGACAGCGGAATGAACCGATTTTACTGGCTAGAGAGAATTCTACTATCAGAAAGCCAGGTAAATGGGCAAAATATGGGCACCATTTTGCAAACACTGGGAAAGAAAACAGGGTATAATGGAATGGATTAACAGCATCCCAGGAGATGACAGAAAAGCTTACTGTCGGTATTGCAAATCAGAAATGCGAGCCCACCATGCCGATCTTATTTCTCATGCACAAACGGAGAAATGCTGCTCTATTTTCTAATGCAAGAACATTGTTTGACACAGGAACAACATTTGTAAGAGAGAATAACACAGTTTAACAATCATAGTTACAGATGGCTGCACATATTGCATGCCACTCCAGCATTGCAACTGTAAATCACCTGGGATGTTTTGTTGAAGACATGCAAAGAAAGGAATCAATATCCACAGAACAAAATGCACAGCCCTCAGAAATGCAGTTATAGAGCCTGCAGTACATGAGGAGCTAATAAAGGACATTGGGAATGAGTCTTACTCATTTGATTATTGACGAAAGTACTGATGTCACACCCAAGAAGCAACTGTGTGTGGTGATAAGATACTGCAGCAAGAACCATAAGCACATTTGGAGGAATAATCAACATTCCAGCTGGTAATTCACTGACTATTGGCAATGCCTTGTTCAAGTTTCTTGATTACAGTAAATTGCCCGTTGATAACTTCATCGGTCTAGCCACAGATGGCTGCAATACAATGTGTGACTAGGGCTGTTGCGTTGACCGTATTACCGCCACACCGGAGGTCACGAGTCACAATGGCAGTCAAATTCCACGTGACCATTTAATCACGGTAATTAGGCTTCTCCAAGCTCTGATACTCCTGATGGTCATTAGTAGCCTACAAAACTTGCTAACTGCCTGATACTCAACACTCTATTGTCCCTCTAATCACACTGACATCAATGCAAATGTTATCGAACAATGTATCAAACACTTCATGAGCGCACATGAGCTCATATTGCACAACATTTCTAAAAGCTGTGTAATTGCGTGAGAAAACAGAGTGATTAAAAAGAGGAGGATCCCATCAGCTTTCTATAGGCTAGGCCTACTATATTTATTTTTCAACTTTCCTAATATTAAGCACATTGCTTATCTTTACAACAGGAGTATAGCCTACCTGGCTGGCATGAAAATGAACCACAGGAAACACATCCTATATTCATTATTTACGTGCATAGATGACATGTAATTTTTCCACTGCGCCTGTTTCGAGACGGGTGCATGATAATGGTCCATTCTAAATCAAAACAAACTAAAGTGGTAAAAATAACTTCTTAAAATGAAGCACATCAAATCCAATCACATTTTACTTTACACATACATATATTTTGCAGATGTTATTGAGGGTGTAGCGAAATGCTTGTCTTCCTGGCTCCAACAGTGCAGTAGTATCTAACAATTCACAACAATACACCAATCTATAAGTAAAATAATGGAATTAAGAAATATTTAAATATTAGTACGAGCATTGTCAGAGTGGCATTGAATAAAATACAGTAAAATAGAATACAGTATATACATATGAGATGAGTAAAGCAGTATGTAAACATGATTAAAGTGACTAGTGTTCCATTATTAAAGTGTCCAGTGATTCCATGTCCATGTATATAAGGCAGCAGCCTCTAAGTGGTAGCCGGCTAGTGATGGCTATTTAAAACAATAAAACTTGTTCGATTACATGAGTAAACAACATAATACTCTTTGTAAATGACACAGAAACATCTCATTGATCAAAGCGCCATACCAAATTCTTACCCCCTCGACAAATCTGAACTCCACTGATAGAGAGTAGAATAAAGAGCAAGGAAATGGGTCAACGTTCGTGCAGCTCCTTTTGTGAGTACTTGTGAACTGAAAACCCCTGGGTTGATGTTGAACAGTGTGATTTTGACAACCCCTATCATTCGTTTTGTTTCTAGACTTCCAATCTTCCAATATTTCCTCACTAGACAGACAATTGTTAATTAAACAATATTGGGATTCAAAAAGCTAAAAGAACGCTCATTAAAATGTTTAATAGAGCTTACTATATACTTTATTTATTCATTCCCAAAATGACATTTTGCATGGACACTGGTACACACAAAGATTAAAATCACCTTACTGCAAATTAGGTCAACTACATTCTTCAAGATAATTGGCTTCTGTGTGTTTATGTCTAGCCTGCCTCAATCAGAATGTATAAAACATTTTATTTTCTGAACCCTGATTCAATAACATTGATCACAGTGTGATACACGCCAAGCTCCAAACTCCCAAATCACTTCATCATGCTTGCAGCTAAATAATACTGGCACCAGATGTCAATTCAGGATGATTTGATTTTTCCTGAGATTATAGTTAGATTGACAAAACTTTTTGCCATTTGGTGTGTCTAAATCTTAACCAAAGGTATATGGTCCATAACAAACTAAATTCATCCATCCCTCATTCTACCCATTGCTAGTAACTATCTAGATGTATCACTGTTTTCCCCAGCCATGAGATTCACATCAACTTCACAGGTGACCTTGCTCCCCGGTGCTCATAAACTCAAAGTATACAAACTATGTATCCTCTGTATAAGACTTGTGCTTCAGGTAGGGTCCTGGGGGCAATCGGAGTGCTGCTGTTTCTGGCAGAATAGTTTCCTTTTTGGGCAGAATGTGGTTGAGAAAAAGAGAGGGCAGAGAGAGGGAAGGAGAGAGAGGAGAGGGCAATTCCATTGGATCGGCTTTCACCACACAGCCCTTGGGAGAATACAAATGTGCGTCTAGAGTGGAGGTTGTTTTGGCATATTTCTTAGAGACAATACACATCCGGATATGAAATAAGTATGTGAAAAGGAAGGGTTACTAGAAGGTCAAGCAGAAATAATGTAGGCGTCTTTTCATGATAATTGAGGCCATTGCTCATGTACTAGAGGTTCAGTACAGTGAGAAGGGACTGCACTTCCATTTACCATGAGAGAGTGGATTGTGAACACAGAACACTTTCTGCTGTGAACAGAAAAGTTTCCCCATTTCTATTATGAGTCCCAGCAAAAACAAAATAACCTTTTCGCATCAACGCCTAGTATATGATGTACAAGTTGACAAAAAATGTAGCCAAAGACCTCATTATTTCTCCTCTGGAGCTTGTGAGATGCTGCTCAATGACAAATCCACTGCTAAATGAGACGCGAGGGTTATGGAGCCGACAGATGCTTATTAACATATCCAGTAGTTCTCCAGTGAAACAAATGCTACGTATCATTCTAGCAGAGATCAGCAACACACCACTGTCTTCATACAGACTTTGCTAGGGGTGGATTGGGGGACCTTCTCACTAAAGAGAAACACAGCTGTCTCCAATGTATTTCATCTTCATCACGTCTCCCGCCTCGGAAACAATTCATTCAGAATGAAAATTGGTTTGTCAGTCGGCCCCCTTTTTCTGTTTTCCCCACAATGTTGAGCGTTCAGTCAGGTGAATTTCCCGTGATGATGTATTGTGGCTCATCAAAGAGGTCCCATGAGTCAATCTGACAGCGCATCATAGAGAGAGACATGGATGGCTTTTCACTAAATCCATCATCGTTAAAGTCTCAGAGACTGCCGGGGCCTGCCAGTTATGCATTCTGCTTTTTTGCTCCAATGCTTAAATCAGTATGTTTTTTGGCCATTATTGGGATATATGGACACCGGCCTGACTATGAACTCATCACAATGCTCAATGAGGTCCTGTCAGAGTTAATATTGTCTGGTAGAACAGCCAACACTTTTCCATTTAAGAACCTGGCAATTAGCTCGCCTAGTCTCTGCCCTGGACCCTTGTCTAAGTGGTAAGAGAAGACCTTAAATCACGCAGCAACATGTCACACTACCACCCAACACCAAGGATGACCAGGGAAGCCGTCATCTAATTTACTCAGCTAGCTACATTTGATCCAATAGCAAGGCCTACTTTGAACTGAGAAGCACAAAGGACAGGGTAGTAATACATTGTGTCTCTCAATGTCACAAGTGAAAGAGACAGAGAGTTAAGACAGAGAAAGAAAAAGACAGAAAGAGAGAGATACAGACAGAAAAGACAGACAGAGGGAGAACTATGGGAGTTCAGACACAGAGGGGGAGATGGGTGGGAGCAGATGGATTGCATCACCCTTTACACGTGTCCCAGTTTGCATTTGGGCAATAGAGATATCTTTAGTGCTTTCTGCTGATTCTCCAGATTAATCTGACTGCAGGATCAAAGACAAACACGGATACACAGATCAGGAAATGAATAGCAGAAAACCCACTCCTTCTCTAGTCTTATCTCCCAGAGTAGTTGATTGTTATCCTCAACCCAGTGTGTCATGCTACTCCAACCCTTGATAGGACCATTTGAGATGTGTACATTGACAGGAGACACAATGAGATCTCTCTCAGCCCTTTTCATTTTCTCTGTAAATGATTTATGAGATGAGGATGCGAGGGTGTCAGATTAAGGTATAGGGGATGTCGTGGAGGGTTGATGTCAAAGTTGAGGTACAGCAGAGTGTACCTAAAGTAGGAGTGTGATGATCATGATAACATTTCACACTCTCATATGAACCAGTATCTGGGCAGAGGCGGCGGGGATGAATATGATGAGTCTCATCTCTAGCCCAGTTAGCTACCATTCGTTTTCCGATTAGACAGCTTTGCAAGCGTTATGAAAATACGTTCGTTACTCACAAAATATGGATATTCGTTAAGCAGCTATTGTCCTTTACCGCCGTCACGCCCGGTATGTACTTCCAAAAAAGGTCTAAATAAAAATGTACAAGCAACCAACAAAATGTCTTGTCTGGAAAGAATGTATGTTTTTTGACCAAGGGTGCATGTGCCAAATCCACCCCTTCGGCACCTCCAATAAAATCACTCATTACTGCCACGCACAGGTCGGCTGATCCAGCAGCAGTACAGTATCCCGTAAGATCATTGATTTCATCACCTACAACAGTGTATGAATGTTATATCAACCTGTTGTTTCACACGCTCTACACGGAATGCAATAATATTTCATGTAAGTAGATTAGGTAGACAATGTACTGGAGGATAGATCTTTACAGTGATCTTTCCAGAGAGGTGTATTTGACACATGCACACTTGGCCAAAAACAATACATTCTTTTGAGACAAGGCATTATTTAATTATTTTGGGGGTACATTTTTATTTAGACCTTTTTTGGAAGTGCGGCAGTTAAATGAGTTGCTATGCCGAAACTCCGTATTTGGTGAGTAACGGACACATTTTGACATAACGCTTGCAGAGCCGTCTAATGGGGAAATGAATGATAGCTAACTGGGCTAGAGATGAGAATCATTATATTTATCGTCTCCTCTCATACAGCTTTTACAAGGTGGATAACAAGTCATTTAGGAGCCATCAAAATAAGACAAAATGTTTTGTTTTGAAAGTCTGTTAAACTCATTTATATCAGTACATCAATACTACCCTCTTAAAAAAGAGAATCATATATGAGGTATTCTAAACTTCTTTTCAAAGAAGGGCGAAAGTGCAGAGCTTCAATGTCTACAGGCAGTAAACGGACATCCTTATCAAAATGGGTACATTGGGGGTTTGTTTGATATGTAAATTCTTCAGTCATCTCCATGTGCTGCTGAGATATTGTGAGATAACCTGCTCTACTTTCTTTGTTATAGCTACTGTAATAAATTACATGAGATAGTAGTGTCACGTGTTGCCCCCACCATTGGAGTATTTATTCATTATTTTAATTTTGCAGTCTTTTATTTAACATATTTTGCATGCCTTATTCTAATTGTGCATGATTCTCTATGTCTATGGTTGCTGTGTTTCTCCCTCGTGTTTCCTAATTGATAGATTGATTATAGACTCCTCCTTGGCTGGTCTTCTTGGAGACGGGCGTTGGCCCAGGTCTGCCACACCTGGGCCTAATCAACTAACGAGCTACCTGAGCACCTTAAATGGAGCTTCCAGTTCACTCTTGGTGGGTTGCTGAGAACGCCAACATCGAACTGCCACAGCTAGCCACCGATGATGGGGACCCAAGCATGTGTGGTTAACTACTTCTGTTCAGAATAGCTCCCTGCTCATGCATGTTTTTTTCTCCCCCATCTGTGACCTGTAATTGACCGAACCATGGGCTGGGTGACAGTCGCTTGATAATGACGAGGAACGACTACCGACGAACGAACCAATGGTGGATGGTTGATCGACGGGTGGTTGCAGCGGCCATCTTGACGACCCTCCAGCAGCATGGACGAACAGTCTTCTCTAGGACTGAGTTTGGTGTGTTTGTTAGGATGGTGTTTTTTTTATTTTTTATTATGTACTCCCTGAGATTTGCAGTAAAAACCTTTTTTCTCGTCTGTCTTGGCCTGCCATCTCCAAACCTATTTATGACAAACCTGGGATTTATTGGACAAATCCAGCAGACAAATGGCACAGGAAATAAAACTGTACACTCTCTATTCAAACTTTGTCTCAATAGACAACCACTATACAGTACCTATAACAATGACCACAGGACAATAGAGGGCTTTGCCCTATCTGGTGTAATCATTGATTTGGCTATACAATGCAACCTGAGGGTAAATGTAATGTTCTGCATATCAACTCAGCAAAAAAAGAAACGTCCTCTCACTCTCCACTTTATTTTCAGCAAACATAACATGTGTAAATATTTGTATGATCATAAGATTCAACAATTTAGACAAACTGAACAAGTTCCACAGATGTGACTTAACGTCAGAACAGTAGAGTCCCTGTCCAGCTTCTGAAAACATACCTCTTCAGAGTATCTTTACTAAAAAAAAACACTCACAAATGTATTTTCCTACTAGGTCCAACTTTGCTATTTTATTGAACGAAAATGCACTTACTATGACTGTGAAATATGGTTGTCTCACCTAGCTCTCTTAAAATGAATGCACTAAGTCGTTGCTAAGCGTCTGCTAAATGACAAATGTGAGATGTAAATGTAATTACAGATACAAGTAGTAAGCTATGGCCAGAACGGCGTACCCCTCGGCTACTCCCACCCCTCACCGATGCCGGCTCTGCACTGAGATGTAGAAAAGGTGGTATACCTGCAAGAAGGTATCAAATAAGGGACTGTTTGAAAGGGGGTCATATAAGCATTGCCTTTTTTTTCAGGTCACACACTGAATTTTGTCTGATATGTAACAGTGAGTCTGAAAAGTCGGAGTTTCAGCCCTGAGACTAACAGACTTAGAGTAACTGTAAAGGGGTTCAGATGAAGGACTGAAAAGGGGGGAGGGAGAGGAAATAGAGGTATGGATGGGAGAGCAGGGGGAGGATTACTACAGCGTGATGAGCCTTTCATCTCGCTGCAGCGTTCTCATTCTGTGCAGTCTTGCCAGAATGCCCCTAGCTCATCAGTGTTCAACCTGACCCTGATCTGCAATTTGACACAACCCTCCCACATGCTGCAGCCTGCTGTAAAACCCCCACCTTACAGCTAATTAGATGGACAAAGAATGCAATTAGAGGAGCTAGTAGTTAATGACAAGTTCTAAAATTGTAATGCAAGTTTTGGGAAAATGTCCATAACAATCACGGTCAGATTAATCATACAGTTTTCTCGCCATTTAGTGCGTTTTCAGTTTTTCATTTAGTTGATAGTCTTTTGACCTATCACATGCCTGTTTTGCAATTACCTTGAAGATGCCCTGATGTTTCTTATATCCATCATTCTAAGAAAATAAATGCAAGAAAGTTACCTTTTTGTGCTGGAGATGCTGGTTTTGTGCTGGATGTTTCAATCATCCTAGACTAATGTGACTTGCTAGAGTTGGCATACACTGTGCAAACTCATTAGCATTCCAAATCGGCTCCTTTCCTATGGACACTAGAGGAGCGATAAAGAGAATAAGTAAGACGCAAAACATGAGGGTGCTAGGAACCTGCATGAAGATCAAGAACAGCCTAAGATCAAAGTATAGATCAGACCTGATGTGTTTAGTAGAAAGCAGAACCAATGCATTAGCCAGCTAGTTTTGATAAGCAACCCAAAATAACTTGATTTTCTGTTTCATTAAGAAATCTAAACTTTGAAATGTGTTTTTGGTTGTTGAGTCAATTTGATTGACCATTCCAAGTTAATCTCGTTAGCTGGACTCAACTTAATGATCCTGCTTTGTACTGTAGTATACCCCTCAGATTAAGTGTCCTTCATAAACTCAGCAAAATATTATTCACAGATCTTCATTGTAAAGGGTTTAAACACTGTTTGCCATGCTTATTCAATGAACCATGAAAACTGAATGAAAATGCTCTTGTGGAACGGTCATTAAGACACAGCTTACAGACGGTAGGCAATTAAGGTCACAGTTATGAAAACTTAGGATACTTAAGAGGCCTTTCTACTGACTCTGAAAAACACCAAAAGAAAGTGGGCAGTTGATTGGCTGTCCCTCGGCCAGAAAGCAGATTGACATTTCATATTATTTTTAATTGACCCTTTCTCACCTTGTTAGATATTATGCAAATTGTCATCTGATTTATAATAGTAACCTAGCAGCAGACAAGAACAATCTAAATGGTTGGTGCAAAACAAATGAGGAAAACTTAAAGTGACCAGTGAAATTCTGAAAGCGATGACTAGAGCAGAATAAATGCAATTCTGTAAAGCTTTGGGATTGGTTCACATAAGTGAGTGTCATCCCAAAGACAGAACAAGTTTTACGGCTCGGTTTTTAGAGCCATAGTTGGAATTTTAACGTGTTTTTTTACCCATTTAATGTTTTTGCTCCTAACCTTTCAAATAAAGAAAAGGCAGTACACAGAAGACGTTATGGTAAATGGAGTGACCTCTGACACTGCAGGAGAGGTGTCTGATGCAGGAGAGGTGTCTGATGCAGGAGAGGATAGCGGATGTTTCTTGATAATTGCAGTGGTAACTTTGGGATGAACTCTGGCTAAGTAGAAATCTGACTGCCTGGGCAATTCTGCTATCGTCAATCTTACTTGAAAGCTACCCCACCCTCTGAATTTGCCAGTCAAAAAATAGGTTATTCATTATATATAATATACTGTTTGTGAAAAGCTGTAGAAGGCTATATGCAATGTGATGAGAAGAGGGGTGACGTACTAGGAATTAATAGGAAAAGAGTTGCAACTCAAAATTGGTGTGCTTATTTGAATGAAAGCTAACACCAAAGACGCATGGCTAAGGGACAGGCAGGCCAGTGAAAGAATGCACATGTTTTTTATGTTCAGTCTACTGAAGTCTTTATATATGCTATTTTATTCCTGTTAAATAGTTTCCTGTTGGGCACCTTTTGTGCCTTCTCCCTTTGTTCTGAGAAGAAACGGTGAGAATGAAGAGAAACATGGCTACATTCATGCATAACCAGGCAGTTTGTTCGAGATTGACTTCGAAATTAGACATCTGTACATGACTTGAGAATGCAGGGAAATGCCTTCAAAACCGGCCACAAGCAGCAACAGTGAGCACTATTACCATCAAGTAGGCTTGGGTTTTGCTAGGGTGTTGTGGGCTGGGGTAACAGATGGGTGTTATCCCATGACTACGGATCCTAAGATCACGTGTTCAGTCCCAGTGGTATACACTCATTTATTTTTGTTTCAACCTTAACTTAACTGCCTAAACGTAATGTTTTAACCCTATCCAAAAGCTTACTTCGAAATGTGATTTTTGGAGAAATGGAACGATGCTGAGCAGGAGTCAACCCAGGGTTTCAAAAACACTTTGAAATGTGACGTTTGGAGAAACATAGGTAAATGTCAGAATCTGAATATTTTTTTTAGAATACTGATTGGAATATGTTCAAATATTAATCCACACACGACTCATCCATCAACAATGAAGAATATACATTGAACTCGAAAAGTATTGGGAGAGTGACACATTGTTGTTTTAGCTCTGTACTTCCAAAATGTGGATTTGAAATGATAAAATGACTGAGGTTAAAGTGCAGACTGTCAGCTTTAATTTGAGGGTATTTTCATCCATATTGACTGAACCAAATTACTTTTTGTACATAGTCCCCCAATTTTTAGGAGACCAAAAGTATTGGGACTAATTCAATCATGTGGATGCTACCTTGATTATGGATAGTCCTGAATGAATCGTGAATAATGATGAGTGAGAAAGTTCTACATTAATGTGGATTCTACTATGACTTTATCATGAATAATGATGAAAGAAAGTTAGACACAAATATCAAACCCCCCCAAAACTCTCACCTAAACTCTCACAATTACAATAACAAGGGAGGTTAGCTTTTTTGGGGGGTATGATATGTGTGTCTAACTTTCTTTCATCATTATTCATGATAAAATCATAGTAGAATCCACATTAATGTAGAAGTGTTTAGAAACATGTTATATTCTTATTTACAATAAAAGTGACTCCATAATGACAATACATTATTTACCATTGATTTCGATTGAGCACAAATTGATCTGAAACACATGTGTAGCTCGATGTAGTTATTGCGTGCCTGGAATATTCAACCAAATACTAAACTTTTGACTACTTTAATACACACACAAATGAATTTGTCCCAATACTTTGGGTCCCTGAAAATTCTGGGACTAAAGTGCATTCTGAAAGCATTAAGACCCCTTTTTTCACATTGTTACTTTACAGCCTTATTCTAAAATGGATTAAATCAATTTAAAAAATCCTCAATCAACACACAATACCCCATAATGACAAAGAAAAAACAGGTTTTTAGAAATGCCTGCAAATGTATTAAAGATAATAAACAGAAATACCTTATATACATAAGTATTGAGAGACTCGAAATTGAGCTCAGGTGCATCCTGTTAACATTGATCATCCTTGATGTTTCGATTGGAGTCCATCTGTGGTGAATTCAATTGATTGGACATAATTTGTGAAGGCACACACCTTTCAATATGAAGGTCCCACAAACCAAGCCACGAGGTCGAAGGAATTGTCCGTAGAGCACAGACAGGATTGTGTCGAGGCACAGATCTGGGGAAGAGTACCAAAAAGTGTCTGCAGCATTGAAGGTCCCCAAGAACACAGTGGCATTCTTAAATGGAAGAAGTTTGGAACCACCACAACTCTTCCTAGAGCTGGCTACTGTGGAGGTTTGGAACCCAAAGTCTGGCAGAGTTCCTGAGTTCCTCTGTGGAGATGGGAAAACCTTCCAGAAGGTCAGGCCTTTATGGTATAGTGGCCAGACAAAAGCCACTCCTGAGTAAAAGGCACATGACAGCCCGCTTGGAGTTTGCCAAAAGGCACCTAAAGGACTCTCAGACCATGAGAAACAAGATTATCTGGTCTGATAAAACCAAGATGGCCTGAATGCCAAGTGTCACGTCTGGAAGAAACCTGGCACCATCCCTTCGGTGAAGCACAGTGGTGGCAACATCATGCTGTGGGGATGTTTTCCAGTGGCAGGGACTGGGAGACTAGTCAGGATCGAGGGAAAGATGAACGGAGCAAAGTACAGAGAGATCCTTGATGAAAACCTGTTTAGACAGGACAACAACCCTAAGGACAGAGCCAAGACAATGCAGGAGTGCTTTAGGACAAGTCTCTGAATGTCATTGAGTGGCCCAGCCAGAGCCCGGACTTGAACCTGTTCGAACATCTCTGGAGAGACCTGAAAATAGCTGTGCAGCGACGCTCCCCATCCAACCTGACAGAGCTTGAGAGGATCTGCAGAGAAGAATGGGAGTAACTGCCCAAGTACAAGTGTTCCAAGCTTGTAGTGTCGTACCCAATAAGACTTGAGGCTGTAATCACTGCCAAAGGTGCTTCAAAAAGTACAGAGAAAAGGGTCTGAATACTAACGTAAATTAAATTCTGTTTTTTATTTTTAATACATTTGCAAACATTTCTAGAAACCAGTTTTTGCTTTGTCAATATGGGGTATTGTGTGTAGACTGAGGGGGAAAAGACTAACATAACAAAATGTGGAAAAGGTGAAGGGATCTGAATACTTGTACTGTATGTACAAAAAGTGCCACATTTTTTAATCCCCCGATAAGGATGAAAATACCCTCCAATTAAAGCTGATAATGTGCACTTTAACCTCATACTCATTGTATAATTTCATAGTGCTGGAGTACAGAGCCAAAACAACAAAACATTTGACGCTGTCCCAATGCTTTTGGAGCTCCCCGTACATCGTCAGTCACAGGCTTCATAAGGAAATGTTTTGATGAGGTTGTACCCACAATAACAATCCGGGCATAACCCAATCAAAAATCCTGGATGAACAAAGAAATCCATACCATGCCGAGAGAGCATTCAATGTCAGCAGGAACCCCGACGACTCAATAGTGCGTGACATGAACAAGGCAAGCTGGTAGGGGCTCCGCAAATCCATCAGGGATGCAAAAAGACAATACAAGTCCAGCTGTGTGGTGCCCAACAAAGCCTCCCTCCACATTCTCTGCTAAAAATCAAATGTTATTTGTCACATACATCAACAGGTGTAGACTAACAGTGAAATGCTTACTTACAAGCGCTTCCCAACAATGCAGAGAGGAAGACAATAAAGAAATAATAGAAAAGTAAAACATGTAGTAATACATCTACACAAATGATATATACACTACCGGTCAAAAGTTTTAGAACACCTACTCATTCAAGCGTTTTTCTTTATTTTGACCATTTTCTACACTGTAGATAAATAGTGAAGACATCAAAAACTATGAAATAACACATGGAATAATTTGCTACACGGGGAACCTGTACCGAGTTGATGTGCAGGGGTACGAGGTAATTGAGGTAGATATGCCCATATAACTAGGAATAAAGTGACAGATAATAAACAGTAGCAGCAGCCTATGTGATGAGTCAAAAGTTTGTGCAAAAAAGGTCAATGCAGACAGTCCAGGTAGATTTTTGGTTAATTATTCAACAAACTATTTAGCAGTTTTATGGCTTGGGTGTACAAGCTGTTCAGGGTTCTGTTGGGTCCACACTTGCCTTTCTGTAGCAGGCCCATTTTTTGGGCCTTCCTCTGACACCGCCTGGTATAGAGGTCCTGGATGGCAGGGAGCTCGGACCCAGTGATATAATGGCGAACAATTGCCATACCAAGCGGTGATTCAGCCAGTCAAGATGCTCTCAATGGTGGATCTGTAGAACTATAGAAATCTTTTCAGCCTCCTGATGGGGAAAAGGCATTGTCGTGCCCTTTTAAAGACTGTGTCAGCATGTGTGGATAGAGCTTTAGTGATGTGGACATGGATTAACTTGAAGCACTCGACCCTCTCCACTACAGTCCCGTCGATGTGAATGGGGGCGTGCTCAGCCCTCCATTTCCTGTATTCCACAATGAGCTCCTTTGTCTTGCTGACATTGAGTTAGAGGTTGTTGACTTTGCACCACACTGCCAGATCTCTGAGCTCCTCCCTATAGGCTGTCTCATCGTTGTCAGTGAACAGGCCTATCACTGTCGAGTCGTCAGCAAACTTGATGGTGTTGGAGTCGTGCGCAGCCACGCAGTATTGGGTGAACAGGGAGTACAGGAGGGGCTCCAAAACTGACAAAGCAAGCACCGCCGAGGAGCCTTTTTGATGGTCAGCATGGCGGATGTGTTGTTACCAACCCTCACAACCTATGGACGGCCCGTCCGGAAGTCCAGGACCCAGTTACAGAGGGAGTCCCAAGGTCCTTAGCTTAGTGATGAGCTTGGAGAGCACTATGGTGTTGAATGCTGATCTGCATTATCACATAGGTATTCCTCTTGTCCAGGTGGGAAAGGGCAGTGTGGAATGCAATAGAGATTGCGTAATCAATGGATCTGCTGGGGTGGTATGTAAATTGGAGTGGGATAAAAACAAATAAAACATGTAAAAATGGTGTTGATGTGAGCCATGATCAGCCTTTCAAAGCGTTTAATGGGTACAGATGTGAGTGCTACGGGGCGATAGACATTCAGACAGGTTACCTTGGCGTTCTTAGGCACAGGGACTTTGGTGGTCTGCTTGAAACATGTAGGTATTACAGACTGGGTCAGGGAGAGGTTGAAAATGTGAATGAAGACACTTGCCAGCTGGTCAGCGCATGCTCAGAGTACACGTCCTGGTAATCCTTCTGTCCCATGTTTGCTATCGAGGAAGGCTCTGGATGACCAGGTGCTTTCGCTTTCCAAGGCTGATGTGAGAAGAACTCTCAAAAGAGTGAATATTCACCAAGCCACTGGCTAAGATGGCATCCCTGGCCGCATCCTCAGAGTGTGCACTGACCAGCTGGTGGGCGTCTTCTCGGACATCTTCAACCTGTCCCTGTCCCAGGCAGTAGTACCCACTTGCTTCAATGAGGCCTCCATCGTCCCAGCGCCCAAGGAAACCAAGATGACATGCCCAAATGACTATCACCCCATCGCACTCACCCCTGTCATCATGAAGTGCTTTGAGAGGCTGGTCATGGCCCACATCAAGGCCAGCAGGCCAGGCACAATGGACCCAGTCCAATTTGTTTACCGCTCCAACAGATCCATGGAAGATGACATTTCCAGTGCTATTCACACGGCCCTAACACATCTGGAAAAGAGGAACACCTATGTGAGAATGCTGTTCATTGACTTCAGTTCAGCATTCAACACTATTGTTCCCTCCAAGCTCAGAGCTCTGGGTCGGGACACAACCCTCTGCAGCCGGATCCTGGACTTCCTGACGGGCAGACCACAGGCTGTGAGGATTGGCAAAAACACCTCCTTCACACTGATTCTTAACACAGGGGTGTGTCCAATCCACATCAACGGGACTGTAGTAGAGAGAGTCAGCAGTTTAAAACATCACCGATTACTTGACATGGGCCTACAACACCAACACTGTTTTAAGACTACAGCTCTACTTCCTAAGGCGACTGAAGAAATGTGGCATTCCACCCGGGCCCTCTCCAAATACTACCGCTGCACCATCGAGAGCACCCAGTTGCATCACAGCCTGGTATGGGAATTGCTCTGTCCACGACCGGAAGGCCCTCCAGCCTGTGGTGAAGACAGCCCAGTAAATCACTGGGGCTGTGTTCCTACCCATCCAGGAGATCTACAGTCCTGCAGAATAATCAAGAACCCCAAACACCCCAAAATACTTATTTTCCACCATAATCTGCAAATAAATTCATTAAAAATCCTACAATGTGATTTTCTGGATTTTTGTTCTCATTTTGTCTGTCATAGTTGAAGTGTACCTATGATGAAAATTACAGGCCTCTCTCATCTTTTTAAGTGGGAGAACTTGCACAATTGGTGGCTGACTAAATACTTTTTTGCCCCACTGTACATACATATTCATGCTATAACTTCTGCTACCAGACTCGTATTTACTATGGCTAATACTACACCATTTAAGCATTTGCCCCCAATCCCCCCTTCTCTGATACATGTGTAAATATTGTACTATAAATTGTGCCTTCCTGTATTATACTGATGCTAAAATGGTTATTCTATTCTACTGAGCCATTTACTTTATGTTCGTATTCTTATCTTATTGTTGTTGCATTGTCGAGAAGGAACCTGCAAGTAAGTATTTTCTTGGACGGTGAATACCATGTGTATCCTGTACGACTAATAAAACTTGAAAGTTGAAATTGGTAAAACCGTGAGATTTTGTTGTGCATACAACATGACTGTTTTCCTTTTCATAGACATACCAGATGCAATGGTCAAAAGTGCTAATCCTTGAAGCAGTAGTGTATAATCTTTAAAAAATTTGATCAACACACGTACACGGTATAATCAAAGCACAGAACATGTTTGAAGTTGAAAGTTGTCCTAACCTATGAACAAATTATATGCCCTATGAAGAGATGGGAAGATAATTGGTAAGTCTACCAAGGCCTTTCATATGCTTCCTATTGCTCATGCACAGTAATTACTATCCTGTTTTGCATATCATCTTTGGTTTTGATACACAGCTCATCATTGCATGCTGCAAGGGTGTTAAAGTAACTGCCCAGTGTTTCCAGATTTCTATGAAATATGTACCATAGTTAATAACAATATAAATTAAATAGTTTTCCTTCTAAAATGATTTAATTAAGTATTTTAAAAAGCAGCTTATCTGTGTTGAAATTGTGTGGGCATACCCAAACAAAATTATGGTGTGGGCGTATGCTGGTTCTTAAAAATATTAATGTACAGTTAAAGTCGGAAGTTTACATACCCTTAGGTTGGAGTCATTAAAACTCGTTTTTCCACAAACTATAGTTTTGGCAAGTAGGTTAGGACATCTACTTTATGCAGACACAAGTAATTTTTCCAACAATTGTTTACAGGCAGATTATTTCACATGTAATTCACTGTATCACAATTCCAGTGGGTCAGAAGTTTACATACACTAAGTTGACTGTGCCTTTAAACAGCTTGGAAAATTCCAGAAAATGATGGCATGGCTTTATAAGCTTCTGATAGGCTAATTGACATTATTTGAGTCAATTGGAGGTGTACCTGTGGATGTATTTCAAGGGCTACCTTCAAACCCAGTGCCTCTTTGCTTGACATCATGGGGAAATCAAAAGAAATCAGCCAAGACCTCAGAAAGAAAATTGTAGACCTCCACAAGTCTGATTCATCCTTGGGAGCAATTTCCAAACGCCTGAAGGTACCAAGTTCACCTGTACAAACACCATGGAACCATGCACCCGTCACACAGCTCAGGAAGGAGACGCATTCTGTCTCCTAGAGATTAACATACTTTGGTGCGAAAAGTGCAAATCAATCCCAAAACAATCGCTTGTGAAGATGCTAGAGGAAACAGGTACAAAAGTATCTATTTCCACAGGAAAACAAGTCATATCTTGACATAACCTGAAAGGCCACTCAGCAAGGAAGAAGCCACTGCTCCAAAACCGCCATACAAAAGCCAGAGACTACGGTTTGCAACTGCACATGGGGGAAAAGATTGTACGTTTTGGAGAAATGTCCTCTGGTCTGATGAAATAGAAATGTTCGGCCATAATGACCATCGTAATGTTTGGAGGAAAACGGGGGAGGCTTGCAAGCCAATGAACACCATCCCAACCGTGGGGTGGCATCATCATGTTGTGGGGGTACTCTTCTGCAGGAGTGACTGGTGCACTTCACAAAATAGATGGCATCATGAGGCACGAAAATTATGATTGAAGCAACATCTCAAGACATCAGTCAGGTTAAAGTTAAAGTTAAGTTAAAGCTTGGTCGCAAATGGGTCTTCCAAATGGAAAATGACCCCAAGCATACTTCCAAAGTTGTGCCAAAATGGCTTAAGGAAAACAAAGTCAAGGTAGTGGAGTGGCCATCACAAAGCCCTGACTTCAATTCTATAGAAAATTTGTGGGCAGAACTGAAAAGGCGTGTGCGAGGAAGGAGGCCTGCAAACCTGACTCAATTACACCAGCTCTGTCAGGAGGAATGGGCCAAAATTCACCCACCTTATTGAAGGAAGCTTGTGGAAGGCTATCTGAAACATTTGACCTAAGTTAAACAATTTAAAGGCAATGCTACCAAATATTAATTGGGTGTATGTAAACTTCTGACCCACTGGGAATGTGATGAAAGAAAGAAATGCTGAAATAAATCACTCTCTACTATTATTGTGACATTTCACATTCTTAAAATAAAGTGGTTATCCTAACTGACCTAAGACAGGGAATTTTTACTAGGATTACATGTCAGGAATTGTGAAAAACTGAGTTTAAATGTATTTGGCTAAGGTGTATGTAAACTTCCGACTTCAACTGTAAGTAGATCGCTGATTGGTCAGTTCATCTTCCTCAGGAGGGTTACATCATCCTCTGAGGAAATGGCAGGCATTTTTGAAACGACCTGTTTGAGGTGAGGTTTTTAAAGTTATTTTCTCCTATTTATGCTTTGGCCACAAATACGAGTATACGGTGAGTCAACAAAATTATTTGGGCATGAGTTTAACAGAATATGTTATTTTAACAATGGACTGGACTGTCACTGGACAGTTACTTTTAGACATTGTTAATATGGCCACTGTTTTCATAAAAGAGCTCAAAGTATTCAAAGATCTTACATTATTGGCTCCTATTTGCTCTAAGCATTATACTACTGATAAGAACTTGGATTTAGTTGATTTAGGTGGATATTGATTGACTAATGGTTCAATGGGCTTGAATAAAAGATCAGTCAACGTGAGCAGTAGATAGTATTCAAAAAAGCTGTTACAAGAAAGCTGTTACTATAATGTTTCTAACCTGTGTGATTTATACTTGTGGTATTGCCTACTGCCCTCACAAGTTACACTATCCAATCTTATTAGTAAACAGCCTATATTACAAAGCAAAATCAGTCAATACAGTATGAGATTTAACAACAATGGTTTGGAAGTCAGCAACACTGTGAAGTTATTTATAACAAACTGAGGCCTTCATTGTTGCAGCTACAGAATAAAGCCATCAGAAGCATGTGTGGCTTACATTTCCTGTCCACCTCTCAGGATTCAAGGTGGATTATCTACATCGCTGTAGTCTCGGAGGCACTCTCTTTCTGAATGGGCCACGGGCAGCCTGAATACTGTCATGGATTTAGCCATCGTTTCAATGGCAGGGAAAGCGACAAAAACAGAACTCGCTCACTTATTAGCATGCAACAATACAAGAAGGAGGGTATTCCTGTTCCCCTGTGGCATTCTAGCTCAGTGCTTAACCCCATATGAATCCCCTCTCTCTCCTCCTGTTTTGTCCAGCCAAGTGCTGGTGGGGAGATTATTCATGCAGTTTGTCCTGTTTAGGGGGTAGTGGTGGCACTGGCCATGAATGTGGCTTGTGGTGAATGCCTGTCTGACATTGTTCATCAAGTGATGGGGAGATGAGCACATGCCTGGCACATGGCTATGCAGATGCAAGCTAGATGCCTTCACATGCTCGAGGACATGTTCAAATACAGCCATCTGTGCTTCAGTTAAAATAATTAAGGGAAGGTGGCAAACCCAGGACAACATCCAACCAAGACTAATCCACTGTAAGCAGGCCAGAACCAGTGGTATACCGCAAGCTCTGAGCAAGCCAACCCCCCAGCTGTTGAAAAAACCTACATCACTACACATTTTTGCCATGAGGCAAAAAGAAAAATGTGCAGTTTCATAGCTAATCTCATGCTATTCTACACATTTTGCCATGTGGCTGTGAGATAATGTTGCTGTTTTAAAGGTAATTTCCTGTAATTCTACACATATTGCCATGGAGCAGAGAGAAATGTTTTTTTTTTTTTATAGATGTATAAATACTTTATAGAATTGTTTAAGCTAATGTCCTGCTATTACTCAAACTGCCTACAACTGGTTGTGGATGGATATGAAGAAATGTTTTAAATTTGACAATTCAAAAAATAATAATTACAGAGCTATTTCATTGGCTTTGACAATCTTGTTCCACAATCTGCTTTGCACTTTGAATTTTCCTGTGGTCAGTGTCGCTGTTTTTCTGACACGGTATGTTAAGAATGGTAGCCTTGAAATATCACTTATTCATAAAATGTATATACTTCTTCCACAATTTCAAAGCAGTGCAATAGAAATAATAAAACAAATGTGTTTTTCTCCAAGTGACCTGTTCAACTGAAGAAAAACATTCACATTGTTTGTCCTTGCAATAATCTAAGTGGCTATGTAATTTAAAGAAAAGCTTTTTAGCCATCGTTGAATCTAAATAAACCGCCTGAAAAGTATTCCAAAGAAATACATTTGCTGGAGCTTAGACTGGCCAAAAGTTTTTATGAGGTAAATTATTTAGGCTTGGATGATTATATTATCACGAGTCAAGGTTGAGGTTTTTCATTATTTGTTGAGATGTAATTATGTTGCTCAAACGTTCCTGCTTTCTTTGTAGGGCTGAATGCGCTTTGGAGCAATAAAATACGATTTAATGGAGGAAGAGTTGTCAGGTCTATAGACAGCATTCAAGGTCACTAGCATGCACTTTAAATTAAGAAATATTTTAGCAGGAACATGCCATTAGACATGATTAAGGGCATGTCATTTCTTCGGATAAATTAATTTCATGATGGAAAAGACATTGAAGTTGAGTGATGCTTACTCTGATTCTGAAAGAACCCAGTAAAAAATAGATTTAGAAAGTAGAAGATAATTTTCTTCCCTGGGAAGTGTGAGAAATGGTTAATCCTTATCTTGCTCTGAATTTGTCTTAATTGCTGCTGCAGTTTCTTTAAAGTGGAGCCATTCTGAAAGAAACACAGAGGAAGTATTAAAGAACATATAAAAGCTGTAATATATCAAACTGTCTAAATAAATTGGCTTCTGGAGCCAAGCATTGGAATATTACAAGAGAGAGACCTGTGTCTTACATGTTAGCAGACGCTTTTATCCAGGCGCAATTAGGGTTAAGTGCATTTCTCAAGCGCACATCCACAAGGGAACATCTACATTTCACCTAGTCAGCTGGGGAATTCGAACAAGCAACCTTTTGGTTACTGGCTCAACGATCTTAACCGCCAGGCTACCTACCGATCTAATGCAATGAACTTGCTTAAGTCCAGGACTGGGCTTAATGTGTCCAAGAACTTAGCATTTTGCTATTTGAGATATACAGTAGTCATTGCTCTCCATGCACATTATGAAAATGCAAAAAGAAAAGGAAAAAGAGTTGATAAAAAACACTCAAAAACAAGCTGATATATACTCCTTGAAACATGTGGAACATATTTTTACAAGTGCCATGAACACAGTCTAATAATTTAATAAACAATTATTCTGCTTAGACACTTGGTACAAGTTGGTACATACATTTTGGTCAAGAGGTTAATTAAGTGTCTCAAGACGTTAATGTCATTTCATCAAACCATATATACAAATGAAGATACTTATACCTCCACCAGACTTAAACACAGCCGATTCAATGTGTCTTCTCAATAGGCTGTAAGCCCTTTACTTGGATAAAGACACACAATGGTTCCTTGTCTTGGGGTTAGGGAGAGACAGCTAATAAAAGAGGAAGGATATCTTAAGATGGTGAGCGGGATGCTAAAGTGAAAACGCCTTAACTCCCAGTAGTATATGGTCTAACAAGCCCAGATAGGCTTGTTGGCTGTAAAAAAAATAATGAGGGAGATATCGCTGAACAAAAAAGGGAAAGAAAAAGGGAAAAATTGGCAGGGCACTAAAATGATGAAAGGTCCAATTTGTTTTATAAATGACAACATACAAGGTTTCACAGGAGTGTATAATGCTCCAAGGTCTTGGGCTATACAGCAATACAAGTTCATTTGTTATTTCACAACTAGGCCTCCAACTCAGAAGGATGGAGCCATCCAAAAAGTGAGGCAGATGTGTGGTCTGAATAGAAGGAGCGCAAGGCTAGGTGAGCCTTTGTTTTTTTCCTGCAGGATCACAGTTTGGCTTTTGAATTAGAAAGTCAGGAATAGGAATCAAGATTGGGAACTCTGTTAGTAGACTATTCCTAGCTCCTGGTTTGTCCTTTTTGTAAACCTTGGAAGTACTTTTACTATATAGGCTACAACAGTTTTGATTTAGAATGATTAGGCTATGTTATCAACTAATATTTCTGTAATATATTTTTCACCGTGTAAGGCAATGCTAGCCTACTCTCTCGGTAAAATGAGTTATTGATCAAAATGGTTTATTAATGTCATTTATGGGGAAGCTTATTAATCATTTGTTTGGAATTGAGTTGGAATTCGAATTGAAATTGCCAAAAACCCACAGGATGCAGAATTTAAATTTGAGTTTGAGTGATGGGAAGTAGAATTTAATTTAGTGCAATTCAAAGAAATTCCACTGTCAGAGAACATGAGTTAAAAAAAAAGATATACAATGTTTGCTGCTTCAGTGTCTTTAGATATTTTTGTCAGATGTTACTATGGAATACTGAGTATAATTACAAGCATTTCATAAGTGTCAAAGGCTTTTATTGACAATTACATGAAGTTGATGCAAAGAGTCAATATTTGCTCTGTTGACCCTTCTTTTTCAAGACCTCTGCAATCCACCCTGGCATGCTGTCAATTAACTTCTGGGCCACATCCTGACTGATGGCAGCCCATTGCATAATCAATGCTTGGAGTTGGTCAGAATTTGTGTGGTTTTGTTTTTCAACCCGCCTCTTGAGGATTGACCACAAGTTCTCAATGGGATTAAGGTCTGGGGAGCTTCCTGGCCATGGACCCAACATATTGATGTTTGGTTCCCGAGCCACTTAGTTATTACTTTTGCCTTATGGCAAGGTGCTCCATCATGCTGGAAAAGGCATTGAAGTGGCTTCTGTGCTGCCCTTCTTGACAACAGGCCATCCTACAAAAGTCTTCGCCTCACTGTGTGTGCAGATGCACTCACATGTGCCTGCTGCCATTCCTGAGCAAGCTTTGTACTGGTGGTGCCCCGATCCCGCAGCTGAATCAACTTTAGGAGACGCTTGCTGGACATTCTTGGGCGCCCTGAAGCCTTCTTCACAACAATTTAACCGTTCTCCTTGAAGTTCTTGATGATCCAATAAATGGTTGACAATCTTACTGGCAGCAATATCCTTGCCTGTGAAGCCCTTTTTGTGCAAAGCAATGATTTCGGCACGTGTTTCCTTGCAGGTAACCATGGTTGACAGAGGAAGAACATTGATTCCAAGCACCACCCTCCTTTTGAAGCTTCCAGTCTGTTATTAGAACTCAATCAGCATGACAGAGTGATCTTCAGCCTTGTCCTAATCAACAGTCACACCTGTGTTAACGAGAGAATCACTGACATGATGTCAGCTGGTCCTTTTGTGTCAGGGCTGAAATGCAGTGGAAATGTTTTTGGGGGGATTCAGTTCATTTGCATGGCAAAGAGGGACTTTGCAATTAATTGCAATTCATCTGATCACTCTTCATAACATTCTGGAGTATATGCAAATTGCCATCATACAAACTGAGGCAGCAGACTTCGTGAAAATGAATATTTGTGTCATTCTCAAAACTTTTGGCCATGGCCTATAATAGCCAATTATATTTCCACCAAACATTTAATTTGTTTGGCTTCTTTTTGAAGGCCTTAGGATCAACTTGAGGGTTAAGCTAATGCATTCACAGAAATGTTGTATTTTCATCATATTGATCCAAATTTAAGTGATTCATGAAATATATTAACTTAGAATATTCACATACAGATTCTGTTTTCCTTGATCATTCATTCTAATAGTTTGTCCTAAAATTTTTTTTTACAATATTTTAAATGCATGTAAATAACAACATGTTTGATGTTTTACGTAAAACATTAATATTTGTATAGACTACACCTAATATAGAAAATACATGGAATATCACTGAATTCAATTATATTTCCTTTAATTTAAATTCGAATTGCAATTCTGTATCCTGTTTACTACTTCAAGTCAAATTCAAGAATTTATTTGGAATTCGTGAAACATTCTCAATTCAATTCTGAATTGAGCCAAACCCTGGTTGTGTCGAGGACAACTGTAGCATCTTATCTAAGCCTAACCCTTTTCCTAAACTTAACCTAATTCTCCTAACCTGCTACTTTAAATGTCTTAAAAGGATAGTTCACCCAAATTACATATTGGTTTCCTTACCCTGTAAGTAGTCTATGGACAAGGTATGACAGCAATGTATGATTTGGTTTAGTTTCAGTGCCAGGGAAATTAAGCTAAAGCATGGATTGCTGTCATACCTTGTCCATAGACTGCTTAAAGGATAAAGGAAATCAATGTGTAATTTGTAATTTGGGTAAACTATCCCTTTAACCTGCTGCGTTAGTTTTCCTAACCTGCTATGTAAAGTCACAACCATAGAAGCCATCAGTTTCGATAAACCATCAATATCACTAAACTAGTGATATTTCTTGATTAATCTGTCGAAACAAACCAGGGACCTACTTCATTTCATATAAATGGAAAAGTCTTTCACATAGCAAGGGTTAGAGAGTACAGTACAAAATGCATGTCATTGACGTGGAACTTCATACCATTTCACCATGACAGCTAAGGTCAATTGATGACTATGCTCTTTGTCACAAGTAATGATATTTCACATCAAACTGAGAAGCATTGTGAATCGCAGGAGCATGCGAGCGCAAGTCAACTAAAACTATGATTGATGACGGTCAGGGCATGAAAATGTGATTTTTTTATCCACTTCTTGAGAAAACAAAGACTATAAAAAAATACATTATGAAATTACAGCTTTTGAAATATGATATCCAATACGAATTTCAGTTTTGCAGTTCCAGGTTCCCAAATAATGCTGGAAATGCATAAGCTTACCTTATGCAGGAATTATCATAGATTGTACGTCAGATTGTAAAAAGAAAACTCCCACTATATCAACAATGGACTAATAAAACAAATACTAAAAGATAGTTTTTAGATGGAATTTTCCTTTCAGTGTTGTACAGGCCCATTATGTGGACATCAACAATGGACATTTTGAAAAAGCCTTTTCAAGACTTGATCATTCTTTAGTGATTAATTTCTTGTGCCAAGCTTTTACTGTGGGATTCTATCTACTACAAGATCAGCTATTTTGAAGTAAAGTATGTATTTTCTGCTAAGTGCAAGTCTCCATGCCTAATGCCTTTCAACATAATTGATGTACAGGCTCTCACAAGTGCACCTTTTTAATGAAGTGGTGGGTTTTTAAAATCCTCTCTCAACAATAAGAAGTCACAGTACCTCTCCACTTAACAGCTCTCCTATTCAAATCAAATCAAATCAAATGTATTTATATAGCCCTTCGTACATCAGCTGATATCTCAAATTGCTGTACAGAAACCCAGCCTAAAACCCCAAACAGCAAGCAATGCAGGTGTAGAAGCACGGTGGCTAGGAAAAACTGCCTAGAAAGGCCAAAACCTAGGAAGAAACCTAGAGAGGAACCAGGCTATGTGGGGTGGCCAGTCCTCTTCTGGCTGTGCCGGGTGGAGATTATAACAGAACATGGCCAAGATGTTCAAATGTTCATAAATGACCAGCATGGCCGAATAATAATAAGGCTGAACAGTTGAAACTGGAGCAGCAGCACGGCCAGGTGGACTGGGGACAGCAAGGAGTCATCATGTCAGGTAGTCCTGAGGCATGGTCCTAGGGCTCAGGTCCTCCGAGAGAGAGAGAGAAAGAAAGAGAGAATTAGAGAGAGCTTAAATTCACACAGGACACCGAATAGGACAGGAGAAGTACTCCAGGTATAACAAACTGACCCTAGCCCCCCGACACATAAACTACTGCAGCATAAATACTGGAGGCTGAGACAGGAGGGGTCCTATTCAGTTATAGGGTCCTGTACTTATTGTATCTTGACTGTATTGAACCTCAAATGCAGCGTTGATGTATACTGGATGTCGTGTAAATTAAACACTATTATAATGTATATTGCAGCTCTTATACATGTACCTCTGTTAACTACATGTAGTTCATGCAAAATTCAGTGTGCCATCATTAGGCCCTCAATACACAGTACTTATATTACTAAAATAAACGACACGTTTTATATATAAGGAAAGATCCATAATTATTTCCACCCTTGATAAAGATGAGAAAAACAGACTATAAAATAAATACAAATATTGAGCTATATTGTATGCAAAAAACAACAGGAAATTACATTGCTTTCTGAAAATATTCAGACCCGTTGACTTTTTCCACATTTTGTTACGTTGCAGCCTTATTCTAAAATGGATCAAATAAAATGTTTTCCTCATCCTTACCTACATTAGTATTCAGACCCTTTGCTATGAGACTTGAAATTGAGCTCCGGTGCATCCTGTTTCCATTGATCATCCTTGAGTTGTTTCTACAACTTGATTGGAGTACACCTGTGGTAAATTCAATTGATTGGACAAGATTTTTAAAGGCACACACCTGTCTATATACATATAAGGTGCCACAGTTGACAGCGCATGTCAGAGAAAAAAAACAGGCCATGAGGTCAAATTAATTGTCCGCTAAGCTCCGAGACAGGATTGTGTCGAGGCACAGATCTGGGGAAGGGTACCAAAAAATGTCTGCAGCATTTCAGGTCCCCAAGAACACAGTGGCCTCCATCATTCTTAAATGGAAGAAGTTTGGAATCACCAATCGCCTGAGCTCAATTTTGAGTCCCATTGCAATATTTAATTTACATTATATTGTTTCTATTTTTTTTATACATTTGCCAACATTTCTAAAAATCTGTTTTCGCTTAGTCATTATGGGGTATTGTGGGTAGATTTGAGGTATTTAATTGTGTGAATTTTAGAATAAGGCTGTAACGTAACAAAATGTGGGAAAAGTCAAGGGGTTTGAATAGTCAAGGGGTGGCTACTTAAAATAGATTTTGATTTAACACTTTTTTGGTTAGTACATGATTCCATATGTATTATTTCATAGTTCATGTCTTCACTATTATTCTACAATGTAGAAAATAGTAAAAATAAAGAAAAACCCTGGAATGACTAGGTGTGTCAAAACTTTTGACTTGTACTGCATACACTACCGTTCAAAAGTTTGGGCTCACTTAGAAATGTCTTTGTTTTTGAAAGAAAAGCAAAAAATGGTGTCCATTAAATCATCTAATTGATCAGAAATACAGTGTAGACACTGTTAATGTTGTGTATACAGTACCAGTAGCTGGAAAAGGCAGATTTTGTTATGGAATATGTACATAGGCCCATTATTAGTAACCATCACTCCTGTGTTCCAATGGCACGTTGTGTTAGCTAATCCAAGTTTATAATTCTAAAATGCTAATTGATTATTAGAAAACCCTTTTGCAATTATGTTAGCACAGCTGAAAACTGTTGTTCTGATTAAAGAAGCAATAAAACTGACCTTCTTTAGACTTGTTGAGTATCTGGAGCATCAGCATTTGTGGGTTCGATTACAGGCTCAATATGGCCAGAAACAAATAACTTTATTCTCTAACTCGTCCGTTTATTCTTGTTCTGAGAAATGAAGGTTATTCCATGTGAGAAATTGCCAAGAAACTGAAGATCTCGTACAATTATGTGTACTACTCCCTTCACAGAACAGTGCAAACTGTCTCTATCCAGAATAGAGAGTCGGAGGCCCCGGTGCACAACTGAGCAAGAGGACAAGTACATTAGAGTGTCTAGTTTGAGAAACAGACCCCTCACAAGTACTCAACTGGCAGCTTCATTAAATAGTTTCCGCAAAACACCAGTCTCAACGTCAACAGTGAAGATGCGACTCCGAGATCCTGGCCTTCTAGGCAGAGTTGCAAAGAAAAAGCCATACTGTATCTCAGACTGGCCAATAAAAAGAAAAGATTAAGATGGGCAAAATAACACAGACACTGGACAGAGGAAGATTGGAAAAAAGTGTTATGGACAAACATATTTAAGTTTGAGGTGTTCGGATCACAAAGAAAAACATTTGTGAGATGCAGAAAAAATGAAAAGATGCTGTGGGAGTGCTTGACGCCATCTGTCAAGCATGGTGGAGGCAATGTGATGGTCTGGGGGTGCTTTGGTGGTGGTAAAGTGATGGATTTGTACAGGGTAAAAGGGATCTTTTACAAGAAGGAAGGCTTTCACTCCATTTTGCAACACCATGCCATACCCTGTGGACGGTGCTTAATTGGAGCCATGTCCTCCTACAACAGGACAATGACCCAAAGCACTGCTCCAAACTACGCAATAACTATTTCGGGAAGAAGCAGTCAGCTGGTATTCTGTCTATAATGGAGTGGCCATCACAGTCACTGCATTTCAACCCTATTGAACTGTTGTGGGAGCAGCTTGACCGTATGGTACGTAAGAAGTGCCCATCAAACCAATCCAACTTGTGGGAGGTGCTTCAGGAAGCATGGGGTGAATTCTCTTCAGATAACCTCAACAGATTGACAACTAGAATGCCAAATGTCTGCAAGGCTGTAATTGCTGCAAATGGATTCTTTAACGAAAGCAATGTTAATAAAGGACACAATTTATTATTTCAATTAAAAATCTATATCTATAACGTTGTCAACGTCTTGACTATATTTCCTATTCATTTTGCAACTCATTTCATGTATGTTTTCACGGAAAACAAGGACATGTCTAAGTGACCCCAAACTTTTGAACATTAGGTTTTTTTCTTCAGATTTCAAGGTATTACACTTTTTATGATTTCAGATTACCTCATGCAGTTACATACATTTAGATGGGTCAGAGGGTCAGGTACATTCAAGGTCATGGACATTTTTGCATTTTTTCAGAGCCAGTGCTTCTCAAACCTGGTCCTGGGGATCCAAAAGCGTTCACATTCCCTTCCCCACACCCATACACCCAACCCCAATGAGGGCTCGATGGGTCCCCAGGGCCAGGATAAAATAAATTACATCTAACCAGTGGTTCAGAAGCTCAAAGACATACATTGCCTTCCTGTTTGCAACCAGCATTAACTAAAGTGTTAATATGCTGACACATTAGAATTGTTGCTGACAGGGTAGAAATTGGATGAGCAACAATGTTGAGATCAGAATAGTGCATAGGGTATAGTGCTAGTGTCCTTGCTCCGTTCTCATGTGCTTTAGTATGACGTTTGTGCAATTGTTTTCAAATTGAAGAAAGCTTATCAGCAAGCAGGCCACAGTGGAGACATGGGGAGAGGCAATCATAGGAAGGTAGGTAATCAAGATGATAGCAGAGTAATGAAAACATTCCAAGGAAAATGTGGGACCTAGGATAGCTATTCAAAAAAAAATGAAATGGAAATTGCATCAGATCTTTCTCTGAAAATACCAACCTTGACCATAATACTAAACGTTCTACTCAAAGTGTGTGTAAATAAAAAAATGTTCAGCATAATGCAGCTTTGGATTCAACCGCCATCATATTTACTAACATTGTTTTATGAATTGACTTAACATTGTGATATGCATTCGGTGGAAAGGGCTCGGTGTATGTTTTACTCCCTCTGTTCTGGACACAGATTTTATGTTATAGCCCAGGGGGGACTTGACCCACATGCTTTCCACTTGAAGTGGAGAAACACAATAAATAATCTGCCTTTTGTCAAGCAACGTTTTTATGGATCCAATCATGCAGGAGGCGCGCAAACAATAGATACAGTATTTTATAGCGCTGTGGCTGTATATGGTCTTTGTAGCATGCATGTGGGGGCCATGTTTTATGCCATTATGTAACGAATAGAGCTGAAAATGTCAGCTTATGTCCCCAGAGATTGGTTGATCTTTTGTCTGTTAACCCTTTATGGGTGGTAGACTGTAACACAGCAAATGTTTGGTTTTGTTCATTTCTATGCTCTAGACAGGGCGAAGGACATCGGTGAAGCCCATCTAATGATAATGATGACTCCGTTCAAATTATTGAATGGAGTGAAGTGAAGGATTCAATTGAAAATTGTTCTGGAGAAAACTTCAACACATTTGTTGAGGTGAAGGATTAAATTGAAGCCTTAGCAGGAAGGAAACTCCATTTGTAGCTCATTGCCATGAGCAGGGGGTAATAGACTTCAGAAAAGCCCCAATCTGATGATGAATTTACTGAATGTAGTGAAGTGATGGATCTCTATAAAGTCCACATGTATAGCTAAAGTGAATGATTAAATGTAAACTTTAGCTGGAGGATCCATCTGTAACTAATTTATTAGCTGAATGGAATGGTTGTAAGGGACAAACTGTGGTTTTAGCCTTAGCAGGAGAAATTCTTGCATTTCTGTTGTTGTTTTCCTTTCACTCGCATCTATGATTCAAATTATTATTATGAATAGTACTGACGTCAAACTGGATCACCAAGGACACTGGTGGTTCCTAATGTTGTGAGATTCTTGCTTGTGTTTACAGAACTGGTTCTGAGAGATTAGGATTGGGACCTGCAATTGTAACAGTAAAGCACTATAACAAAATGGATGACTGCAGTGCAGCCGTTATTATGAGCCGTTATTATGTTGAATGGATTTCTGAGGCATAAAAGTATGAAAGTGTGTAGTATTATTTTGAATGTATCTAGTGCTGTACCTGTCTATTAATGCTATGTTTTGTCAACATTGTGTATATATATATTTTTTTTTCTTCAAATAATAATTTATGTAGTTCTGTACCTGTCTAATAATGTTATGTATTATGTCGAGTTTTATGTTTAGTGTGTTACACAGGAAGAGTAGCTGCAGCTTCGGCTGTAGGTAATGTGGATCCTTATAAACTACTGAATATGAAATACACTTGGATGAGAACAGACGCAACACATTGTTGGAACTACTGTAAGCATAATCTTTGCATTGAGACATCTGCATTTCTGGGTGTCCTGTGCATTAGCAGCATTTTTTATAATAATGTTGTTCCAGTGTAGTCATTATGTGATTTTTGTTTTCAATTGATAGAATAGTCTTACGTGCTTCATATGAAGGTTCAATTAATTACGTGATCAACATCAACATATTATGAATAAGTGATTTCAAGCAATCAGTCATGTTGAGACCAAGGTCTCTTTAACAGATGATCCCTGTATACACATTAATATACACTATACACATTAATATTCTAATAAAAATTCACATCAATACATGAAAAGCAAAACACAATCATAGAAAACAAAAACATTCTTCAGTAAAAAGCTCCTCAGTTAGCCTTTGGAATTGCCCAGGAGGAACCAATTGATCACATTTTAGAGAACCTTTGAGATTAGTAAGGTGCAAAAAACGAAAAGCAGATTTACTTAACTCAGTGGAGAAAAGGGATCTCGTACTTCCCTGTAAGTTAACAGTAAAATAGTCTGAGAGGGCTAAACTGAAAATGTGTTATACTTCTTTGCCGTCAAAATTTGCAATAAATAGTCCTCTATTCAACATTTTGGGAATTTCAATTAGAGGTCGACCAATTATGATGATTTTTCAATGCCGATACCGATACAGTTTATTTTAGGACCAAAAAAGCAGATACCGATTAATTGGCCGATTTTTAAAATGTATTTGTAATAATGACAATTACAACAATACTGAATGAACACTTAATATAATACATCAATAATAATCTGTTTAGCCTCAAATAAATAATGAACCATGTTCAATTTGGTTTTACCTTTATTTAACTAGGCAAGTCAGTTAAGAACAAATTCAATGACGGCCTAGAAACAGTGGCCTGCCTGTTCAGGGGCATGGGCTGTTCAGGGGGCAGAACGACAGATTTGAACCTTGTCAGCTCAGGGATTTGAACTTGCAACCTTTCAGTTACTAGTCCAACACTCTAACCACTAAGCTACCCTGCCGCCCCAAGTAATGCAAAAACAAACTGTTGGATAAGTAAAAGTGCAATATGTGCCATGTAAAAACGTTAACGTTTGAGGTCCTTGCTCAGAACATGAGAACAAATTAAAGTTGGTGGTTCCTTTTAACATGAGACTTCAATATTGCAAGGTAAGAGGTTTTAGGTTGTAGTTAATATAGTATTTATAGGACTATTTCTCTCTATACCATTTGTATTTCATTTACCTTTGACTATTGGATGTTCTTATAGGCACTATAGTATTGCCAGTGTAACAGTACAGCTTCCGTCCCTCTCCTCGCCCCTACCTGGGCTCGAATCAGGAACACATCGACAACAGCCACACTCGAAGCAGCGATACCCATCGCTCCACAAAAGCCGCAGCCCTTGCAGAGCAAGGGGAATAACTACTCCAAGACTAAGAGCGAGTGACGTTTGAAACGCTATTAGCACACAACCAGCTAACTAGTTAGCCATTTCACATCGGTTACACCAGCCATTACGCTGATAGGCTTGAAGTTA
The DNA here is from genome assembly GCF_045791955.1 of Oncorhynchus clarkii lewisi. Lineage (NCBI taxonomy): Eukaryota > Metazoa > Chordata > Actinopteri > Salmoniformes > Salmonidae > Oncorhynchus > Oncorhynchus clarkii. The sequence goes on along the minus strand of NC_092151.1, from coordinate 30,812,448 downwards.
TAAACAGCGCTGTGCTTGCGAAGAGCAAAAGGGCAAAACGCACGAAAGTACTGTTTGAATGAATTTTTACGAGCCTGCTGCTGCCTACCATCGCTCAGTCAGACTGCTCTATCAAATCATAGACTTAATTATAACATAATAACACACAGAAATACGAGCCTTTGGTCATTAATATGGTCGAATCCGGAAACTATAATTTCGAAAACAAAATGTTTATTATTTCAGTGAAATATGGAACCGTTCGGTATTTTATCTAATCCCTAAGTCTAAATATTCTTGTTACATTGCACAACCTTCATTGTTATGTCATAATTACGTACAATTCTGACAAATTAGTTCGCAATGAGCCAGGCTGCCCAAACTGTTGCATATACCCAGACTCTGCGTGCAATGAACGCAAGAGAAAAATATGCTAAATATGCAGGTTTAAAAATATATACTTTTGTGTATTGATTTTAAGAAAGGCATTGGTGTTTATGGTTAGGTACAGTTGTCCAATGATTGTGCTTTTTTCGCAAATGCGCTTTTGTTAAATCATCCCCCAGCGTTGCATCGAATATATGCAAAGCAGGACACGCTAGATAAACGAGTAATATCATCAACCATGTGTAGTTATAACTAGTGATTATGATTGATTGATTGTTTTTTATAAGATAAGTTTAATGCTAGCTAGCAACTTACCTTGGATTCTACTGCATTCATGTAAGAGGCAGGTGGTTAGAGTGTTGGACTAGTTAACTGTAAGGTCGCAAGATTGGATCCCCCGACCTGACAAGGTGAAAATCTGTCGTTCTGACGGCCCCTGAACAAGGCAGTTAAACCACCGTTCCTAGGCCGTCATTGAAAGTAAGAATGTGTTCTTAACTGACTTGCCTAGTTAAATAAAGGTATAAAAAATAAATATATATATATTTTTTTATCAGCAAAAACTGCTCCCAAAAAATATCGATTTCCGATTGTTATGAAAACTTGAAATCGGCCCTAAATAATCAGCCATCTAATTTCAATGGTCCCTGACTGTCTTGTGATTATTAGCGAGTTGGACAGTCAAGAAACTATTTATGTAGGCCCATTAACTGCACACAGTGATTATTAGTCAGCTGAACAGTCATGAAACTGTATGAATATAGGTTCTTTATCATTTCTACACAGTTTTGATTTGGTTTTAGACATTTTAAAGTATACTGACTTTGTTCCCTGAACGATTGGGCTGAATGTTTGACACCCCTGATTTAGAGAACCCTCTTTTCCCAACATTTTGTCCTGTTTGTGTAATATTATAGCCTCATTCCAACATCCCCAATTATTGGGTGTTGTCCATTTTTTTGAGTTTAGAGATCTTTGTAGTGAAGTCTTGTAAACATTGTGGAAATAGATGGTCTTATGATACATTGATGGAGCCAATGTCCTTGGTAGGATGCACTGATGTTTGTATAACACAGCACTAACTAAAGACATTTGTCCCTTTACCAGTTTCTGGTAAAAGACGTTTCAGATAAGTCCTTTACACCTACAAACTGGGTCAGAGCCTCCTTTCCAGCGAATGACTTTGACTAATTAATTACGTGATAAGGCACAAGGAGAATTTAGCCAATTCTGCAGTCTCCTCCCAGGACAAGTATTCCCTTGCATGATGTCATGGAGAGTACCGCTCTGTAGCTTTGTTGAGAAAACATGAAATACAGTAGCACTTGATTGTACAGGTTATCATGACCTGGACCAAATCATAGTTTAACACAAAAGTGCAAAATAAATCACCACTTATTAATGCCATTGAGGTACAATAGTTCAAGCAAACAACATATTTAAAAAAAATAAGAAAGAAGTTCATAATAAATAATTTAATAGCTGCAACATTGGAAACCCATTAGACTGCTGGCATCACGGAAACTGAAGAAACATGCTAAAATGTACTCTGATAATACGTTTTTAATTATGACCATGATTAAAGTTCCAAGAAGAGAAGAAAGCGGACAAAGAAGCCCTTTTCATCTGCTCTATGGGAGGAAATTGTTAGTCTTGCTAACACCAGTCTCTCTACATCCTTGACTTGAGAGTCTGGAATGGAATATCTTCTTCTTCTTCTTCGATGGGTTTAACAGCGGTTGGCATCAAATGTTGATGGTGTATTACTGCCACCAGCTGGATGGGGTATTGAACGAGAAAAAAATAATCCATTGCAGGAAAGGGGGAAAACCGACATTTTACAAAACAGACATGTCAACAAACAAAACCCATCCCACTTCTTCAATCACAATCCATTCCAAAATACATTTACTGCTGATACCGGACCAGGGTCAAATCCCCGCCATTTGCATGAAGAAGATAAGCCGATACAGGGGACGCAGGTCCGGGTACCTGAATAAACTGGATGAGCTCCATTCAAGAATATCCTACCAATAAGACATTAAAAACTGTAATATCTTATGTTTCACAGAGTCGTGGCTGAATGACGGATTTCCATGCATCGGTAAGACAGAACCGCTGCCTACTGTAAAACGAGGGGTAGTGGTCTGTGTCTATTTGTCAATAACAGCTGGTGCGCGTAATCTACTATTAGAGGTAGAGTATCTCACGATAAGCTGTAGACCACACTATTTACCAAGATGTTGGCACTAACACCGCACTCAACGAGCTGTATAAGGCCATAAGCTTAACAAGAACATTTTCATCCAGAGGTGGCACTCTTAGTGGCCGGGGACTTAAATGCAGGAGTATACCACATCAGTCACCGGCTTCATCAATTTTATTTTTTATTTAATTTGATTTCACCTTTATTTATCCAGGTAAGCTAGTTGAACAAGTTCTCATTCACAACTGCGAACTGGCCAAGATAAAGCAAAGCAGTGCGACACAAACAGCAACACAGAGTTACACATGGAATAAACAAGAGTACATTCAATAACACAATAGAAAAAATAAAGTCTATATACAGTGTGTGCAAATGGCGTGAAGAGGTAGGCAATAAATAGGTCATGGTGGCAAAGTAATTACAATTTAGCAGATTAACACTGGAGTGATAAATGAGCAGATGATGATGTGCAAGTAGAGATACAGGTGTGCAAAAGAACAGAAAAGTAAATAAAAACATTATGGGGATGAGGTAGGTAGATTGGGTGGGTTATTTACAGATCGACTATGTACAGCTGCAGCGATCAGTTAGCTGCTCATATAGCTGATGTTTAAAGTTAGTGAGCAAAATATAAGTCTCCAGCTTCAGCGATTTTTTGAGATTTGTTCCAGTCACTGGCAGCAGAGAACTGGAAGGAAAGGCGGCCAAAGGGGGTGTTGGCTTTGGGGATGACCAGTGAGCTATACCTGCTGGAGCGCGTGCTGCAGGTGGGTGTTGTTATTGTGACCAGTAAGCTGAGATAAGGCGGAGCTTTACCTTGCATAGACTTATAGATGACCTGGAGTCAGTGGGTATGGCAACGAAAATGTAGCGAGGGCCAGCCGACTAAAGCATACAGGTCGCAGTGGTGGGTGGTATAAGGGGCTTTGGTAACAAAACGGATGGCACTGTGATTGTGTTGCTGAGTAGAAAATTGGAAGATATTTTGTAGGATCGGTAGGATAGTCAGTTTTACAAGGATAAGTTTGGCGCCGTGAGTCTTTGTTGCGAAATAGAAAGCAGATTCTAGATTTGATTTTGGATCGCAGCTGTTTAATATGAGTCTGGAAGGAGAGGTTACAGTCTAGCCAGACGCCTAGGTATTTGTAGTTATCCACACATTCTAGGTCAGAACCGTCCAGGGTAGTGATGCTAGTCGGGCGGGCGGGTGCGGACAGCGAACGGTTGAAAAGCATGCATTTGGTTTTACTAGCGTTTAAGAGGAGTTGGAGGCCCCAGAAGGACTGTTGTATGGCATTGAAGCTCGTTTGGAGGTTAGTTAACACAGTGTCCAAAGAAGGGCCAGAAGTATACAGAATTGTGTCTTCAGCATACAGGTGGATCACACGCAGCAAGAGCGACATCATTGATGTATACAGAGAAAAAAGTTGTCCTGAGAATTTAACCCTGTGGTACCCCCATAGAGACTGCCAGAGGTCCGGACAACAGGCGCTCCGATTTAGCACACTGAACTCTGTCTGCAAAGTAGTTGGTAAACCAGGCGAGGCAGTCATTTGAGAAACCAAGGCTATTGAGTCTGCCGATAAGAATACGGTGATTGACAGAGTCGAAAGCCTTGGCCAGGTCGACGAAGACGGCTGCACAGTACTGTCTTTTATTAATGGCAGTTATGATATCGTTTAGTACCTTGAGCGTGGCTGAGGTGCAACCGTAACCAGCTCGGAAACCGGATTGCACAGCGTAGAAGGTACGGTGGGATTCGAAATGGTCAGTGATCTGTTTATTAACTTGGCTTTCGAAGACTTTAGAGAGGCAGAGCAGGATGGATATAGGTCTATAGCAATTTGGGTCTAGAATGTCAACCCCTTTGAAGAGGGGGATGACCGCGGCAGCTTTCAAATCTTTAGAGATCTCGGACGACACGAAAGAGAGGTTGAACAGACTAGTAATAGGGGTTGCAACAATGGCGGCGGATAATTTTAGAAAGAGAGGGTCCAGATTGTCTAGCCCAGCTGATTTGTACGGGTCCAGGTTTTGCAGCTCTTTCAGAACATCTGCTGTCTGGATTTGGGTGAAGGAGAAGCTGGGGGGGCTCGGGCAAGTAGCTGCGGGGGCGGAGCTGTTAGCCGGGTTTGAGGTACCCAGTGGGCAGCTGGGAGGAGGTGCTTTTGTTCTCCATGGACTTGACAGTGTCCCAGAACTTTTGGGAGTTAGAGCTACAGGATGCAAATTTCTGTTTGAAATTTCTGCTTTCCTGACTGACTGCGTGTATTGGTTTCTGACTTTCCTGAACAGTTGCATATCGCGGGGACTATTCCATGCTTGTGCAGTCCGCCACATTATGTTTTTGTGCTGGTCGAGGGCAGTCAGGTCTGGAGTGAACCAAGGGCTATATCTGTTCTTAGTTCTACTTTTTTGAAAGAGGCATGCTTATTTAAGATAGTGAGGAAGTTATTTTAAAGAACGACCAGGCATCCTCGACTGACGGGATGAGGTCAATGTCCTTCCAGGATACCTGGGCCAGGTTGGTTAGAAAGGCCTGCTTGCAGAAGTGTTTTAGGGAGCATTTGACAGTGATGAGTGGTGGTCGTTTGACCGCGGACCCATAGCGGATGCAGGCAATGAGGCAGAGATCGCTGAGGGCAAGTTGGTCAGGATAATATCTATGAAGGTGCCCATATTTACAGGTTTAAGGTTGTACCTGGTGGGTTCCTTGATCATTTGTGTGACATTGAGGGCATCTAGCTTAGATTGTAGGATGGCCGGGGTGTTAAGCATATCCCAGGTCACCTAACAGAACGAAATCTGAAGATAGATAGGGGGAAGTCAATTCACATATGGTGTCCAGGGCACCGCTGGGAGCTGAGGGGGGTCTTTAACAGGCGGCAACAGTGAGAAACTTATTTCTGGTGAGATTAATTTTGGGGCATAGACCTGGAAAGTTCTATGATTGCAACTCCTCCCCCTTTGGCAGCTCTATCTTGGCGGAAAATGTTGTAGTTGGGTATGGAAATCTCAGAATTCTTGGTGGCCTTCCTAAGCCAGGATTCAGACATGGCAAGGACATCAGGGTTTGCGGAGTGTGCTAAGGCAGTGAGTAAAACAAACTTAGGGATGAGGCTTCTGATGTTAACATGCATGAAACCAAGGCTGGTCGTCTAGTGCGTTGGGAACAGAGAATAAAAGGGGCGGATTTCTGGGCATGGTAGAATAGATTCAGGGCATAATGTGCAGACAGGAGTATGGTGGGGTGCGGGTACAGTGGAGGTAAGCCCAGACACTGGGTGATGATAAGAGAGGTTGCATCTCTGGACGTGCTGGGTGAGGTCACCGCATGTGTGGGAGGTGGGACAAAGGGGGAATATGAGGCATGTAGAGTGGAACTAGGGGCTCCACTGTAAACTAAAACAATGATGACTATGCAAAACAACAGTAAACAGGGCATATTGACATTTGAGAGAGACATAAAGCAAGGCATAAAGCAACCACATGTGTTGATTGGGGGAGCTAGCTAAGACAACAATGGGTAAGACCACAACAGCAAATCAGCTAAGACAGGGGTGTCAAACTCAAATACCCAGTGGGCCAAAATGTAAAACATGAACAAAGTCACGGGCCAACATTGAACAAATTAACCTTTTAATATGGACCCAAACAAGTTTTGCTTTAACATTGAATATGGAACAAGCATCGCTTATTACCATACAATATATAATTTAATAGTGGAGACATGCAAAATCGAATTTCAAATGAAAAAACACATCAATGGCATTCATTTATTAAATAAATAAAATTTAAATAAAAATTGTATGCCTCTTTTCTATTTGCAGCCTTCTGATTTAAATACCAAAATACACTTTTTCCACTGGCTAATAATTTTACAAATAAAATGATAATAAATCAATCAACCATTCAAGCCCATGCCTTGTAGCAAGAAAAAGTGCATAAAGAAAACGTTAATTATTGCACACTGGTCTAATCTGATGTGCCCAAGCCAGATACCTGGCATCTCTTCTTGGATGCTAGTTCATCAATGTCTGGGCTCAAGCTCTGAGCTGAAGAAATCCTCAGTATCGAGCGAAGATGTTCATCAGTCAGACGTCTCCTGTGAGTTGTTTTGGTCATCTTCATCGAGGAGAAAAGTTGCTCGCATAGATAAGTGCTGCCGAACATGGAGAGCATCTGAGCAGCTTGGGTGCGGAGCTGAGGCATTGTGTCAGGGATGAACCGTGGAAACTGTGCGGCGCCCACAGCATCATACTTTGACTTCAGCGTGTCGTTGCACTGGAGTTCAATCAGCTCCATTTGGATGTTGGTTGGTGCATTTTCCACATCAACTGCGAAGGGATTACTAAGCAGTTCAAACTTGCATTTCTGGGCATCGGAGTCGGCAAATCGCCGGCTAAACTCAGCGGCGAGAGCACTGAGTTTTTCAGCAAACTGTGCGCATGGGAACACGGCGGTAGAGATCTGCGCTTTTATGGATTGGCAGCAGGGAAAATGGCAAGGGTTTCCTTGCAGCATCTGATTCTCCCACAGGCACAGTTTAGTTTTGAAGGCCCTCACTGCAGCGTACATGTCTGTGATGATGCGCCCCCGCCCCTGAAGCTGCAGGTTCAGCGCATCGAGATGGCTCGAGATGTCACAGAGAAAGGCCAGCTCACACAGGAACTTTTGCTCCCGGAGCTCTGCTGTATCCTTCCCTTTGGTTTCCAGGAATTGACATATTTCCTCACGCAGCTCGAAACATCTGTTCAGTACTTTTCCTCTGCTTAGCCATCTCACCTCTGTGTGATACGGCACGTCTGCGTATTCCGAACCACACTCCTCCAGAAAAGATTTAAACTGGCGGTGATTTAGACCTTTGGCTCTTATAAAGTTAACTACCTGTGTTACTGTGGTCATAACATGTTCCATCTTTAGGGCTTTGGCACACAGTGCTTCCTGATGTATGATGCAGTGGTAAACAGTTAGCTCACCTGCACAGTTCTCTTCCCGCATCTTCTCCCGAACCATGCCCACCAGTCCACTCTTTTTACCGCACATCGCTGGCGCACCATCTGTCGTTAATCCAACGAGTTTATCCCACGGCAGCTTTATTTCAGTTACACATTTGGAAACCTCCTCAAAGATTTCCTTTCCTGTGGTTGTGCCATGCATTGATTTGAATCCTAATAGCTCCTCCGTAACACACAGATTTGAGTCCACTCCACGGATGAAGACTGACAGCTGAGCAGTATCAGATGCGTCGCAGCTCTCATCCACAGCGAGGGAGAACGCAACAAAATCTTTTCCCTTTTCCATCAGCTGGTCATACAGATTGGTGGCAAGATCACATGTGCGATCAGCTACTGTGTTCCTGCTCAGGCTCACGTTTGAAAATGCTTGTTTTTTCTCTGGGCATACGAGGTCACAAACCTTCATCATGCACTTTTTCATGAACTCTCCCTCATTAAAGGGCCGGGCTGATTTTGCGATCTCTGCTGCCACTATATAACTAGCCTTTACAGCAGCCTCGCTTTGTGATGTGGCTTTTTTAAACATATTCTGTTGTGAAACCAAACTTCTTTTCATCTCCTCTACTTTCTGGCTCCTTTGAGTCATATCCAGGTCCTTGTATTTGTCATGGTGTTTCGTTTCATAGTGTCGTCTAATGTTGTACTCCTTACTTACAGCCACATTGACTCCACAAACAAGACAAACAGGTTTGTCTTTTACATATGTAAACAGATATTCTGCCTCCCACTTGTCCAGAAAGCTCCTGTTTTCTGCCTTTCTTTTCGCCATTTTTGGGAAGGGTTAGCTCGCTGACAGTTGTAGCGTCTATGTTGCTATGACTACTGTCACAGAGGAGAGAGCGTTTCTGGGTCCTGTCCTGATTGGCGCGCGAAAACAGCAGAGCATTATGGGATTCGTAGTATTAGTGGTGAATGCGCTGTATAATACCGGCGGGCCAGCTCTAGTAGTAATTTGGTATTGTCTCGCGGGCCAAATATAATTACCCCGCAGGCCAAATTTGGCCCACGGGCCAGAGTTTGACACCCATGAGCTAAGACAACAACAACAGGTAAAATGGGTATGAATGGACAAAGAGGGTCGGTTAGCTACACGCAGGGCCTGAGTTCGCGGCTGGGGCCTACAGATAAACAAAAATAAACAGAATGGAGTACCGTGATTAATGAACAGTCCACCAGGCATCAGCTATGTAGCAAAGTGATCATAGGGTCCAGTAAACAGCAATAGATATGTACGATCAATAAGTGCATCGATGACGTCGTCCCCACAGTGACCGTACATATGCCAAGAAGAAGCCATGGATTACAGGCAACATCCACACTGAGCTAAAGGGTAGAGCACTTTCAAGGAGCAGGATTCTAACCCGGGGGCTTATAAGAAATCTCCCTATGCAGGCAAAGCATCAATACAGGACAAAGATTGAATCATAGTACACCGGCTCTGATGCTCGTCGGATGTATCATGGCTTGCAGACTATTACGGACTAGAAAGGGAAGCTCAGCTGCAAGCTGCCCAGTGACATGAGCCTTCCAGACGAGCTAAATTACTTCTATGCACGCTTCCAGGCAAGCAACATTGAAGAACTCATGAGAGCACCAGCTGTTCGGGCGGACTGTGTGATCACGCTCTCCATAGCCAATATGAGTGAGACCTTTAAACAGGTCACAAGGCCACAGGGCGAGACGGATTACCAGGACCTGTACTTAGAGCATGTGCTGACCAACTGGCATGTGTCTTCACTGACATTTTCAACCTGTCCCTGACAGAGTCTGTATTACCTACATATTTCAAGCAGACCACCATGTGACAAATAAAATGTTATTTGATTTTAACTGCAACCTGTTAACATCTCATTAAAAGACCTAGAGCCGGGGGCCTCCCGGGTGGCGCAGTGTGCCACCAGAGACTCTGGGTTCACGCTCAGGCTCTGTCGTAACCGGCCGCGACCGGGAGGTCCGTGGGGCGACGCACAATTGGCCTAGCGTCGTCCCGGTTAGGGAGGGTTTGGCCGGTAGGGATATCCTTGTCTCATCGCGCACCAGTGACTCCTGTGGCGGGCCGGGCGCAGTGCGCGCTAACCAAGGTTTCCAGGTGCACGGTGTTTCCTCTGACACATTGGTGTGGCTGGCTTCCGGGTTGGATGCACGCTGTGTTAACAAGCAGTGCGGCTTGGTTGGGTTGTGTATCGGAGGACGCATGACTTTCAACCTTCGCCTCTCCCGAGCCCGTACGGGAGTTGTAGCGATGAGACAAGATAGTAGCTACTAACAATTGGATACCACAAAATTGGGGAGAAAAAGGGGTAAAAAATACAAATACATAAAAAATATTTTTTTAAATTACATTGCGTTTCACTTTGAAGACTATCTATTAGTGGCAATGGCCCATGGTAAAGTAGACAGTCGAAATGGGCTATAATCTACAGTAAGTGATGCCTTCTCAACATTGCTCCTCATGTTTAATTCTCTCTGTCACTCATATAATGTTCCCTGATACCAATTCTGAACATCATGTGTTCATATATAGTAATATTGTCTTATTTCACCAAAGAACGCAGTTCTCCAAGCTTACTGAAATTCTCCCGAAAGGTACGTTTTCATTTTGAGCCCTGACCCCTACAAAAAGATACTGTTGTTGGAGTACTGGCCATGATAAAAATAGGCTATAGATTGTTAATTCCCATCCTCGTTCAGAATAAATGTATAATTGGTAACAATATAAAGATATTGAAGCACATTTGATTACTATTCTTGCATAAGAAAATGTTGTGTGTGGGGTTCCCATACAGTAGTTTAATCCAGTATAAGTACCCTTGTGCTGCCTGTCACCCTGTCATTTATGATGCAGTCCTATCACCTTCCTTAGGCTAGTCAATGTCTTTCAGGCCTATCATACAAAGGTGTCATGCAAACAAACACGTATTACTCATTATGTTTGTACGAATACAAAAACTTTCAATCAGTCATTCCCTGGTTTACTTTCCAACATTACAAGTATCCATCGCAGTGCCATCCTATACCGTCAAAGTACAGTTCTAGGTCATTGTACATACCATATGTAGGTCATATGGACGTCATCCACAACAATTCTGACGATTTTGGAGCTATATGACTGAGGCCAACACATCTCTCCCGGTTTTCCCAAACAAACTTCCCATTCTTCCAAAGTAAAGGTCGCATGCACCCTCCATATAGCATTCTTGTCTTCCTACACAACCACGGCTCTGAGACCCAGGGCTGTTGCCTCACGTATTTGGTCCTCCGTCCACCACAGCTTTTAGTGGGGAGACGACTGTCATTATTTGAGGTTGTTTTCCTAGCTTCTTGAAGACTGGAACCAGCTAACTAGCTGCTAAATGAGGCTTTTCCCCAAATCCTGTTGGCAAGACCACCAATAAATCCTCCCATAGAACAAAGGCTTGAAATGCTTGAAATTGCTACTATTTTAATTCAATCCCTATGTTGGTTGTTACTATGTGGTAGTGTCATCTCTATATCTCCTTTTGAGAAAGATTATTCACAGTTTTTCTCCCCATGGTTTAAGTTAGCTATGCTAGCTAACTTTAGCTTGTCTTGTTTACCTCTCTAGTAGAGGCGTAGCAAGTTGACGAGGCAGGGGGTATATGTGCATTCAAATAACGTACATATGAGAACCAATCAAAAAGCAGCTCAAAGTCGCTCAATATTTGAGCTATCCTCCCCTTTTCAAGCCGGAGACTCCAGACCACTGAATCACAGCAAGCTGTGCAGTCACATCAATTGCGGGTCAACCAGGCCCCCTCATCTCTCCATAGATTAATCTGAGAGCCTGCCTTTACATAGCGCATGTAAAATCATGACCCGTCTACGATGAAAAAATAATATCTTATTCAATTATTAAGTTATTTAATTAACAGTTGCTGGCATCCAGGGGTTAAAAGTGTGTACGTATAGTATCAGTCAAAAGTTTGGACACACCTACTCATTCAAGGGTTTTTATTTATTTTTGCTATTTTCTACATTGATAGCCCAAGTAGAGGTGGAAAAGCCACTATGCCATAATTAATCAGACATCAGAACTATGAAATAACACATATGGAATCATATAGTAACCAAAAAAGTGTTAAACAATTCAAAATATATTTTAGATTCTTCAAAGTAGCCATCCTTTGCCTTGATGACAGCTTTGCACACGGTTGGCAAAATAAAATGTCCATCATGCATATTTAAATATAGGGTATTTGTTCCATGAACATAGAGAAATACAATTTGAGTCCAAAATACAATTTCATATGTTTATGTGCAATATTATGTTGGTGACATGGGGCATTACATCCGCCATTACATTGTGGTCGTTGACTGCACAGCTCCCTTAATCCCGAAAAGGGGAGACAAATTGTTCATTCCTTTTTAGGAAATCAGCACACACCCGTCTGTAGCTGTCCTGTTAAAAGAAAAAGGGAAGAGAGGGAAGAGACCCGGACTCATTACACTGTGTAATCCTGTTTAACCATCTCCGTCTAGACTAGCGGCCGTTGCCTTGTTGTCTGTCAAATTCAATTTTGGGGAATCAGAAGCCGCCTTGGCATGGAGGTCGAGGCAATTTCGCTGCCAATAAATCTCATATAACCAACAAGGGACTATGTTTAAAAGCCCTCCATTAGCTATTAAGAATGCAGAGATCTTCTTAGACTTGTTAGAGTTGCCCCTCGCAGTACCACTACACACACACAGACTCAGACATCTCGCCCAATGACGCTTGACCACTTGCATGCAAAAGGCCTACAGAGTTCTGTCAAATCCAGCTGCTAAAGAAGTCATGTCTCTAAAGGATATGTGCTCTGTTTCGAACACTGTGTGGCATCACTGTAGAGTTGTTTCTGCATTGTGTCAGCACTTATGGTCTTATGGCTTAGGCTATTATTTGTAGTCAAAGATATGGTGGAGAGATGCTTTGACACTTGAATATGCTAACATCCTTTAAAGTAATATTGGGATGAAAAAAATAATGCGTTAAAATAGGACTATGTTGAACAATAGTAAATATAGTCCAAAATCAATTCAATATTAATCAAATATTAGGCTAAACATTTGGACATAGTTTATCCAAAGGACCAAGGCACTCTTACCAGAATGTTGATGCAAAGTTAAAAGCCATATAATATAACATAACTATATGGAAATGTTAAAACCCTAGCAGACCAAGGGCTGTGTCCTGTGGGAGAAAACATGAAGACTGACACATCTGCTTACTCTCTGTACAGTAAACTATTCACTCCAACACATTACAGTATTATAGTGAAATGACCAAGCACCCTGGTAGCAGCAGTAGAAAGGTATGAATTACGGGGAAGCCAGGGGGGGCTCCACCCCCCTGAATGAGACTATAGCTCCCTTAAATGCAAAGATTTTCCTTAGTACTTCCTCATTTTCACCATTTGTTTAGCCTTTATTCCAACGGATTAGATTTATCCGTTGATTTATCATTGTTTGCTTTTGTCAGTCAGCTGTTTAGAGTGATCATTGCTTTGTTTTCAGGTGCGTGTGAGTACTGGTGTTCTCAGTGCCATCCGTGGACAGAAGTAGTACACCATTTATTTAGCTTTATTTATTTATTTTCTATCAATATTTGTTTTCTTTCCTTGATCAGCTGATGATGATGGTTGACAATATCACTAGACATCTAGCCTACAGCTAGACACCATTGTGCATCCAATCCACCCAACAAGTAGTCTATAAGTTAATGACAGTAGGTCCATAAGGTGACTCTTTTGGTTAGAAGAGGTTTTAAAATTCAGTTAGAAGCATTCAATTTTGAAATGGCATAGGCCTAGATTGTTTTGGATTTGTGTACCCATGAACTGTATTCACGTCTAAACATAATTAAATGTTACATAGGTATAATTACACTTACAGTGCATTTACAGAGATGTCCAAGATCCAGGAATTCTAAAGTGTTTAAGTTCAATGTTCTAATTCAATTGTTAAATGCTTAGTAATGATAACTAATGTAAGATGATAACTAATGTAAGGAAAGAACCGTAGTGTTTCATGTCGCACGACCTGTGAAGACTCCAAGTATTAACTCATGAATTATGGACAACTCATGAAGTAGAGTGTAAAACATGTTTTGATTCAACTCGTGTATTATATTGAATGTAGGCTACCTGTGTGTGTTAATGGGTGTAAAATTGAGGGTAGGCCACGGGCAGTGGTGCCGGCCTAGTGGAGGGTAAATGCAAGTAAATTCTGTGTTTTCTGCAGAAAGATGCACTGAAAGTATAGGGAGGGGGGCATGTCCATAGGGGGAGCAAAATGTAAGGTAAGTGACCGTTGAGGGAGTGTGGGCAAACTTTTGGGTGTTTTGTAACAATGGCTTTTTAAGCTACATGCAGTTTGTATGATGGAATTATTTTGGAGTGAATGAACACAGGTAGCCTACTTTTTGAAGTGATTTGTTTGACAATCAGATGAAAATATCCTGACTGGTTGTGTTAATACCGTTTAAATTAAATTTTTATCTTTAGGCTCAAGTGTGTGCACTCAATAAAGACCCCCGAATGTCATGGTGTAATTCCCACTCTGAGCAGTAGACTATCCTTTCTCCACCCTTTGAAGTAGGCTTACTGTAGTTGAAGTCGGGGGTGGACTGGCCATCTGGCATTTGCCCAGCTGGTCCATTTTCAGCAAAGTGGGTGCGTTTGCGCAAACTGATCGCATCCGGCTTATAATGGGGTCCTCAAGCAAACAAATGGGCCGGTGTGTTAGAAATGCCAGGGCCGATTGATGGTCCCAGTCCGCCACTGGTTGAAGTGCATTCACAGACAGACACATGACAAAATAGACAGCCTAGCAAAATAGAAGTGACATTTGTCAATCCATCACAAACATAAAATGCTATTTCCCACATGCAAAACCCTTTGTAATTATAAAATGAATGCACTTACACGAAAAATCGAACTTTACCATCAAAGCATACATTAGAACTTCATAACAGTCGTGGAGACTCGACTTCCATTGGTTGCCTCGAAAAGCATATCCTTGATTGCATGAAAAAGCTGTTTCAAGACAAATGTATTCCCTATTTCTTTCATTTCATATCTATGGTGAGGTCTCACAGAACCTTATATCCGCATTATGATACATTATGTGTATACATCAACACAGAAGGAAGCAAGTTGGAGAAAAAAAAGTATTAGGCTACAGATCTGACTACACCTGTGCTGCCGCCTCCTGGACAGACATGACTACCGAGCGCGTGCAGTGGCTGTAGTATAAACGAACAAGCAGTTTAAGAGCCGCACTCAAAGCTAGAGAACCGCGCATTGGGAGCGGGATGGCAGGGACAGTAAAGCACCACGTCCTCCTCCTTATGGGGCTCTTGCTGACAGGGACCGCTACAGTCCGGGGAAGCAGAGGGGGAGCGATGCTTGATGAGGAGAGGGAGAAGGAAAACGACGCAGAGAGCCCGTGTGAAGTTAAAACCGTTACCGTTTCTACCCTGCCTGCACTCCGCGAGAATGAGTTCAGTTTCACCGGCGGTGGCTCGGGGAGCGTGGCTGGAGGAGGAGGGGAGTCCCGACTCCTTTTATTCGTTAGAACAGACCTACCTGGACGAATTTCCGTTATGGATGATCTTGACAACACCGCTCTCCCATACTTCACACTGGGTAAGAACATTATAATCTTACTGCCTCTTTACTGTCCCCCAATCCATCACTGGCTTTACAATGGTTGCTCATAGGGACCACTAACATATGCCTGGCCGGTGGTATAGACTATATTTACTGAATTACAATAATTGTTTTCGTACATTCAAAATGTAAATACTTATTCTACACTGTGAAGTGTCATCTAGGGCTGAAAATGATGGCAGTTTAATGTTAACAACACGATAGCCCAAGTAGAGGTGTGTTGGCCAATCAAGGGGAAGAGCCACTGTGCCATATCTATCTGGTACAAGGAGTAAAACAGCGTTGGAAACTTATACATGTATCCAAACACCACTCATGTAATGAATACGCAAGAATGAACTCGACAACATTAGTACATGGCTCTCTCACTCACCTCCGCACATACACACACCAATTGGGTCATTTTTGTGTACTATGACAAATTATCACTGTAAGTGACATGCATAGCCTTAAGTATTAGGCAGTGAGGGAATGCATAGATTGCAATTTAGCTGTGCAAATCTGCATGAAATTGGTATTTTGTATTTTTATGAACACATTTTTCATAGCAGAAGACTAGGACATGTGCAGCATTGAAGGAAGTTAGATTAAGAAATGCATAATAAAGTAAGCTTGCTACAGTGTCATAATTTTCTCATTGCAAATTGCAAGGTTTAGGCCAGGGCCCACATATGAGGTTGACTCTGCCTTGCATTGATTGAGTAGTGTTTATTTGTGTCCCTTAGAAAAATATCTTTATAAGCACAGCAGTGGGCCACAGTTGTCAATCTTCAAATAACATACACACAGTTAATCCTATATGAAAAACAAGGTTTTGGCTTTCCACACCTCCTGCCCATGAATATAATATATGCGCACGTGTATACCCATGTGGTTCTGTAATTGAATACCATATGCCTTAGAAGAACTAAGGGGCTTCAGTGATTGGACAGTGACTGTCGACTGTAGGCCTGTGTTATTGTAATGTGATAGTAAACAGCATGACTGTTTTATATTCACATTCAGAGGTAGTAGTCATCTGTGTGTGGGTCAACAGACTGTGTCAAACTAGTTGAAATGTACAACCATACACATTCCCTGAGTATGAATCATATAGACTCAATAGATGTGCTAATTTTCCTGATTTTTGTTGTGGTTCATACAATATACAGTACACCGTTCATTTTGAACTTGACCCCATGGCAATCGAACAATGCATTGCCTGTTATGACTATGCACAACACCTGACTAGTATAGTAACCCACACATGTTGTGGAACCCATCTCTCGCTCTCTCTCTCTATGTCTTTCTCTCTATGTCTATGTCTCTCTCTCTGTCGGTCTCTCTCTGTGTCTTTCTCGCTCTCACTTTATCTCTCTCTCAGCCCAGCAGCATTGAGACTGCAGACTAAACAGACTGCAGGGTCTGGAGCATATGCTTGTAAATCACTTTCTTTTCTCATTAAGGACACGCGTCGACTCTTGAGTTAGGACTCTCTGTCCTTCCATTCAGCCAGCCAGCAAATTTGCTGTGCTCTCGCCATGACTGCTCTTTGTGTAGGGGGTGGGGATGGATTTAATCAGGTCTTGATTTAGATTAGTGCCTTCAGAAAGTATTCATACCATTTCTTATTCCACATTTTGTTGAGTTACAGCCTGAATTCAAAATGAATGAAAAATATAAGAATATTCCCACCCATCTGCACACAATACCCCATAATGATAAAGTGAAAATATGTTATTTTTAGTTTTTGCAAATGTATTGAAAATTAAATACAGAAATATCTCATTTACGTAAGTATTCACATCCCTGATCAGTACATGTTAAAATCACCTTTGGCAGGGCCTCCCGAGTGGCACAGTGGTCTAAGGCACTGCATTGAAGTGCTAGCTGTGCCACTAGAGATTCTGGGTTGGAGTCAAGGCTCTGTTAACCCATTGGGCAGTGCACAATTGGCCCAGTGTCACTCGGGTTAGGGGAGGGCTTGGCCAGCAGGGATGTCCTAGTCCCATCGTGCACTAGTGACTCCTGTGGCGGGCCGGGTGCAGTGCACGCTGACACAGTCGCCAGGTACACAGTGTTTCCTCTGAAATATTGGTGCGGCTGTCTTCCGGGTCAAGAGGGCAGTGCGGCTTGGTTGGGTTGTGTTTCGGAGAACACACGGCTCTCAACCTTTGCCTCTCCTGAGTCCGAATGGGAGTTGCAGCGATGAGACAAGACTGTAGCTACCAATTGGGGAGAAAAAGGGGTAAAAAAAAAGAAGCACCTTTGGCAGCGATTACAGCTGTGAGTCTTTCTGGTTAAGTCTCTAAGACCTTTACACACAATATTTGCACATTATTCTTTTTTACAGTTCTTCAAGCTCTGTCAAGTTGGTTGTTGATTATTTCTAGACAGCCATTTTCAAGTCTTGCCATATATTTTCAAGCAAATTTAAGTCAACAATGTAATTAGTACACTCAGCAACATTCAATGTTGTCTTGGTAAGCAACCCCAGTGTATATTTGGCCTTGTGTTTTAGGTTATTTTCCTGCTGAAAGGTGAATTTGTCTCCCAGTGTCTGTTGGAAAGCAGACTGAACCAGGTTTTCCTCTATGATTTTGCCTGTGCTTACCTATATTCCATTTCTATTTATCCTAAAAAAAAACTATCTTGTCCTTGCAGATGACAAGCATACACATAACATGATGCAGCCACCACCATGCTTGAAAATATGAAGAGTGGTACTCAGTGATGTGCTGCGTTCGATTTTTTCAAACATAACACTTTGTATTCAGTAAATCAAGTTAATTTCTTTGCCAATTTGTTTGTGCCTTATTGCAAACAGGATGCATGTTTTTCACTCTGTCATTTAGGTTAGCATTGTGGAGTAACTACAATGTTGTTGATCGTTCCTCAATTTTATCCCATCACAGCCATTAAACTCTGTAACTGTTTTAAAGTCACCATTGACCTCATGGTGAAATTCCTGAGCTATTTCCTTCCTCTCCGGCAACAGAGTTAGGAAGGACACCTGTATCTTTATAGTGACTGAGTGTATTAATATCCAAAGTGTAATTAATAACTTCACAGTGCTCAAAGGGATTTTCAATGTCCGCCTTTTTTTTTACCCCTCCACCAATAGGTGCCCTTCTTTGTGAGGCATTGCAAAACATCCCTGGTCTTTTTGGTTGAATCTGTGTTTGAAATGTACTGCTTGACTGAAGGACCATACAGGGACCTCATGTTAAACACTAAGCAAATCTTTATTCCTGAACTTATTTAAGCTTGCCATAGCAAAAGGGTTGAATACTTATTGACTCTGCTTTTAATTTTTAAATCATTTGTAAAAAAAATAAAAAATTATGGAGTATTGTGGGTAGGCCAGTGACACAAAATCTCAATTTATTCCATTTTAAATTCAGACTGTAACACAACAAAATGTGAAAAAAGTCAAGGGGTGTGAATGCTTTCTGAATGCATTGTAGAAGCTCATTCACTGGGCAGCCTGGCTGGGTAGCAGTCAGACGTCAAGCACCACAGCATGCACTGAGGGATTTTCTGCCGTCATCAGAAGCCTTACCGGGTCAGTCAAAGTGGGCTCCAAGGTTATTTGTTGTGAATGGGGGGGAAAGAAGATATGGTAACGTATCAGAATATTCTTTTTGATGATTTATTGTATCGTCTTGACAATATCGCAATTAATTTTTTTGCTCGTTTTTGGTACCTGCTCCAAAAACTCCCGTATTTTTCCTTCATAGCTTGTTTTCCAGATTTAAAAATAAATATTGGGCAAATTAGTATGACTGATCAAAACTCGGTTTCTCATGGCTCCCTCTTATCCCGCTGCAGCAGACATGTAGTGAGCAATATGTTTGTTACACCGAATTATAATTAAATCACAATTATCGAATGACAATACATATAGAATTGTGAGAAACGCAATACAGATCATATCTGCACCTTAGTATCGTGATGATCTTGTATTGTGAGATCCCTGGAAATTCCCAGACGTACAGTTGGAGTCGGAAGTTTACAAACACTTAGGTTGGAGTCATTAAAACTTGTTTTTCAACCACTCCACAAATTTCTTGTTAACTATAGTTTTGGCAAGTCAGTTAGGACATCTACTTTGTGCATGACACAAGTAATTTTTCCAACAATTGTTTACAGACAAATTATTTCACTTATAATTCACTGTATCGCCAGGGATTGTAACGTTCGTCGTTGGGAGAAAGAGAGGAGGACCAAGGTGCAGCGTGGTAAGTATTCATTTTCTCTTTTAATGAACACGAATACTCAAACAAAACACGAGAACGAAACGAAAACAGTCCTGTACGGTGAAATACAAACACAGGACAGAAAATAAACACCCACAAAACACAAGTGGAAAAAGGCTACCTAAGTAGGATTCTCAATCAGAGACAACTAATGACACCTGCCTCTGATTGAGAACCATACCAGGCCAAACGCAAAAACACAACATAGAAAACGGAACATAGACAACTCACCCAACTCACGCCCTGACCATACTAAAACAAAGACATAACAAAGGAACTAAGGTCAGAACGTGACAGAGATGAACGAACTTTGGTGGGAAAAGAGCAAATAAATCCCAGAACAACCGTAAAGGACCTTGTGAAGATGCTGGAGGAAACAGGTACAAAAGTATCTATATCCACAGTAAAACGAGTCCTATATCGGCATAACCTGAAAGGCCTCTCAGCAAGGAAGAAGACACTGCTCCAAAACCGCCATAAAAAGACAGACAACGGTTTGCAACTGCACATGGGGACAAAGATGGTACTTTTTGGAGAAATGTCCTCTGGTCTGATGAAACAAAAATAGAACAGTTTGGGCATAATGACCATCGTTATGTTTGGAGGAAAAAGGGGGAGGCTTGCAAGCCGAAGAACACCATCCCAACCGTGAAGCACGGGGGTGGCAGCATCATGTTGTGGGGGTGCTTTGCTAAAGGAGGGACTGGTGCACTTCACAAAATAGATGGCATCATGAGGCAGGAAAATTATGTGGATATATTGAAGCAACATCTCAAGACATCAGTCAGGAAGTTAAAGCTTGGTCTCAAATGGGTCTTCCGAATGGACAATGACCCCAAGCATACTTCCAACAAAGTCAAGGTATTGGAGTGGCCATCACAAAGCCCTGACCTCAATCCTATAGAAAATGTGTGGACAGAACTGAAAATGTGTGTGAGCAAGGAGGCCTACAATCCTTATTCAGTTACACCAGCTCTGTCAGGGGGAATGGGCCAAAATTCACACAACTTATTGTGGAAAGCTTGTGGAAGGCTACCCGAAACATTTGACCCAAGTTAAAAATTTGAAGGCATTGCTACCAAATACTAATTGAGTGTATGTAAACTTCTGACCCACAGGGAATGTGATGAAAGAAATGAAAGCTGAAATAAATCATTCTCTCTACTATTGTGACGTTTCATATTCTTAAAATAACGTAGTGATCCTAACTGACCCAAGACAGGGAATCTTTGCTAAGATTAAATGTCAGGAATTGTGAAAAACTGAGTCTAAATTAATTTGGCTAAGGTGTATGTAATCTTCCGACTTCAACTGTAGTTATTTGTAGGAAATGGATAGTACCTGTATCCAAACTGGCAGTTGATATCCACTTACACGACAGTATGTCCTTGTTGTGGTTTATTTTTTTAAGTAAAGGGCACCTCAGTATGACAGTATTGACAAGTCAACATGAAGATAGATAGCCATACAGTATAGTGATATTATGTGTCAATATTGACTTTTTTCTCCATGTAATGGTAGTACTACTGACAGTGTATGTAGTGGTATTCCTGACAGTATGTATGCCATGAGGCCATCATATTGTACTCTGTGTTTTTATTCTAAGTGGAGTAGTCTACTGTAATAGTAGCTGACATGTTCCTGATGCTCCCAACAATATAGCTGGCATATTTGTTTGATTTCTGATTGAGCAATAAAGCAAATAGAGGGGATTAAAAGGAAACATTAACTGTGAAATCAGAATGACTTGGTGGGAGGGGAATCCCACACTATCCCATCAGTATTTTTTTTCCGTATCTGTTTTCCCTCTCCTTTCTTACATAACGACAAAATGTTGACGCCCCAGGATGATACCAAGACTTAGGCCTTACTGCACACACGCTAACACATTATGAAACACAGACGCAGACGGACACATCTCCCTTTATTCAAAAGCAGAATAGTGAGACTCCACTCAGCTCCCTCAGTTCCCATCTCTGCATTTTAATTTGTGAATGAAGTATGGTGGTCACAGGTAGGCTGGAGGGGGAGTGTTTCACTGACCGGTCTTTCAGATGCTCGCCCCTCTGGCCACAGCGCCCAGTCTTGATTTATTACCATGAATGTCATTGAGAATGGATGAGCATAGAAGGCACAGAAGGAAAAGGCCGCAGAGGAA
Source organism: Oncorhynchus clarkii lewisi (assembly GCF_045791955.1). Classification (NCBI taxonomy): domain Eukaryota; kingdom Metazoa; phylum Chordata; class Actinopteri; order Salmoniformes; family Salmonidae; genus Oncorhynchus; species Oncorhynchus clarkii. The sequence goes on along the minus strand of NC_092151.1, from coordinate 30,790,792 downwards.
TCCTTTCCCCCCCATTTTTCTCTTTCCCATTTTTGTGCATCATTTGAAAGCAGGGCGACACACCAGAATATGCAGTGGCCACTGCTCTGCTCTGTGTTGGCATCTGCAAGATGGTGCATTTTGTTATGCCTTAGTGTTTTTGGTTAGATCTGTGTGTGGGTGTGTTTGTGTATGCAGTTTTAAGTTTCCTGTTTAAAATTAAAGGCTATAAATAATGCACCTTATAAACTTCTTACTGGCAAATCCAGATGATGAATTTGACAGATTTTAGAGCTACTTGGGCTCAAAGGAAATCACTTTGTTCAGTACTGTACATGGCTGATTTTGAAACACCTCATTACCGACTAACCTTATAAAGCATTGAGGCACCTAGTGGAAGACCAACAGTTCAAATTCAATTCTCCTTTATCTTTTCTGACATCTACACTGTTTCCTTTCCAGCACTTATCATGTTTCTGTATACCATATTATTACTCTATTGGCTTGTCCTCGCCAACCCTTCCCCATCTCTCTCACTCACTCACTCACTCACTCACTCACTCACTCACTCACTCAAACCTGTCTGGCAGATAAGGGATTGAAAGCAACTGTGGAGAGTAAGGGGAGGGGAAAAAATAAATAGAAAAAGCAAGTTGGCTCCAGTGGAGAGGTACATACCCTGTGGCCCAGAGTGCTTTACTCACGGCGGTACGTCTCAATCACACGTCAGGGTTTGAGCTGCATACTGCTGGGGGAGCAGGGAGGGGTGTTGAGAGTGCAGTTGGGGTCAGGGTACACTGTGGAGCTAAGATGGGAGTCTCCTGTCATAAAGGACCTGGATCTGTCATGAGTCCCTGGATTTGTTCCATTGTGGGTTTGTGATCAGAATTTTCTCCATCTGTTGCTTGGTGTTACTCATTGTCTATGACGATAAGAAAATATGTTAAACAGTACGGCAATGTCATATGTCAGTCAAATGATTAGCATTGCTTAACAATGACATCACCTCTCAGCCCTGAGGGTACAGTTGCCTGAGGTGTTGTATTTGTAGGCCGTCAAGTTCTATCTGGTCTTCTTCAGTTTTGTGTAACCTCTGGTCGGGTATTCTCGCTACAGCTAAGATACATTCTCATTTTCAGTATTGACTATCACTCTTGTAAAAGCATTTTTTAAAGAAAGCCCTACCGTTATTATTAGCAAAAGCCTCTTTGTTCCACAAGAATTCAGAGATTGTTTCTCACCTTGCCAAACATCCAGTCATTGTTAGTGAACACAGGAAAGGTTGAGGGTGTTTTTGACTAATCAGTGTCAAGGCTCAAGCTCATAGTTAATGTGCCAATTTAACCAGGCTGCAACGGGCTAAGTGATGGCTTCAGCCGTGGAATCGGGAAGGAATTGTGGTCAGCGACCCATGATGATTGCATCTCTCCTCAGCATGACTTGTGTTAGTAATGGAGTGTGTTACAGGAAGCACCGCTCGCTCATGTCGCTGTCAAGTTGTGGTTGTTGTTCAAATCTGGAATCAGCTGGTTCTTTTGGCTATGTTGCAGGGTTTACATTTTTGGCACAATTGTGCCATCTTATCCCATGTTAGTAGTAGTGTTGCTTTTCAAATGTTGTATTGTACTGTTCGTTCCTTTGTCCTTCCATCCAAAATGCATCTCAATGGATCAATCATTTATAATTTATCATTTATCTTGTAATCAGGTATTTGTCGGATGTCAATAATAGTGTTGGGTTCGTTCCTTGTCAATCATTGGCTCATTGGTGAAATTAGCATTCAGACAATATCTTTAATTAAATCAATCAAAAAACTTTATTAATGCAATTGCAAACAGAAGTTGACAACAGGAACATAGCATGCATGTTTCCGAGTAAGCTCTGCAAAATAGTAAAGGGTCCAAGTTATTTTATTAAGCCCGAAGTTCAACCTTAGTGATGTCACTGCCTACGTCATTACCTTTTACTCATGAGACCAAGCCCATGCATACACAACTATACAAACAAGAGTTTCAGTGTTATCTAAAGGCTCAGCAGTAAATGTCCACTCCCCAAGTTGATTTATAGTGGAATGTCTGACTAGTCTCTTATCTCGTTCACTCCTTTGCAGAGTTCTGTCTCACAGTCACACATTTCTTGACCGTTTCTTTATAAGATGTAGACTAGAAAAGACTGTGGAACAATATTAAACCTTTATAATGAATATAACTATCTATATATCTATATCTGTAGTCTAGGACCCTAAGGACCCTTCTATTAATACAACATAAGCATAATCAACTATTTTTAATACATCAAACATTTGGTACAGCCCCTATCATGACCCCAAGGTGAACCCAACAATAGCTTCACATAAGCATAGCTTAAAGGGCGAATCCGCCACTTTTAAACCTCATTCATTATCTTCAGCACCAAACCAGTGTCTACATATGCGAAAATGGTGTGTTTCTATGATGTGGTTTAAAAACACATGAGAAGAAAGGTCTTTAAAATATGCTGTGACATCATAGGGCATGATTAAAAAGTTAGAACCTTTGATGTTATCGGTTAGAACTTTTAACTTATTTTTTTTTTCTACAAAATGTAGAAAGGTGACATTTTCACATAATGTAGACACTGGTATTGTCCTGGAGATAATGAAAATGCTGTTTGAAGATCTGACTAGAGAAAAACAAATGAATCGTTGCGCAAATGGGATAAAATTGCTAGCTATTTCTGCATTTAGATTTTGGCATGAAATGTGTTTCAAAATACTGCTTCGTGTGACTGAGGCCAGAATTCAATAGTAACACATTGAGATATGGCGTAGGAGTAGAGAAGACTTTGTTCCCCATCCTCACCAGTCAGTTGCTGTGTAGCTAACACCTTCTTCCACAACCACTCATAGGGCTATATGACTGTCAGAGGAGATGTCATTTACACTCACAATTAAAGATAGGCTATAGCTTGAGATGTGTAGAACTAATGACAGGTTGCCTGGTTACTAATCAAGTACCATTCTGTCAATCTGTATTCCACAGAGGCTCTTCTCTGTTTTTGCTCTGAAAGCTTCCAGAGGTTCAGTGACAACCCCAGGGATGGAGCCAGTAGAGGTCATCTTGCCGTTGTCACCTATGTCATCTTTGTTTGGTGTCAATTGAAACCAGGGGTCCACACTCTTGTCATGACATCAACAGAAAAATAAAGTGCCAGCCAATCTTGCTTCCTCTCTGGCCGGATGAGCCCAATACTGACAGTCAGCCCTTTGATAGATTTCTGTTGGGCTTTGTTGCCGTGGTTATCATATAATATAGTGCCGCTATCCTGCTGTAACTGACTCCCTCCAAGCCCCTCAGTTACACGCTTCTGTCTTTATGGCCAACTTTAACATTCACTGTAAGGGGATTGAATATCTCAGATGATTTAGCTTTATCTCTTCTTAGTCTGGATCCTTGTCAGAAACAGGAGGAGTGGTATGTCAATCAATCAAAATTATTTATAAAGCCCTTCTTACATCAGCTGATGTCACAAAGTGCTGTACAGAAACCCAGCTTAAAACCCCAAACAGCAAGCAATGCAGGTGTAGAAGCACGGTGGCTAGGAAAAACTCCCTAGAAAGGCCAGACCCTAGGAAGAAACCTAGAGAGGAACCAGGTTATGAGGGGTGGCCAGTCCGCTAAATAATTCACCAAAGATGTTTAAATGTTCTACACATAAACTTTAAAGAGCTGTGCAGTCTGTGGTAAGTAAATGTATATTAACATGACACTGATTTATACAAGTTATTATGTTTGGTTAATTCGCTTGCTCTTTGGTCTGCTCTGGTGTCCCCGGCCACTTAATAAAAAGTAGACTTCCTAATGGATGCCCTCTTAAAATAAAATCATTTTTACAATAGAAGCCAAAGGATAAGGACATGGTGTGGAGTAGAGGGGGGAAGGGGGTGTGCTAGGCTGAATTCTGTCACTTTGCATTAAGAGGCTGTAGAGTGTTCCTCCTCGAACAAAACACTATTTGGATAACATGTTGAATAATTGAATAGTTTCAATGATGCTTGTACTGTGTTTTGGGTTTCCTCTAAAGTACTATCAGTGCTGCAATGACAATTTGATTTGGGATATGACAAAAGAGGCTGCTTTTGAGATAACAAAAGACAAAGCTGAGTGACAGGCAGAGAGTAGTACGGAGGGGGGTTGGGGGTTTCAGAACTTAAAAGGATAAAAGAGAATGAAAATGCAACAAACAGTAAAAACAGAGAATTAACAGGACCTCATTTCATTACTGGGTATATTGTATAAATGAATACCAATATGTGGCTTCTACGCAAAGTCATCCAACTCCCAAGGTAGAATTTGATAAACCATGGCACAGATTGAAGCCTGCACTTGAAATGTACTATTAAAACCACTGGCTTTTCCTCCATCGATGCCATTTGACGGGTTATTGTTTTCCTATCCCTATTCCTCGTTGTACTAGGCACATTTTATTTCTGTCAATATCAGTCCTCGGCAGGCAGATTGAATTTTCAGTTCTCTGCAGTGTGGAATAATGATATGCGCATGACGGTGTCAGGTGATTGAGTTTTAACTAAGTCAACTTAATTTGTGTCTGCTCTCCTCTTCTCCTGTGCCCTATACCCGATGCTCTGGCATGTTGTTAAAAACCCAACTGGTTATGCTGGGGGTAGTCTTTCTCATAGTAGTCCTTCTATAGCTGACATGCGGCCTGTCTTACATGATAAACTGACAATGAACGACCAGGGCCGGAGCTGGAGAAAAAGACAGCCCCCGCTTTAACACATCCATCCAGCCCTGGCAGGGGAAGCGGGCACCTCTGCTAGTCTGCAGACGTCCCTCCGTACCCTTGCTGATCCCCGGCCTGCCATGTTTCCTGTGCCACTCTGCCTGGGCGTCGGATGCTTTCAAACATTGTGGTCATCTCTGTTGTTTTCACACGCCGTCGTCAAAACCTGCTTCTTCTAACAAGCAGAGAATGCCACTATTTATTTTCAAAAAAAATTACAACTTTAAAAAAAAATAAACATTTTGCTTATTCTACTCTCATCTAAGGACATACATTTTCTGCTGCAAAAAAAATGGTATTTTGTTCCGTATGAGTATTTTTTTGCTTGTCAGAGGTTTAATTTATCTGAAAAGCCAATGGCACCAGGAAAAGAAGGCCAATTCAATTTTTCAGGATTAGGAGAAAATTAGAAATGAATGTGGAATAGAAAATATTGCTTTGCAAAAAGCATTCATGTTACATAACACCTTTTTTAGATGATTATTTCCCCCTTTGCAATTACATATAGATTCCCAGTTAGTTCTTTCTCCCTTTTGACAATTCAGCTTCAATACAATTTTTTCAGTAAAGCCAAATACGTTTCCAGCATCCAATATTTTCATAGTTTATTTTTGTCATAGACGATAATAATGTTAATCCTTTTATTTATTTTCTCTAGACAACAAAGTAATCATGAATAAACAACATCAATATCAGATAGAGCCTACACAGTATTAGTATACCATCAGCTTCACCACACCATAAGTACGGACAGCTAGCTAGACAATGTCTAATGTTGGAAGAAGAGTGGGTTTCTACCAGGATCAAAGGCACAGTGGAATCAATGGTCTCTCGGTGGCTGACTCACTCAGTTGGACTGTCATCTCCATCTTCAGCATCAAAGCAAAATGAAATCCAAACGGCCAGCAAACGTCCTCCTCCGGGCTACCAGGCCACGGTCGCTACAACACGGCCAGGATTAAACACCGTGCATCACTCTGTTTTTGGGCTCCAGTTGTTCTCCGGCTTATTCGAAGGTGACCTCTACCTCTAGCCTGGGTCTTTTTAGCTACACTTCCTCCTTCTTTCATTTTAAACTGCAGAGAGAAGGCGTATACCAGAGTAGAAGAATGATTCAGGGAGACCAAGCATATCTTTTTTTAAAGCAAGGTGCCAGCTTGACTCTTAGTTTTTTATATTTTGCTGTAGTATGTGTGTAAAGTAATTGCAAAAATGAAATCGTTAAACTTTATTACCAATTGTATATACTATTTTCATTATTTAAACATGTCGTAACATTAGAAATTGACTTTTAGACAAGCACAGAATCAAAATCTAAAGTGTGATTCCTAATTGAATTTGACCATTGTCTTGGCTTAGATACATTATCACTCCGGTAAATTTAAAGACCCATATAATTTGATTCCCTACAGAATTCCCTTTAGGCCACACCTTGGAGTGCCGCCACCACAACACATTCTCCCTATGATCACGGATCCCACAGACGCTCCTGAACCTTTTATCTATGCTTATGTATTTGTTCAGATATACCCTGGCCTACCTCATCAGTTTCTGTCATTTTAAAAAACCCACAGAGAACAAAGGATAGCTACAAGACATGCAATTAGATTCACATCAGCCTTAATTTCACACCTTGGAGTAAAAACGGAGCCATGTGGTGAGGTACCAAGGTGTTTAGGAAAGTTCACAACTTTCGATGTGTTTTAACAGGGACATTTTACAGAGTCCCATTTCTATTTCCCCCCTCACAATATGTTTCTGTGAGATCCCATTTTAGCTGTAATTCAGCACAGCCAAAAACTACTGCAATGAGTCCCACCAAACATGCACTTCTGGTAAGCCTTGAGGGACATTGGGAGTTGGACCCCACACACTTATACACTATCTCTAATTCAGTCTCATTAGTATGCTATAAACTCTCTCACTTTCTCTCTCTCTCTCTCTATCTTTTCCATTCTGAAGCTTAGTGTGTGCGCGCGCGCACACACACACACACACACACACACACACACACACACACACACACACACACACACACACACACACACACACACTCCCAGTGTGAGTTTGACAGGTATTGTGTATATCTGCTCTGGATTAGCTGGGATCTTGCACTAATTATCCTGTAGAAGAAGTGTTCTAGTGCAAAGCTATATAATACCCAGGTCCTGTAGGTCCCACGTGTTTAGAGTGGGCTAAGAGCCGTGTCAAGGTGAGCGACGGTTACGTGCATAGCATGAATTTACAGCTCTGTGTGTGTGTGTGTGTGTGTGTGTGTGTGTGTGTGTGTGTGTGTGTGTGTGTGTGTGTGTCGCCGATGTTAAGAATACAGGTCGGTGATAGAAACGGCTTGTCCCTCATCACCACTCGACACAACAGAATGCTTGATGTTTTTTTGTTTTTTTTGTGAGTATTATGTGTACAGCGAAGGTTAAATCCTCTTGATGGAGGCTATACACAAACACAGTGGAAATTGTCAAGCATATGTAGTTGAAATTGAGTAAAATTATGATTTTGTGTAATAACTAATACATTCTGTGTTGATGCAACCACATGCATGCGCACACCGACAATTATACGTCGGCATATTCTTTCATATTTCTCATCTCTCACTGTACCTTGGGTAGCAAAACAATAAACCAGTAAGTCTCCATCTGGCTTGGCATTTTACCCAATATAAATCATGGAGAAAGAAATATGATCTGCAGTTTTCAGCATGCTTTGCAAAGACACCCTTCATTTGGTTGGCAGAACGTTGCTCTCCAACAGGAACAGGTTGCCAACAGAGCTAAATTAAACAGTGATTTCGTGCTTCTCTCTCCCTGAATTGCCAGTTTGCAAAGTGTTTTGGCCTAGTTGTGGTGTCGTTGTGACCACTGGCTATTTTGATTCTGTCGTCCTAACAGCCATCTGTATGTATTAAAATCCCCATGGTGAGAACAGCTGTGTCTTTGATGGTGAGGAGGAAAGTGTTCATCTCCCAATCCCACTGCCAGAGGGGCTTAAGCTGAAGTACTGCCGCTTTAACTAGCCATCTCCCCGCAGAGTCAACTTTTTTATTTGCGTCATTGTATATATTGTAACACAATATTTGTTTTTAGCAAGAACGTCCTCACCTTTGATGTTGCGAATAACAATACGGAGACAAACAAATATTTCTGTTAAGATGGAGGTGAATCATAATTTCAGTTATAATGAGTTGATGTGAGTCAGTCAAGCATTCGGTTTACAGAACATAACGGCATCCAAGGCAACTTGGCAGGTTCTCATTTAAAAAAATAATAATATTCCCCCCCTCACACACGCAAAACCCTACCCGTGGCGAGTCGAACTGAAGCCGAAGCTGAGCTGTGTGGTAATCGCGTCATGTGCCACTTAGGCATGCAATCAAACAGTGACCCGGGGCCATGAACAAGAGCTGGAGCAGCCATGATCAGGAAGTAGCAGCCCTCTCATGCAGAATTCACCACACTCCAATTACCATTCAGGTGAAAAGAAGGAGTGAAGACGGAAGGAATATTAATGACTTGCTGCTCTGATTCCTAGCTTCTAGGGAACATAATGCTAGTGGCATCAACAGGCAGCAGAGAGCAATTTGGTCTGATTGCTGTTAAACATGAAGGCTAGCTAGTGGACACAATCAAGCACTAAATTAATTTGCATTTCATTTGCTTGGGTTATTTGCATCTTGGTTTAATGAGGAAGTAGTGGAAATGTGGAAGCTGTTAGCAAGTTGCAATGACGGGCCGACATCTTCATGTGGATTGTCCTCTCTGACCGTAGAGATCCTATTAAATTCTAATTCCTACTTCTTTGTTTCTGACAGCCTTGACATTAAGCTGATATTATTATATTATTATTTATATTATTATACTGACACAAACAATGGCAATATAGTGATAATGGAAATGCACTCATATGCAGGAATGAAAATACTTTATATAAATAACTAACTAAAATATGTATTTTTTAAAATCTTGTTGGGAAATTATTTTGAAAGATACTTATTGTAAAAACACTGATGTTGTAAAATAGCCCATTCCCAGCGTAGCATACCTTGAATACACAACATAACTTTATCTGTAGCCCATATGAGCCCAAATTAGCTTTGTAACATTGAACGTGCACCAGTCAGCACATTTCCCCAGGATTAGTAAGCTATTTGCTAAGGATCCCCTTTCATACCTAACAGGATTGTAAGCCGATCCAGAGCTTCCTCAATGTCCTGTTAGCCCACGTTCTTTTTTTTCTCCCATTCATAATCTCCTATAACATTATTTTATGTGCTTTGAATTAAAAAGGCTGGTAGGTACAGTAAGAATTACCATTTGTTTAAGCCTGGACTTCAAGGATACAGAGATACCATGGAAATAGGAGCTGTTGGAGGGCTGTAAAATAAAGTGTTTCCATATCCTTTCAGATGTTGATGAAAGCTTGACTAAAGTCAAGTGTTGCCAAATAGAAAATCTCTGGATCCTTTAGCTTTTATCTCAATATCCTTATTTCCAAGACCCTTACTTTATTGAGCCATTAGCTGACAGTAATATACACACACTTGATAAGAACCCAAACAAACAGAAACAAGCTGTATATTGTAGCTCTTTTCACAGGTGGTTGCACACCATGCACAGTGCCTTCTCCACATCAGCACCCAGCAAACGTGTGAGTGCTCTTCCTTAACATGAACGCAATCAGTGCAAATGCACTTTTAACTCTATAATGGCGATGGCTCAACAAACATAATTAATGAAACAATTCAAAATGGCAGTCCTAACCAACTGGACACACCACGTGGGGATCCATAATAAAAGTTAGTTGAATCCAATGTGTTATCACTAAGATTCAACCATCTAAAAGCACAACCAAATTCCATTGGAAAAACAAACAGTCTGATTTTGGTTTAGTTCTCACCCAAATGTCTATTACTGTGCTTTCAACCATTTTAAAAGCACAGCAAAGTTCAAATGGCAATACTATGTCAGATATTTTAGTTCATTTATACAACATATTGTGTTATCACTGTGCTTCATCTAATAGCAGAACCAAATGACCTGGATTGCAGTTGAGACTACATTAAAAGCACATGGTGGAATTGATCCTTGCCGTTCGAGATTCTGCGCAGATTATTACAGCAACTGTGAAGATCTCCACAGACCTGCGATGACCTATGCATGTTATCTTGAACATGCACACTTTACATGATTACATAGGAAAACATTTATAGTTACTAACCTCAAAATGTGGCCATAGATGTTAATAAATGTAAGGTTGAATGTTACATTAGTTTGTCAAATTTGCCTTATTTTTTTGGTTATTTATAGTGCCTACAGAAAGTATTCACACCGCTTGACTTTTTTCACATTTTGTTGTGTTACATCCTACACACAATATCGCACAATGTAAAAATGAAAATGTCACATAATAAGTTGCATGGACTTACTCTGTGTGCAATAATAGTGTTAAACATTAATTTTGAATGACTACCTCATCTCTGTACTCTACACATACAATTATCTGTAAGGTCCCTCAGTCGAGCAGTGAATTTCAACACAGATTCAAACACAGAGACACAGAGACCTCGCAAAGAAGGGCACCTATTGGTAAAAATAATAAAAAGCAGACATTGAATATCCCTTTAAGCATGGTGAAGTTATTCATTACAATTTGTATGATGTACAGGCATCTTTCCTAACTCAGTTGCAGGAGAGGAAGGAAACCGCTCAGGGATTTCACCTCGAGGCCAATGGTGACTTTAAAAGAGTTACAGAGTTTAATGGCTGTGATAGTAGAAAACAACTGAGGATGGGTCAATGACATCGTAGCTACTCCACAATACTAACTGATTGAGTGAAAATAAGGAAGCCAATACAGAATAAAATATTCAAAAACATACAGTTGAAGTCGGAAGTTCACATACACTTAGGTTGGAGTTATTAAAATTTGTTTTTCTACAACTCCGCAAATGTCTTGTTAACAAACTATAGTTTTGGCAAGTCGGTTGGGACATCTATTTTGTGCATGACACAAGTAATTTTTCCAACAATTGTTTACGGACAGATTATTTCACTGTATGACAATTTCAGTGGGTCAGAAGTTTACATACACGAAGTTGACTGTGCCTTTAAACAGCTTGGAACATTCCAGAAAATTATGTCATGGCTTTGGAAGCTTCTGTTAGGCTAATTGACATCATTTGAGTCAATTGGAGGTATACCTGTGGATGTATTTCAAGGCCTATCTTCAAACTCAGTGCCTATTTGCTTGACATCATGGGAAAATCAAAAGAAATCCTCCAAGACCTCAGAAAAAAATGTGTAGACCTCCACAAGTCTGGTTCATCCTTAGGAGCAATTGTCAAACACCTTAAGGTACCATGTTCATCTGTACAAACAATAGTATGCAAGTATAAACACCATGGAACCACGCAGCCATCCTAATGCTCAGGAAGGAGACACGTTCTGTCTCCTAGAGATGAACATACTTTGGTGTGAAAAGTGCAAATCAATCCCAGAACAACAGCAAAGGACCTTCTGAAGATGCTGGAGGAAACGGGTACAAAAGTATCTATATCCACAGTAAAACGAGTCCTATATTCACAAAACCTGAAAGGCCGCTCAGCAAGGAAGAAGCCACTGCTCCAAAACCGCCATACAAAAGCCAGACTACGGTTTGCAACTGCACATGGGGACATAGATCGTACTTTTTGGAGAAATGTCTTCTGGTCTGATAAAACAAAAATAGAACTGTTTGGCCATAATGATCATCGTTATGTTTGGAGGAAAAAGGGGGAGGCTTGCAAGCCGAAGAATACCATCCCAACCATGAAGGACAGGGGTGGCAGCATCATGTTGTGGGGGTGCTTTGCTAAAGGAGGGACTGGTGCACTTCACAAAATAGATGGCATCATGCAGAGGAAAAATTATGTGGATATATTGAAGCAACATCTCAAGACATCAGTCAGGATATTAAAGCTTGGTCGCAAATGGGTCTTCCAAATGGACAATGACCCCAAGCATACTTCCAAAGTGGCAAAATGGCTTAAGGACAACAAAGTCAAGGTATTGGAGTGGCCATCACAAAGCCCTGACCTCAATCCTATAGAAAATGTATGGGCAGAAATGACAAAGCGTGTGCGAGCAAGGAGGCCTACAAACCTGACTCAGTTACACAAGCTCTGTCAGGAGAAATGGGACAAAATTCACCCAACTTATTGTGGGAAGCTTGTGGAAGGCTACCTGAAACGTTTGACCCAAATTAAACAATTTAAAGGCAAAGCTACCAAATACTAATTGAGTGTTTGTAATCTTCTGACGCACTGGGAATGTGATGAAAGAAATAAAAGCTGAAATAAATCATAGCCTACTATTATTCTGACATTTCACATTCTTAAAATGAAGTGGTGATCCTAACTGACCAAAGACAGGGAATTTTTACTAGGATTAAATGTCAGTAATTGTGAAAAACTGACTTTAAATGTATTTGGCTGAGGTGTATGTAAACTTCCAACTTCAACTGTAACAACATGCGGCTGTTCTGTGTTGAGAGGTTAACAAAGAAATAGGTATTCCTATATGCTTAATTTAGAGTTATTAATGTATCTTTAGTTGTTCTACAAATGTTGGCTATATGTTTGGAGAAAACAGGGGGCAGGCAAAACGACAGCTCAAGGGCAGGCTGAGGTCAGTAATCCAGGGTGGTTTGGCAAGGTACAGAAAGGGCAGGCAGAATGGACTTTTTTAGACTTTTTAAAATGTAGATGTTCCAAGGGTCTCCATCAGTGGCTTGAAGGCTATATGTGGAAGCCAGGAGATGCTAAATGAGTGTATGTTCATTGACAGTCAAATACCGTGAGACTGACAGTTATTTGCTTGATAATCACCGGCTGACAATTTTTTCACCACCACACCCCTACATACCATCTGCACAGTACAGTTGAAACCGGGATCCGTGAAGAGCATACTTCTCCAGCGAGCTACGGTGAGCATTTGCCTACTGAATTCGGTTACGACTCCGAACTGCAGTCAGGTCAAAACCCTGGTGAGGACGACCAGCACGCAGATGAGCTTCCCAGAGATGGTTTCTGACAGTTTGTGCAGACATTCTAGAACTATTAAGCCTGTAGAGAAGAGCATAGTCTTTGATGGGGCAAAGAAGGTTAGCAGTGTTCAGTTGGTAGGCTAATTATACTGAGAAACACGATGTCAAGGCAGACCTGAACACGCGCTGATCCAGCACGTCTCCCCTCCTGCTCTTTGAAGTGAGGAAATGATGGAGGGCACTTCTCTTTCTTCATTTCTTTTTTCCACTTGTATTTACCTAGGAGCCATGTTCATGCATACCCTCCCTTCTAACATGAATAGAAATTAGTAAAGGAGTTGGACGTTGCACCTGTTTCCACAGATTTGCATTATTTTTTTATAGAAGGGAATTTTTTCAACTTTTTTAACAGGGCTTCTATATTTAAACTTTGCTTCTTCCAACAACAACAAAAATACCCTATGTATGCTAACTGTATGAGGAAATGATTCCCTTTTGCTGACATGTATATGTACAGTATACAGTATAAACAGCTTTTAAAATGAGAAGACAAAAGTTCTTGCTTATAAAATTTGCTACACTATTTGTCTTTGTCTATTGAAGTGAAAGATACCCTTGTGGAGATCACGTCCACTCTGATTCCATCTGCTTTTGATATACATGGTCAACTAATGTGAATTCAATGTGAAATCCCCCCCCCAAAATGCACCCATGTCATTGGATTCATGCAATCACTTTTCCACAATGAGTCAACATCATCACATAGAGTTTTTTGTTGTTGAAATTATGTGGAAACGACATTGATTCAACCAATTGTGTCCAGTAGTTATTGGCATATCCACAGACAACAAACAGCCTGTAACTTTGTGCTCTTTGTCCTTTCCTCAGGGCTGTACTGGGACTGTGGGATCTGTTTCCCCCAATTGTCACATTCCCTTAAGCTTGCACTCTCCTCCAATTTATTTCACCACATATTTTTCACCAGAGCTGTGACATGTTGTGGTCTCAAAGATACTGTAGAGTAACAGAGACACAGGGGTACTACTGCAACATGAGCTGTAAAGTAAGAGAATAGCACACTTATGTAGATTGTTGTTTTATTAATGCAACAGGACGGCCTAACTGCCACCTAGCTCTTTTGTTATAGATCTCTATAGTATTGTTAGTTACAGTACTAATGTCATGTTTCTCATTATTGTTGTTTCAGGGACTGGCATACTACGGTCTTAGGTACTGCTTGGCCCGAGCTTACACAGTGATAAAGAGATACACTGAGTGTACAAAATATTAGGCACACCTTCCTAATATTGAGTTGCACTGCCTTTTGCTCTCAGAGCAGCCTCAATTTGTTTGAGCATGGACTCTACAAGGTGTCGAAAGCATTCCACATGGATGCTGGCCCATGTTTACTCCATTGCTTCCTACAGTTGTCTAATTGTCTGGATGTCCTTTGGGTGGTGGACCTTGATACACACGGTACAGATAAAATGCTTCATAAGTCATGTCAGCTGAGAGAAATGATGGACCAATATACAGTACCATACGTTGAGAAACCAAATGACGTTACTTCTTACAATGTAGCTCAAATTGTGATGCCATGTTGTTGTGCTTGTGTGGAGTGGCTTTTCTGTGACTGACTTGGGTAGGGTGAGCTATCAGGGAAGCCCCTCTGATAATATCAACACACCCCACAAGCTGGAGAAGGACAATTAGCATACAGCATGCTTTGCTCTGTAGCCGTGGTGGTGAACTTTCCATCGCAGCTCACTGCTATTAGATGCTAGCTTGTCTTTGTCCCATGTGTGTGAAATCAATCTGGAACTGGGGGGTGGTCATGTTTTTTTTCAGGGTGATAAGAGTTGAAGGAAACGTTAGATTGTTTGTTTACATTTCATCCAAAAATTCATGTCATGGTCATTGAAGCTAACCGTTTTGGTTAAGTGAATGGAGCACAGCACATGGTGTGAGAGCCATTAGCAGTCAATAAATGAATTCTTATCCTTTTCTATTCTTGACACTCATACTGTATCTATTCTTCTGGCACAAGGGATAACCGTCCAAGATCTATGATTCAACATTAAGTATGATGGATACATTCCAGTGGAATTCCAGTATTATATATACTGATCTATTGGGACTTGATGACAATGATGACTATGATGATGGAGTCAAATCAACGTCAGGCTGTTGCTGCCCATCCGTCACAATAATTGCATTTATATGTCATTATCTCGACTCGATAATGGAAGTTACTCGCGGTGTGTTTTGGTCTCCCCAACTGATGTACAGTAATTTAGTTAGAACCAAAGTTCCTCTCTCCCTAGCGAACAGCAAAAGGAGTGCTATGTTTTCTTATCTCTTGTCAAACATTCACTTCCTGTACTACTTAATGTTATTTGTCAGTATAGTTATTAAACATGTGTCTTTCGTTTCCAACCTATCAATTCGGTGACAGCGGAAGGTTACATGGCTTAAAGAAGTCACCTCCAAATGGACTGAGATCAAAACATTTTTAAGAACATACATTTTTAGGTTATTGATTTTTTTAAACTGAAATTATATGTCTGCAGGAAGAGAGGAGACATGCTGCTTGTTTTTCTTTTTACTTCAGTTCAAAATCATTTTCAGTAACAGTCAAAACCTTTGGCGGAGATGATCAGCTAACAGTTTCAGTCAATGCAGCACTACAACTATTCACTTCAGTGAATTCAAGACCATGTTTTAAATTGAGATAATTGGACTGGATTATCTGCTGGATTACCTAGTTTTCAGCCTGCTAATTCACATATCTCTCCTTCTCTAAACATACTGTCCATTCCACCACCATGTAGGCCTATGGCCTAATGCAGTCCAAGGCTGTATGGCCATTTCCATGTAAAAGGACTCGTTCGCCAACATGTGAAGTTCATAGGAGTATGTCAATTTGGGTGTCAAATGAAATCTGAGAGTTTATATTCTATTTGTATTAATTCATATATACATTTTTCAACCATTTTCCATCCCCAAAAAATGTGAATAAGCAAAGGCTTTGATTTCTGTTTCAAAATATGGAAAAGGGGTCTTATGGGAAAAACAACTCACACTCTCAAACACATAGATCCCCTGAAAGCAGCTCACTCTCCAGATCCCAATCACCTGAATTCTGATCACCTGTTCACACACCTGTATGTCATTATCACACACTATTTAGTTCAGTTCTTTGCACCCCATCATTGTGAGGTCCTGGTTTTGTAAAAGGACTCTTCTATTTGGAGCTCTGTTTTTCCAGTAATTTAATCCTCCAGTGTATGATTGCCTCACTAGTTTTTTCCTGCCTCACTAACGACGCCTTTTTGCCTATTCGGATTTCCTGTTATCAACCTATTGCCTGATCTCCTGAATGATGTTACTAGCCTTTTCCCTGCCAGTACTGCTGCCTATTTGGACCCCCTGTGTATGACCTTCTGCCTGCCCCTGGACCCAGCTATCTGCCTGCTCCCGTGGTCCTTTACAAATAAACACCTGCTGCGCCCTGTGCTTGAAACCAGCTCTCTGTCTCTCATGTTCATTACACTTAGAAAACATCTTAAAAGGTATAAGAGATGCATCAAAACACAATGTTGTAAAGACCCCGGCCAACTAACATCCACACTTTTATATTTCATTTTGGATACATTTTTCTGCCTTCTGTACGTTTTTAGAAACATTGCTTTGTGTTTTGAAATTCCGTTACCAAAAACCCACATATCTTTAAGATATTTTCTTAGTTCTCTCCATCATGAGGAGGGAGGATAATGGAAGTTCACAGAAGTAAAGGTAGACCTACCAATTAGTTAGTGTTTTTACTGTTATCAAATTTGTTTACCAAATCAGAATAAAAAAATAATAATTGATGCAATTGAATTGGCTACAATGGGAAATTATGATAGGCACAAACCACAGTTGGGTTCACAAGTTTGGACAGCACAGTACAGTAGATTTAAATAGTTCTTTATTATCTGACTTTCACTATTGCCTGTTTCTGAATGAGTGAATGTATCCACATTGCCCCTAATATCCTCCTTATTTGTTCATAAGGGTCAGTGTGTGCATGTGTGGCACAAATTAGTTTTTGTTCCGGACCAGTTTGCACAGGGGGAGTCTGTCGCTCTTCCTGGATGGCAGGAGCGCACACTGAGTTGAGCACATGGGAGAGGTCCTCTGCTATTTTGTTTGCCATCCTCAGCATGTTTGTGTGGTAGCTGTGCAGAAGGGTTTGGTTGATAGGCTTGCCAATTATTTTTGAGGCAGTTTTTAAGCAGACTTGTCACACTGGCTTTTGCCTGTACAGTGACACTGTTGTACCAAGCAGTGATGCAGTACTGCAAAACACTCTACAGTAGTGTACAGTACACAGTAGAGCACACTAGAGTTGAGTGCACTAATGTACTGTACTGAACTCTACTCCGCTGTGTTGTACATGTCGTGTCTTTGGCATCATTAAACTGAGGATTAATCTTTATCAAATGACTCTCTGTAATTATTATTACGCGATTAAACTGATTAATCATGTAACTGTAATTTAACTAAGAAGTCAGGGCACCAAGGAAAATATTGAGATTACAAAGTTATTATTTTCCTAATATAACATTTCAGATATTTTCGTATCTGATCAATAGTCTTCTGATTAATGAATTCTTCTTTACCTCACGTTAGTCTCATTCCAAATGTTGTAAATTGTTGGTTATCTGCACGAACCCAGTCTTCACTATGAGTCATCCATACATCAATTGTCTTAAAATAATTTATTTACTAACTAAGTAATTCACAGAAATGCATAAACAAACAGTAGATAGTTACAAGGAAATGATAACGGAGTTTCCCTAGTGGGATAAACCGGCATCGTGGCTTGGTGTACAAAAGGGAAGTGGGGGTCAAATGAGTTAAGACAACAGACAGTTGATAAATATAACAATTGAAATGCTTATCCTTTGCACATGAACGCTCACTCATTCGGCAACAATTGCAATCAATATATATATATATACACTCAGTGTGTCATCGGGGTCTCTGTTGAAAAGTTAGTTTCTGTTGGAGAGTATGTCCGTCCTCTCTCTCTCTCTCAGTTGTCGGTCCTTGCGTTCAATGATACCGAATTCCTAGCTGCAGACTAGTAATTCACATCAAAGACTTGTTCTTATTCTGTCGGTATCGATAGTCTAAGAGTTTAACCACATGGGATGGTTAAAAGATCCAGCAGTCTGGTCTCAAACCTTGGCCCTCTCGTTGTCGATGTAAGCTGGTCTGCAACCTTTGTCCTCTCGTAATTGAGAGCAACATGGTCTGTTGAGAAATTCTCAAGGTGGGGGTTTTATTCGGAATTCCAGAAAAGGGCCTGTTCCAGGATGCCCGACCATAACTGTGCTCATGGGCGGTCCTCTGATTTAGTTAAACTCAAAAGGGAATTGGAGTTTCCTTCATTAAACAGTCCAAAATCACATTAAACAATTTCACAAACCAGTATCATCCTCACTCATTCATCTTATACAACAATTAGATGTAAAGCCTCATACTTGAGGCTATTATATAAACAGAGTAATGGTAATGTGGCCGTATTGTCTCTCATGAGTTTCACAAAATTGTACCACCGATATTTTATACCTTCTCTTTTTTTCTGTGATCGAAAAAGCCTTGGTTTCATGCATGTCAACATCAGAAGCCTCCTCCCTAAGTTTGTTTTACTCACTGCTTTAGCACACTCTGCCAACCCTGATGTCCTTGCCATGTCTGAATCCTGGCTTAGGAAGACCACCAAAAATTCTGAGATTTCCATACCCAACTATAACATTTTCCTTCAAGATAGAACTGCCAAAGGGGGAGGAGTTGCAGTCTACTGCAGAGATAGCCTGCAAAGTAATGTCATACTTTCCAGGTCCATACCCAAACAGTTCGAACTACTAATTTAAAAAAATACTCTCTCCAGAAATAAGTCTCTCACTGTTGCCGCCTGCTACCGACCCCCCTCAGCTCCCAGCTGTGCCCTGGACACAATTCGTGAATTGATCGCCCCCCATCTAGCTTCATAGTTTGTTCTGTTAGGTGACCTAAACTGGGATATGCTTAACACCCCAGCAGTCCTACAATCTAAGCTAGATGCCCTCAATCTCACACAAATCATCAAGGAACCCACCAGGTACAACCCTAAATCTGTAAACAAGGGCACCCTCATAGACGTTATCCTGACCAACTGGCCCTCCAAATACACCTCCGCTGTCTTCAAACAGGATCTCAGCGATCACTGCCTCATTGCCTGTATCCGCTACGGGTCCGCAGTCAAACGACCACCCCTCATCACTGTCAAACGCTCCCTAAAACACTTCGGCGAGCAGGCCTTTCTAATCGACCTGGCCCGGGTATCCTGGAAGGATATTGACCTCATCCCGTCAGTTGAGGATGCCTGGTCATTCTTTAAAAGTAACTTCCTCACCATCTTAGATAAGCATGCTCCGTTCAAAAAGAACAAATATAGCCCTTGGTTCACTCAAGACCTGACTGCCCTCGACCAGCACAAAAACATCCTGTGGCGGACTGCAATAGCATCGAATAGTCCCTGCGTTATGCAACTGTTCAGGGAAGTCAGGAACCAATACACGCAGTCAGTCAGGAAAGCAAGGGCCAGCTTCTTCAAGCAGAAATTTGCATCCTGTAGCTCAAACTCAAAAAAGTTCTGGGACACTGTAAAGTCCATGGAGAACAAGAGCACCTCCTCCCAGCTGCCCACTGCACTGAGGCTAGGTAACACGATCACCACCGATAAATCCAGGATTATCGAAAACTTCAACAAGCATTTCTCAACGGCTGGCCATGCCTTCCTCCTGGCTACTCGAACCTCGGCCAACAGCTCCGCTCCGACCCCCCCCCCCCCCCCCCCCCCCGCAGCTACTCGCCCAAGCCTCCCCAGCTTCTCCTTTACCCAAATCCAGATAGCAGATGTTCTGAAAGAGCTGCAAAACCTGGACCCATACAAATCGGCTGGGCTTGACAATCTGGACCCTCTATTTCTGAAACTATCTGCCGCCATTGTCACAACACCTATTACCAGCCTGTTCAACATCTCTTTCATATCGTCTGAGATCCCCAAGGATTGAAAAGCTGCTGCAATCATCCCCCTCTTCAAAGGGGGAGACACCCTGGACCCAAACTGTTACAGACCTATATCCATCCTGCCCTGCCTATCTAAGGTCTTCGAATGCCAAGTCAACAAACAGATCACTGACCATCTCGAATCCCACCGTACCTTCTCCGCTGTGCAATCTGGTTTCCGAGCCGGTCACGGGTGCACCTCAGCTACGCTCAAGGTACTAAACGATATCATAACCGCCATCGATAAAAGACAGTACTGTGCAGTCGTCTTCATCGACCTGGCCAAGGCTTTCGACTCTGTCAATCGCCATATTCTTATCGGCAGACTCAGTAGCCTCGGTTCTTCTAATGACTACCTTGCCTGGTTCACCAACTACTTTGCAGACAGAGTTCAGTGTGTCAAATCCCCTGGCAGTCTCTATGGGGGTGCCACAGAGTTCAATTCTCGGGCCGACTCTTTTCTCTGTATATATCAATGATGTTGCTCTTACTGCGGGCGATTCCCTGATCCACCTCTACACAGACGACACCATTCTGTCTACTTCTGGCCCTTCCTTGGACACTGTGCTATCTAACCTCCAAACGAGCTTCAACGCCATACAACACTCCATTCTTGGCCTCCAACTACTCTTAAACTCTAGTAAAACCAAATGCATGCTTTTCAACCGTTCGCTGCCTGCACACGCACGCCGGACTAGCATCACCACCCTGGATGGTTCCGACCTAGAATATGTGGACATCTATAAGTACTAGGTGTCTGGCTATACTGTAAACTCTCCTTCCAGACTCATATCAAACATCTCCAATCCAAAATCAAATCTAGAGTCGGCTTTCTATTCCGCAACAAAGCCTCCTTCACTCACGCCACCAAACTTACCCTAGTAAAACTGACTATCCTACCGATCCTCCACTTCGGAGATGTCATCTACAAAATAGCTTCCAATACTCTACTCAGCAAACTGGATGCAGTTTATCACAGTGCCATCCGTTTTGTTACTAAAGCACCTTATACCACCCACCACTGCGACCTGTATGCTCTAGTCGGCTGGCCCTCGCTACATATTCGTCACCAGACCCACCGGCTCCAGGTCATCTACAAGTCCATGCTAGGTAAAGCTCCGCCTTATCTCAGTTAACTGGTCACGATGGCAACACCCACCCGTAGCACGTGCTCCAGCAGGTGTATCTCACTGATCATCCCTAAAGCCAACACCTCATTTGGCTGCCTTTCCTTCCAGTTCTCTGCTTCCTGTGACTGGAACGAATTGCAAAAATCGCTGAAGTTGGAGACTTTTATCTCCCTCACCAACTTCAAACATCTCCTATCTGAGCAGCTAACCGATCGCTGCAGCTGTACATAGGCCATCGGTAAATAGCCCACCCAATTTACCTACCTCATCCCAATACTGTTTATATTTATTTACTTTTCTGCTCTTTTGCACACCAGTATCTCTACCTGCACATGACCATCTGATCAGTTATCACTCCAGTGTTAATCTGCAAAATTGTAATTATTCGCCTACCTCCTCATGCCTTTTGCACACAATGTATATAGACTATTTTTTTTTCTTTCTACTGTGTTATTGACTTGTTTATTGTTTACTCCATGTGTAACTCTGTGTTGTTGTCTGTTCACACTGCTTTATGCTTTATCTTGGCCAGGTCGCAGTTGTAAATGAGAACTTGTTCTCAACTAGCCTACTTGGTTAAATAAAGTTGAAAAAAATAAAATAATAATAAACATAAATGTTGTTCAGACCTCAAGTTCTGTGAGGTGGAAGAAATTCCTTTGTTCTCTTCTATGAAAACTCTACTCTCTCTCTATACTCTGGCCATGAGGAGATAATCTCCTCCAGGAATTTACGACCTCTATCTGACCACAGCAGCCTGGGTGTAGGAGACAGGGAGAGGGGGGATGGGGCTTGCTCTACCCAAAGAGGGCAACGTCATGACATACTCTACTGAGCTTTACAGTGCTGTACTTTGATGTACAAGCTTGTGAAACATGTTGTGCCTTCAGAAAGTATTCACACCGCTTGACTTTTTCCACATTTTGTTGTTTTACAGCCTGAATTTAAAATTGATTACATTTATATTTTATGTAATTGGCCTACACATAATACCGCACAATACCGCACAATACCACACAATACACCATAATACCACACGATACCACATAATGTCAAACTGGAATTATGCTTTCTGAAATGTTTACAAATTAATAAAAATGTTGAAGCTGAACTGTCTTGAGTCAATAAGTATTCAACCCTTTTGTTATGGCAAGCCTAAATAAGTTCAGGAGTACAAATGTGCTTAACCAATCATAATAATTTGCATGGACTCACTCTGTGTGCAATACTAGTGTTTAATATTGTTATTAAATGACTACCTCATCTTTGAACTTCACACATACAATCGTATGTAAGGTCCCTCAGTCGAGCAGTGAAATTCAAAAACAGATTCGACCACAAAGACCATGGAGGTTTTTCCAATGCTTCAAAAAGAAGGGCACCTATTGGTAGATGGGTAAAACTTGTAAAAAGCAGACATTGAATATCTCTGAGTATGGTGAAGTTATTCATTACACTTTGGATGGTGTATCACTATAACCAATCACTACAAATATACAGGTGTCCTTCCTAGCTCATGTGTCCTTCCTAGTTGGAAATCGCTCAGGAATTTCACCATGAGGCCAATGGTGACTTTAAAACAGATACAGAGTTTAATGGCAGTGATAGGAGAAAACTGTAATCATTAAGGACGGGGGGAGTTTTTCAGGATAAAAAAGAAATGTAGAGGAGCTAAGCACAGACAAAATCCTAGAAGAAATCTGGTTCAGTCTGCTTTCCAACAGACACTTTTCCAGCTGGACAATAACCTAAAACACAAGGCCAAATCTACACTGGAGTTGCCTACCAAGAATGTTCCTCAGTGGCCGAGTTACAGTTTTGACTTAAATCTATTTTAAAATCTATGGCAAGACCTGAAAATGATAGTCTAGCAATGATCAACAACCAATGTGACAGAGTTTGAAGAATTTTGAAAATAATAATGTGCAAATGTTGCGCAATCCAGATGTGGAAAACTCTTAGACTTACCCAGAAAGACTCACAGCAAAGGTGCTCCTACAAAGTTTTGACTCAGGGGTGTGAATACTTATGTAAATTATACATTTATGTATTTCATTTTCAATACATTTGCAAAACATTGTAATAAAATGTTTTAGCTCTGTTATTATGGGGTATCGTGTAGAAGGGTGAGAAAAACAATACATTTAATCCATCTTGAATTCAGGCTGTAACACAACAAAATGTGTAAGTCTAGTGGTATGAATGCTTTCTGAAGTCACTGACGACGTCTATGATTGGTTCACATTTCTGTGTATAGTACAGACCAGGAACCCATGATGCAATTCTGTTACCGCAATGTCGTTACCAGGTGTAAATCCACTTCACATACTGTAGTTCAATAACCATAAGAATTACCGCAAACATGTCAGTGTAAATTGTTAAAAGTTGTCCTTGTGCATAGAGCTGTATGGTTTGTTAAACTTTGAAATCAATTATTTTTGTTTGCATACTTTTTTTAAATGAAAAATCGGAGTCTCAGCGCAATTCTGTTACCATGGAATTCCCCATATGCATCTTTCCCCAATCTACATAAAGTACATTACATAGAAGTCAGTCCTCTGCATAATCAGTTGCCCCTAATGCTTCTATACTGTTCAGAATAGCCATCTAGCTAAATAGCATTCCATCTATGGCTTCATTCTGCCTGTTGTTTGGCAGAAGCCATTTGATTTGTGGTGGACCATATTCACGATAATGTCAGATAGATCCAAGGTAGATCCCTAATGAGGTGTCACATGGTTTTATAGACTGACTCCTCCCCTGGGCAGTGATACGCAGCATTAATGAGGCTGACACTGAAGCTAGGTCCCCCATTATACACAGTAGATATTCATATTAATTTAGATATAGAGAAGGGAAAAGTCATGAACAGGCCTTCACTTTGGATACACTTTTTATTTGCTCCTAAAAATGTTTTACCCAAGGTGATTGACTTCATTCACCTCCATGGAAACGACCTTGGATCATATTTGAATGTGTCTTTCCTAATTTGTCTAGATATTGATTTTATGTATGTCCTGTTCTGCTAGTTGACATTGTCTGTCAGATAACTGAGAGCATTAAAGTGTAAAGATGAGATGGGGGGTGTCGGTAGTATTTTTATCTATGGTCTATTTCCTATGGAAGAACCTTGGATGCATGTTCAGCAATATGGATCACGGTTTTGTTCCAATACAGATTCTACGTCTCACGTGTTCTGCTAATACAGAATGGCTCATGTCAATTAACTGTCATCATGAAGATGGGATGGACGTATTTGCTTGTATTTTTATCTATTGTCTTGCTTAGCATGTCGACCCTGCCAGCGTCTAACTAATCACACAGGATTACATATACACAGAATGAATCATACCTTGATTACAAATGATGTCATAATGGAAAACGTCCCTAGCGGACGGAACAGATATGACAGCTGGTTACCCAAAGGAAAGGGCTGGGTTTGAGTGAAAGAGCGGGAAGACTGAAGAACAAAGGGAGAAGCGATGTCTCTATCGGGCCGTAGGCAACTACTCTATCGTAAATACAGAATCTTATGCATTCTAAATTACTGCCCATTTGGAAAAGGAAAATGCAATAAATATTTACTCTGAGCTGCGCTTCGGTAGGTTGGTGGTAGATGGAAAGCCGTGTTGCCCAACAGAGTCCTTTGTCCTTTGAAGTATGTCTCTGTTGGTAAATTGGATACGTTGTGTGGTAGACGGGATACTCTGGCTGTTCTTTCCTAGCCCATGTTTGCAGCTGCTGTTGCTAACTCAATGGCTAGGATGTCTCACTTCTTTAGTGAGTAAGAGTTCAAAGTTTATAGCATTCACAACCAAAGCTCACGCTGAGGTTGACTTAGTTCTGTAGTTGACATGTCCTTTTTAACGTATGGACCGCCGTCCTCGGAACAGGAGGTTACATTTTCGTCAAGGGCTTATATAGTGGAGGGAGAAGGGTGTGTTTTCATAGTTTTATAACCCATGTCTCTTCACAGGGGCGGGCCACTGATTGAGCAGAGCCCTAATGAAAACCCAAATCTCTCATTTGGAAGCTAAAATTACATTTAATCTTTTCACCAATAATTTTATATTCAAACATTTAAATTGCACAACATTTCCATGTGAATCTGATAACTATAATGTGTAGACTTTCCACTGTACCATTTATGTCATCCTATCATTGATGAGAATGGCTCAGATGACAACCGAACTGACATCATATTCATTAAGTACCAACGCATATGTTCAACTGTTCGGATTACCAAAATATGGTTCATTTCCCCCCACCTTCTGATGTTCCCAGAATCTCTATGTTATCCAAGGGATTTTCAATAGTCAGTAGGGTAGAGAGAGGAAAAAAGGTGGGGTATTTATGACTGTCATAAACCTACCCCCAGGCCAACGTCATGACACTCGCAATAACATCTGCTGACCATGTGGATGTTAACAATAAAATGTAATGTGATTTGAAGTGGACAAGGATCCACCCTTTCTTAACCACAGGTTTATATCTGACCGGCGCTTCAGCTCTGATCTGATCTGCTCAGCTAATCAATGTGCTGAGAATTGTATTGGCAAACCCTGCGCCTTCTCACTTTTTCTTCTTCACTTAGTTAATGATTCATTTTCCAGATTGCTTGTTTCCATTTCATCCAGGGAATATATGAATATGTACAATATGTAACTCCAACGTGGTTTCTCAATGTGTTTTTATTTACGTCCTGATTATGACAGGAACCCAGTGAGGAGTGGATAAAAAAGGCACAGAGATTGGGTAGTTTCGTCATCTCTAATGAGTTTAGAGTCCAAATCCCAACACCTGTACACAATTACATGATGAAAGGCATGCAAACCATTCCACTCTCTTTGGAATGATCACCACATCATATATGTTGGGTGTGTCACTTCATCTTTAGTTCAGATGCTAACTGTCTTAGCAGCAGTCTTAGTATTGGAAAAGAGTGCAGAGTGCTGTTCAGTAAAAGCTTAATAATTTTGAGTCAACTGTGTGTTATTTGGCATTTGACAATTTTGTACTTATATGCAGCTGTCCAAGCATCAGAGAAAGAACATGGACATTATACTTAGTTAATCTCCACACGTGAGTTGAGAGTAGGGATTTACTCCCCCTGAGTGATCATGATTTGGGAAAGCCTTATCCACTCATGTCTTCCTGTGGACTGTTTGAGAGCGACTGGAAAAGAAATGGGCTTAGGGAAAGCCCTTTATTAAATATTGATAATAATGCTGCCATCACTCTCCGGTGGCAGCATTATTATCCAGCTCACAAGCTGGTCTTGTGTTGACAGGGGCAAGCAGTGTGTGTGTGTCTGTCCTGTCTGTTATTCTGCCCGCCTGCATGCGTGTGGCTGGTTTATTAGGTACACCACCCTGTTCACGAAAATGTTTCACTCTTAAAAACAGTGAGTCGTGTGGCCATGGCTTGCTAAATGAAGTAGGCAGACACATCAAGTTCGATTGATTGTTAGAATGGGCAAAACAAGTGACCTAAGAAATTTTGAGAGAGGTATGATCATCGGTTACAGAAGCACCAGTTCTAGTATGTCAGGAACGACCGACCTCCTGGGCTTTTCATTCACAACAATGTCTAGGGTTTATCAAGAATGGTGCGACATACAAAATGTCCAGTTAGCGGCAGTCCTGTGAGCGAAAACTGCTCATTGATTAGAGCGGTCAAAGGAGAATGGCAAGAATTGTGTAAGCTAACAGGAGGGCCACAAACAGGCAAATAATGGCACACCAACAGTGGTGTGCAAAACGGCATCTCGGAAACCACAACTCACGGATGGACTACTTCAGCAGACGACCACACCAGGTTCCACTCCAATAACCTAAAAACAAGAAGAAGAACCGCTTCTGTGGGCAAGCTATCACCAACACTGGACAATTGAGGAGTGGAAAAGCATTTTCTGGTCTGACGAATCCTCGTTCCTGTTGCGTCATGCTGTTGGCAGAGTCAGGATTTGGCCTTAAGCAGCATGAGTCCATGGCCCCATCCTGCCTGGTGTCAACGGTACATGCTGGTGGGGTGGTGTAATGGTGTGGGAATGTTTTCCTGTCACACGCTAGGTCCTTTGATACCAACACCCTATAGAATCGATGGGAAATTATGTAAATATATCACTAGCCACTTTAAACAATGCTACCTTATATAATGTTACTTACCCTACATTATTCATCTCATATGCATACGTATATACTGTACTCTATATCATCGACTGCATCCTTATGTAATACATGTATCACTAGCCACTTTAACTATGCCACTTTGTTTACATACTCACCTCATGTATATACTGTACTCGATACCATCTACTGTATCCTGCCTATGCTGCTCTGTACCATCACTCATTCATATATCCTTATGTACATATTCTTTATCCCCTTACACTGTGTATAAGACAGTAGTTTTGGAATTGTTAGTTAGATTACTTGTTGGTTATTACTGCATTGTCGGAACTAGAAGCACAAGCATTTCGCTACACTCGCATTAACATCTGCTAACCATGTGTATGTGACAAATAAAATTTGATTTGATTTGAATCGCTTTGAATCGAAGAAATCTGGCTGTTCTGGAGGCAAAGGGGGGTCCGACAAGAGACTAGATGGGTGTACCGAATAGACTGGCCATTGCGTGTATATACTGTAGATATGCATGGCTGATGGAACATTTTAAAATGCATTTATTTGATTTCCCTTTTTCTCATGTATAATCTCAGCTCTAGCTAGTTATACTATTAGATGAGGAAGGTTGTGGTACAGTACGGTGCACATAGTCCTACTAAGTTAATATTCAGAATTGAGTTTGTCACGTGAGGCATGCTGAGGGCCCTGACTAGATTGGTTGACATGCCTCTCCAGGCTCTGTTACAGAGCTGATGCAAGAGAGAGTTAATTTCCCTTTGATTTAAACAAATATTTGGACTGGTAACTTCGACTTTGTGCTCTCTTTTGTCCATCCATAGCAAGTGACAACGTCACTACTACTTCAACGGTCTGTATCCTCAGAAAACCTAGGCCTTTTGATATGGAAGCTTAACATTCTCATGCTCCACTGTGCATCATTATGTATGAGGGTAAAGTTTCCTCCTCCGTCCTTGTCTGTTTCTAGCGGTCTGCATGTAATTACCCCACTCTCTATCTCCATCTGTGTTTTCTTTGTTTTCCCTAGACTGACACTCATTGTTATCATCCTTTAATGCCCCGCGGCCCCACGTCTGCAGACGGAGAAGCCCTTCAACAGTTCCACTCGCTCTCTCTACCCTATGTGGCGGCCACTCACGCTATCAGTTCCAAACACATTGCTTTGCGAGCCAGTTGTGGAGCTACAAAGCCCGCAGGTGGTCAAGCGCCATGTGACTTCCTGAAGGTTAGCTGTTAGCGCTTGGCGCTTCTTCCACAGATGAATCTGCAGAATACTGTGAAGGTCTGGCTGCAAGGTCCTCTTTTCAACCCCAACCCAAACACTTCCCTGACTGTCTGTCTGGGACATAATTTTTTTGTTGTACCGTTCTGAATGTCGGTCCCTGCAGTGATACTAAATAAGACAATGGGCAGACTGGCATTATCTGTTATTACTGTGGCTCAGAATCCCAAACTGCTTTTGGCCTCATATAGCGTTTACTGCCATGTCAAAAGGTCGGATTGACTTGTTTTCTGTCTGGCTGTGCTCTGAATGGGAGATTGTATTTATTAAAATGTCCAATATATGTTTTGTTATTAACATAATCATAATTCTACACTTTTGTAGAATCATCCAGTTACTTGGAAACCGAATAAGCTCAAATTTGAACAAATTAGTTCTGTACATGTGAGGTAACCACTGCAGGACACTTCAGTTGTGATCATAGCCTTTTGGACATTTCTGGACATGATGATGAAAGTTATTTTCATGAATTAAACATGAAGGGTAAGCTATATTTGCTATGTTAATATGTCATGTGCTTTATGCTTGATACTAAATGTATATTTCTCTTAGGAGGCCGGATCAATTTCTACATTTGGGTTCTCAATTCACTGCTTCAATGACATGTTCAACACACCACAGATGATCAACGTGGTTTCTTTCACATTTAAGGCCAGGAGATAAATACTATCATACATAAATACTATCATACACTGAATTATCAGTATGGTACTGTACATGTTATTCCAAATCTGCTTTGTCAGAAAGAGGCATTACACTTCCCCTTCATGTATATTTAGTGTCTGATTGCGACGATGCCACACACTACGGCTCCTTGGTCACTCCCCACAGCTTCCAATCTTGGTTTGGTGTAATTACCATTTTGGTGTAAGTAACAGACTTCCCCAAGTGCCAGAAGTGAGCTGTGTCAATGTGTTATCCAGAAGTTACATTTTCATGTGCAGAATCTTGTGCAGTATAATTCTCCCACCACTTACAAAAGGTTATCTAAATCTTAGCATAGTTTTGATTTGAGTGATCGCTCAGCCCAAAAAATTGTTAATCAGATAGCTCCCTCTAAGTTAATTCATGAGCATCAATTATGTCCGATAAAGACTCACCCATTATATTATGCTTGTGTTCATTTGAATTAATCAGAGGCGTTGAGTGTTAATACACAGTAATCATGTTTATCGTTATCAAATAAATCATGTATGATTTTTTATTTATTATATCCAGTCTGTTGACACAGAATGCTGGTTACTTAGTGTTCCGAGCAACAACAGACATAATCTGTCTTTGGATAATAATTATGACGGAGTGATATCTAATTATTATTTCAGTGTAAACTTACTGTTGATACAATGCTGTTGAATGTCTCTGTATCACTTCAAATCAAATTTTAATGGTCACATGCAGATGTTATTGCGAGGGTAGCGAAATGCTTGTGCTTCTAGTTCCGACAGTGCAGCAGTGTCTAACATGTAATCTAATATCTAACATGTCTGATTGTGTCCAGTGATGCATGTTTTCCCGTGGACAGTAAGCAGTGAACACTAGCGCTGGTCGGGATCAAGACTGCTCCTCAGGATCACCCTAATACATCTACATATCTCTA
This sequence comes from Oncorhynchus clarkii lewisi, assembly GCF_045791955.1. Classification (NCBI taxonomy): domain Eukaryota; kingdom Metazoa; phylum Chordata; class Actinopteri; order Salmoniformes; family Salmonidae; genus Oncorhynchus; species Oncorhynchus clarkii. Next base: position 30,760,738 of record NC_092151.1, on the reverse strand, counting down.
GGTTTGGTGTGTGTGCATAGCACCAATTTCCTTTCACACTCTACTTGGTTCCATGGCTACTGTATAATTTTTAAGTGGGCAGAGTGGGTGACCTCCTACTAGTTAGTAGCACTGTAAATCCAGCTCTGACTCTGCCCTAACTACTGTACAGTATGCTCTCACTGTTTCCTTATTATGTGGATCCATGGCTGCTTCTTCTACATTCTAAATTGCCCGTTGATTTCCATGCGATCAGTGTGATATGATGAGCATCTCCCTCTTTCTCGAAATTTCCAATCAGGAATAGCATTGAGTGTTACATTGTATTTGCTCGTTAGAAATCTGTTGCATGGGAAAGATTGGTTTTAATTCAAATCAAATCAAATTAAATGGGACTTTATGTACATTGAGCTCCCATCACCACACCCTGTAACATCTGTGCATGGACGCCAGCTCCCATCAACACCTTCTTAATGAACATACACCTCTCAACAATATGCTATTCAATCCCCACTAACTGCACCTATATTGTACACTGTAGGGCCGGGACGATACCAGTATCTCAATATTTTTTCCATGGCAAAAATATGAAGCAGACCAAACTCTTTGGTCCTTTAAAAACCTGCTGTATGTCAAATATTGTGTGCTATAGATTGGAAAATAAATACATGTGACTCTGGATGACAACATAATGTTTGTTTCCATCATTAGGGCTGTTTTCCTAAAGAAGTTAAATCCACTTCATGTTTTGTTTCCTTCTCCTAGTACACAGCTTATTGCAAGTGATTTTCTCCTCGATTCTGTTAAAGAAAAGGTCCCAAAGCAATTTCCAGCTGCCGATTGTGAACACTTTGAGGGAGACCAATTCCTTTTGAGCAACCTTAGGAGTGGCAATGGGAAGCCACCTTTATTGTGCTATCTGTGATTTTCCACCCTGCTGTATGTGAGGAAATAGTTTTCCCCACAGCCTGTGCACTCTCTGCAAATAGCATGTGGCTTTGACAGTAGTCTGTTTGAATGGTGCCCTAGTGTTTCAGCACTGGACAGCTCCCGTCCAAGCCATTACCAGTGCTGGCCTGCATTTTAGCAACGGACAGCTCCCATGTCCACAGGAAAGCTGGAGTGCATTTCAGCACCGGACAGCTCCCGCAGTAGTTGAGAGATGTGAGTGGAAGGGCCTGTTGTCAGCACGTCTGGTTGGACAGCTGCTGTCTCACCACTCTCCTACAGCAATGGCTGGGAAAGATGATGAATGATATAATGGAAATTAATTATTGCATAATACACTCCATCAAATGAGGGTGCTCGTTTTTGGACAGACAGTTATACTGAGTGAATTACATAATAGTTGACAGGAATAGTTATTTTTGTTCTGGTGCACAATGAGATATGACTCCATCACATTATACCCTTGTCTATGTGCAGTGACAGACAGTACATTCAAGTGAAACAAATCCTTTGTCTTGTGGCTCCCTTACCTAGCCAATAGGTTTGAAGTTTTAAGTCTGCTTAAAGTTACTTCTGATTGGTGCAAAAAGCAAGTTTTAATGTATCTCTCCTTTGAGCTATGTTCACTAAAGTGGCCAGACGAAAACAGCTGTGCACTGTGGAACGTGTCAGGACTGCAAGTGTGTGTGTGTGTGTGTGTGTGTGTGTGTATGTGTTTGCGTGCACCCATGCATGTATGAGTGTGTCTGTGTCTATCTCTATGAGTGTGTGACTCAACTCTAATGTTTAAAGGAAATAGAGTGGCTGGCTAATGAGGGTTGACAGAAGCCATCTATTGTGGTCATGTGATACCAAGGCTCAGAGCGGCTAAGGCCTGCTCAATATACGGGCTGAAACCACACAAACCTCCACGTCGGAAAACAAAACACCAACCCTGACACCCATATTAGGACTGATTTGAATACTTTACACAACATGATTCAGACCACAACAGCATGTTGCTTGCTAAAGGAGTGTTTGAATAGCCCTATAGTTTTCTCTGGTCAGGTCATGTAAACTCCTCTGTCTTAGTCATATCATTTGATGTTTCAAACGTAGTGGAGCTGATAATCAGTTGATAATGTAGAAATGTAATGTACACTGAGTGTACAAAACATTATGAACAACATGACATACACTGACCAGGTGAATCCAGGTGAAAGCTATGATCTCTTATTGGTGTCACTTGTTAAATCCACTTCATTCAGTGTAGATAAAGGGAACGAGACAGGTTAAAGTAGGATTTTTAAGCCTGGAGACATGGATTGTGTGTGTGTGTGCCATTCAGAGAGTGAATGAGCAAGATAGAATATTTAAGTGCCTTTGAACGGGGTATGGTAGTAGGTGCCAGGTGTAATGGTTTGCGTCAAGAACTGCAACGCTGCAGTTTTTTTTACACTCAACAGTTTACCATGTGTATCAAGAATGGTTCACCACCCAAAGGACATCTAGCCAACTTAACATAACTGTGGGAAGCATTGGCGTCAACACGGGCCAGCATCCCTGTGGAACACTTTCAACATTTTGTAGAGTCCATGCCCAGATGAATTGCCCAGATCAATAGTATGAATAATCTTAATGTTTTGCAAACTCAGTGTATGTTCCTTCTTTATCTGTTCATATCAACAAGACTGACTATATCTAATCAAGAGCACAATAAATGCACACACACCCGTCCTGCAGGATCTTTCTATCTGTAGATATGAATCAATGTGCAGGTGAAGTGTATCCAGGTGAGACAACTGTCAGAGATATGAATCAATGTGAGATGACTGTCAGAGATATGATTCAATGTGCCAGTGAAGTGTATCCAGGTGAGACAACTGTCAGAGATATGAATCCTCAGATCTCAATCAGTGTAGTGGAAGATTCCTGGCAGCGGATATAATTATGATTCAAACCCAAAGCCCCCTTAGACACCACTGTGTCACGATGGGGGACCACAGAGAGCGAGCCATGGATTACATCCCTGAAGCTGTGCACTCTGCCAGGGGGCTCTGACTGTGTGGTTGGGCACTGTGAAGAACCCATAAGGTGGTTTGATTCAGGGTATTGGCACTTTAGATTGTAAGCACATGTGGTCTCAAGGCAGGTATGGTGCCGTGATATGGATACAGCCAAGTGGGTTGCTATTCAGGTATTTGAAGTTGCACGCTGGTTTTTTATAAAGGAACACAAGGGCTCCTAACAATATGATGGTGTTATACAACAGCTATCATGCTATCTGTTCCACTGACAACATGGAGCTCTATTGTGGAGACACTGTGTTGAAAGGGGAAAGTCAACAAAGGCTCAGCCAGGTATGGTGCTTCTCTGTGATGTGTTGGAGCACAGGAGTCCAGAAATGGCACTGTGAGATGTTCTGAGAACATGGGGTGTTGCTTTGTTTGTGCTGTTTAGACATAGGCGTACAGTTCATGGGGCATGGATGATCAGGTGTAATGCTGTGACCTGTTTGGGAACACCTGGGGATTCTGAAAGGTGTGATGCTGTGTCATATAAAAAGCACACTAATTCTGTTATAATGCTGTTTCCAACAAAGAACCCTAGAATACTTGATGATGACCATCACTCTCAAACAAAGAGGCTTGATTCAAGTGCGGTGCTCTGTGCCTTATAAGAGTCTTGTATAAAGGACATGAGTTCAGGTATGGCACTGTGTGCATGGGGACTAAACCCAGGCTTGGTGCTCTGTACTCTGCATCAGCCCTCCAGGTTGTGCTGGGGCTCCACGCTGCTCTGCTGGGTTGGAAGGCCTGCTGCTCTGCTAATATCCACCTAGTAATCCGAGAACGGATGTAGCAGCCAGGGCTACCCAGCAGCCTGCAGGGGCCCGACTTATAATTAATGGCCCCCCAGCCTGCCTGCCGGAGTGAAGGAGAGGAGAGGGACCTGTGGCAGACTTTCTGGAGCTAGGTGACTGATTCACCTGGATAGTTCCCTTCGTGATAGCCAGGGCCCTACCTATACTCTAAGCGATAAGTGCATGGTGAGGTACACTCGTTTGAGCTCTGTACATGTTATTGCATTTCACACCTACACCTACACTGTTGTCACTTAGTAATGAAATGTGTGCACAGTCCCCTGCTTCAGAAAACATCTATCAGAAGTCAGAATACATCACATAGCCACTAGTGGAAATAGAAACTTCCCACCTTTGCCTGGTATCTAGAAGCTGTGACCTAATGCAATGTAAGATGGCCTTGAAATGAGGCTATACGTGAAAAGAAGTCACACAGTCTGCTGCACACTAAATTAACACACTGTGCAGATGTTTGTGTGTGTTTGTTTGTAAGGTGGGGTGTTTAATATGAAGTGTGTACTGTGTACCCCTGTTCTGTTGGGTTAGCCCGCTATCTGTGGCTGCCAGGCAGGCCGACTGCTTCATCACTTAAAGAAACGTACGACTTCTCCCTTCCTGGGAAATGGAGCATGCTGGGAAAGGTTCTGGCCAACGGACCAGCACAGTGTGACATTATTAGAAATATGTAATATGCGTATGGGAAGATACTGCACCAGGAGTGCCAGGGAAGGGGATTTGTGGATTTCCGCGAAAAGTATCCCTTGTTATTAAAACGAGATGGATGGAATGGGATTGTGCAGAGGTTTGAAACGCAGCAGTGTTAGGTGATTTAACAGTGGTGGCCCCCAGAAACAGCTTCTACTGACCCACATTTAGCCACTACTACTAGCACTATAGTAAAGAAAAGTGCAGTGGGACTTTGGGAGAGCAAGTGATAGAGGTGCAGAGCTGTACTGAAACTCTCAGCAGTTTTCATCATATGTCAATAACCTAACATTTACATTTTTCCCCTGATGTTTTTATTTGTGCTTGAATCCAAATCAATGCTACGGTCACTTGGTACTTCTCCTCAAACCCTGATATCCAATAGGCCTGTCACTACTCCTCAAACCCTGATATCCAATAGGCCTGTCACTACTCCTCAAACCCTCATGTCCAATAGGCTTGCCACTACTCCTCAAACCCTGATATCCAATAGGCCTGTCACTACTCCTCAAACCCTGATATCCAATAGGCCTGTCACTACTCCTCAAACCCTGATATCCAATAAGCCTGTCACTACTCCTCAAACCCTGATATCCAATAGGCCTGTCACTACTCCTCAAACCCTGATATCCAATAAGCCTGTCACTACTCCTCAAACCCTGATATCCAATAGGCCTGTCACTACTCCTCAAACCCTGATATTCAATAGGCCTGTCAGTCAATATTAGACCACCATTAACGGTGGGTTCCCAATTAGCCGTAGTGCTAATAAGTGATTTAGTTTAACATACCAATCATATAGTACATGTGGAAAATTATGTTTTTAATTAATGGGTAAATGTTACAAAATGACATAAGGAATTTAAAATAATGTTCTTTATCGCAAGGGCAGTTTTTATTAATGGCATTCATACAGAAGTGGTTTTGTCATGCTTGAAGCTAAGGTAAGAGAAATAAATGGTGTATCCAGTGTCATTAGGAGTAAATGTAATGAACCATTGGTTAATCTGGGATTAATGAATTCATTCAGAATGATGACGGGGTCGTCACAGAAGCAGAGGTTGAGTAAGTTTAGATAAGTGTACTACGCATTATTCACAGTTCTGGTCCTGCTCGGTATCAACACCTTACAGGTTGAATCATAGACACGCTGGTTGAATAGCAGACAGACTGAAGGTTAAAGTATTGGGGAGGGCCGAACATTGAATATTATGCACATGTTATAGGAGCACTTGTTCAATAACAACTGCCTAGAAGTCTACCTGTGAAAGGGATTGAAAATTGGAGCTGCTACCTTCTGAAGCTCCAGTACTTACAGTCAACATGGTATGTGGAATGGAATAACTGGGTAAATCCATTGCTGAATTAAATTCTGTTGATTCATGACATTCATAAGTGATTCATATGGCCATTTAGCAAATGTGTTGAAATGGAACATAACGCTCATTAGCTGTTTCTGAGTATACGTTATGATGGGTTGTTTGCTGATCTACCACATGTTGGCTTCCCTGGCTCCTGCTGGCTTCCCTGGCTCCTGCTGGCTTCCCTGGCTCCTGCTGGCTTCCCTGGCTCCTGCTGGCTTCCCTGGCTCCTGCTGGCTTCCCTGGCTCCTGCTGGCTTCCCTGGCTCCTGCTGGCTTCCCTGGCTCCCTGAGCCTATATCAGTCACATTGCAGCTTTTTTAAGTTGCATTGCTGCTTTATAAAATCTTATTTTACTTTTCATTCCATTGTTGTTATTGTTACTGACGTCGTGAGCTGGGTAAAAGCGTATGGCGTACTGTGTGATATTGAAGCTGGGATTGGATAAGCTTCTTAGCCTAATAAAGTCATAGTGACTAGTAACATGCCAAGTTGACTCCTCTTATTTAGCTAGGCAGGCAATACAAAAACAATTGAAAGGCATTAGGTTTGAATCATTTTAGTGCATTTTATTCATTTGTTTCTTGTGGAAGTGGATGTGGAGTTAGTGACAGAGGGGACAGTTCCCCGAAAAAGTTGAAATCCTCATAGCTGAATCATTGGTCTTTCATCTTTTTTTTTTTCATCATTTTGTAAGGTCTTTTTGTGAACATCAAAAATGTTCCATCTCAAGGGAATATGTCACTACACAGTCGATTACCTCTGCATTACACAGAGATGATGTTAGATAATCAAATCCACGAGCCAGGGAACCACACTCGGTTAATGTTTTACATGCCGGAGTTCAGAAATCAACATAAGAAACTGCATTAGCTTAGGTTGACGCTAGTTTCAGTGACTAGTGAGTGACATCGTAGATCATGTTCCTCGACCATGCAGGGCTGTGGTTGGCCCCCTTCACATCCTGGGTCATGAATCCAGCCAGAGCGAGCTTGTCGGACAGGGCCAGGGTGTGACAGCATACAATGTACCATTGATTTATCTCCTCTGACAGAGGGACCTTGGCTCTGCATGGCAATAGCATCGCTGTTATAAATCATGCAAGACCTCACCCAGCGCACTGGAAATTAATTAACTCTTAACAAATCAGCATAGGGCTGATTATTCACACTTGCTAATGTGTAGCTTCGTCAAGGAACTGGGCTTTCTGGACTTTTCAAAGGTATAATGCACGTGTAGACCAGCACAGGGTGTCTTTCAGAGAGGGAGGGAGATAGAGATATACGAGAGACAGGGGGGGGAGGGGGTAAGGAGAGAGAGCTCCTTGGCATGCAGACTAAAACCTAAAACATTGGATGTGATATTAAAGTGTCCTTCCTTAATAACCAAGTAATTCTCTAGATTGAATTACTTTCCATTTTCCAGCTGAACAACCTTAATTAACAGCTTACCGCATACTTCTCAATATACTTTTCAATATACTTATCAATATACTTCTCAGTTCCCCTCCATTACAAGGTTGGGCACAAATGTTGCACTCTATGAAATGGGACTACTCGTCCTCAATGACTGTCGGATGGAGCTCTCAAGTCACTGAAGGCTCAATAAACGGCAAACAAAATGTTCTCACTAGATGGAAGTATTCAATTGAATTGATTTGTTTCATCCTTTATGTCAAGAGACTTCCTTTATGGGAACTGAAGCTCTATTGAAGTGCTTGAGAAAGTCATGTACAAGTCCTGTCATGGTCACCACATAAGATTTCAGACCTGTTTAATTCCAATGGACAATTCCAAGGTTTTTAATTATTCCTCTGATCTCATTGTCTAATGGATTTCATTACTGAACTAATAGGATAAACCTCCATTTTCTAGCTCGTAATCAGTTACTAATGGAAAAGTATAATATCTGAACTGGCTGACCCTCGAGGACCGGTACTGTCTAATAATCTCACCGCTCATAGTGTCTGGAAGGCTCCTTTAAAGAAGTCATTCAGTATGCTTTACCTGTCTTGTCATTTCCCAGGTACTTGTGACCAGAGAATGGCCAACAGAAGTGTAATAGATATTCAGCTCTCATTTTATTGACTGGAGAAAATTACCAAGGTCCTAAAGTGAATTTATTGGTACTTAGTCCCTTTTTAAGAGGCCTTTCTCAAGCTGAATTTGAATAGGAATCGGACGCGGACAATGTTTTAGTGACTACATCTAGAGGACACCACTTTGACCATTGTAGAGTGGTGTCTGATATACTATACACTTTCACTCATTTCTTTAGTCTGTGAAACTAGATGAGAGTTCTTAGTATGTTCATCACTTCTTTCTGAATCCGAATAGCGAGGGATAATTCCTTTTGCTGCAAATGCTTGACATTAGAATCATCAAATGTTCTGACTGAGACAGGAAAGAGTTATATTAACATCACACCTACTGTAGGGTGCTAGATTAACAACCTTATTTTATCCACATGCACCCTCATTGTTTTTACTCAACTTTGTTCTAATCAAAACTTATCAGAACATGCATGCAGTGTTTGTTTACTTATTACTACCATCGTTGCTGTCACAAATACACTATTACTAGTTGTAATATTGTTAGGTCTACTATATGAATCAAAATCCTGACAAATATACAGACCTTTGGTGTTGGTCCTGTTAAGCAATTATTTAATACAAATTCAAAGATCTATTTATGAAGAATTCCAGTCTTTGTTTTCCTAATTTGCTAGGGCCGTGAAAAAGCTGTCAGAACAGCTTTGAAAATGTTAGAGCTTTATTTCCTTTGTTGTCATGTTCTGATATGTATGACTAATTGCTATGGAAGCACTCAAATCGTTAAAGTTCCCACACTTTCAGTTTATTAAAAAATAAAAATTCATTGCAATTACATTAAGTGTCTCCTTTTGGGGAATCAGCACTAAAAATAATCAAATTCAGCTTCTAGGGGTTTCAAAAAGTTCCAGATTTCTCAGGAAATGAAATGGTGACAAATGGTGACAAATATGTTCAGTCAGTAGCAATTACTAACTCTCCTCCAATAATGATGCACTTGTACCTATGATTACTGCCTGGAACATATACATTCCAAATGATAGGTTTTTAATAGTTACTTGTCAAAAAGCAAAGAAAAGCTCCTTTACCAAACTACTACCGTACTCCCACTCAAAACACAGATGGAAAAAAAAGTATGCATTTTATAGTACCTCGCTCCCAATTGACTGCTGGTAGCATTATTACATGCCTTTTAGCATTTGCAATATAGTGAGCAGAAGTCAGCAGCATTTTGTACTGTAGTGCTACCTAAACACATTTAACGGTGTAGCCTCCGACACATCCCTCTGCAGCTCTGTCCCTCCCTCTGAAAGAATTCAGACCCTTTGACTTTTCCCACATTTTGTTACAGCCTTATTCAATTATTAAATTCAATTATTATTATTTTTTAATCAGCAATCTACACACAATACCCCATAATGACAAAGCGAAAACAGGTTTTTAGAATTTTTTGCAGAAGTATTAAAAATAAAAACTTTATTTACATAAGTATTCATACCCTTTGCTATGAGACTTGAAATTTAGCTCAGGTGCATCCTGTTTCCGTTTATCATCCTTGAGATGTTTCTACAACTTAATTAGAGTCCATATGTGGTAAATTAAATTGATTGGACATGATTTGGAAAGGCACACACCTGTCTACGTATATAAGGTCCCCCAGTTGTTGCTCTGCATGCCAGAGCAAAGACCAAGCCATGGGGTCAAGGAAATTGTCCCAAGAGCTCTGAGACAGGATTTTGTCAAGGCACAGATCTGGGGAAGAGTACCAAAAAATTTCTGCAGCATTGAAGGTCCCCAAGAACACAGTGGCCTCCATCTTTCTTAAATGGAAGAAGTTGGGAACCACAAAGACTCTTCCTATAGCTGGCCGCCCGGCCAAACTGAGCAATCGGGGGAGAAGGGCCTTGGTCTGGGAGGTGACCAAGAACCCGATGGTCACTCACCTTCCAGAAGCACAACCATCTCTGCAGCACTCCACCAATCAGGCTTTTATGGTAGAGTGGCCAGACAGAAGCCACTCCTCAGTAAAAGTCACATGACAGCCCGCTTGGAGTTTGCCAAAAGGGACCTAAAGACTCTCAGACCATGAGTAACAAGATTTTCTAGTCTGATGAAACTGAGATGATCTGCAGAGAAGAATGGGAGAATCTCCCCAACTACAGGTGTGCCAAGCTTGTAGCTTCATACCCAAGAAGTCTCAAGGCTGTAATTGCTGCCAAAGGTGCTTCAACAAAGTAGGGTCTGGATACTTATGTAAATGTGATATTTCAGTTTTTTATTTTTAATAAATTAGCAAACATTTCTAAAAACCTTTTTTTGCTTTGTCATTATTGGGTATTGTGTGTAGATTGATGAATATTTTTTTTTTTAAATCCATTTTAGAATAAGGCTGTAACGTAACAAAATATGGAAAAATATCAAGGGGTCTGAGTACTAAGATCATATGGAGTCGCACTATATTATCACAGTATTGAATCGCAATACATATGTGACTGACCAACTCTATATGGTCTTATGTAGCAAAATTTGAAATTGTTTTTTACATTGGATAAAGGTAGATACTCTGAGCTAGAAAATTTTATAACATAAACTGCAGTTGAGGAACAATGGGGCAAATAATTCTGCTTTGAAATTTTCTAAACTTTTGAGAAAAAGGCCATTGGATGTTCTAGTACACCTACTGGAGAGCTCTTCTTTGTCTACAGCCATTCAGCATTGTTCACACCCTCTTAAACCTTAGCCCCACCCATCTCTTTAAGGATTCAGATGTGAGGCCATGTACTAAACCGAGTGAGTAGTTTAGAAAACAACCAATGATTTCGAGACTAAAAGTGGTAAAAGTAGTAGCCTACAATAGCAAAATAATCCAGGTAAAAATACACTTTCTTGTCCTTGGCCTATATCCTAATCTGACTTTTGTGCAGGTCATGTTGTTCTTCACATTATATCACATTATAAACACACACTGTATCAAATAAAATATGTGTTTGTATCTTATTTGTCACGTGCACAGATATAGCAGGTGTAACAGTACAGTGAAATGGTTACTTGCATAGTACCAATATCAAAAACAAAGTGTCCGGATAAAAATATTTGAGCATTATTAGATAACGCTTACCTAAATTGATGGGTCATGTGAAGGAAATGCCATAACCACCCCCCAGCCACATCTAGCTAAATGGATGGGTCACTATTGTCTAGGCATGTACCCAAATCTAACTGTCTGTAGCTCAGGCACAGAAGCAAGGATATGCATATTCTTGGTACCATTTGCAAGAAAACACTCTGAAGTTTGTGTAAATGTGAATTGAATGTAGGAGAATATAACATAATAGATCTGGTTTGGATAATACAATGAAAAAAACATACGTTTTTTCTTTTTATTGTTGTATCATCTTTAAAATCAGGGGTGTCAAAGTCAAATGGACGGAGGGCCAAATAAAAAAATCAGCTACAAGACGAGGGCCGGACTGTTCGAATGTTCATTGAAAAATTTTTAAATGACGCATATAGTCTAGTGAACCTAATTGAACCTACTGAAAACCTAACAAATATATTACAATATGATCAGATAAATAAAGCAATATTTTCTTATGGCTCTGTCAGTAATCTTTAATTTTCAACAGACACAAAAGACAAATTTCCTTTATATAAATATCCCCATAACATGAACATTAAATGAAAGAAACCGGTATTCAAGGCACCATCAGTAGACTATATTTTCTATTTTAGCAAAAGTGGGCTAAATTTACTTCAAAGAAAAAACAATAATAGCAATTTTCTATCATCCACTCAACTGAAATATTTTTAAAATATAATTGGATTGAAATACAAAAAAATAAAGTGCAAAAATCTATTAATCAAAAACAACACTTTGTTTAAGGAGAAGTAACATGCAGTGAAAACAAATATTAAATTTTAACTTTTAAACTTGAACTGAGTAAAAACTCTAAATATGTGATTGCACAGTAATGTTCACTTGTTTGAGGTTGAGGGTGATACTTGGTGGTGTCCCATCTTTTCCACAAGTTCATCAATGTTCGGGGTAAGGCTCTGAGCTGAAGAAATCCTCAGAATTGAGTGGAGGTGTTCAGCAGTAAGTCGACTTCTGTGTGATGTTTTGTTCAGGTTCATCAAAGAAAACAGTTGTTCACACAGGTATGTGCTGCCAAACATAGACAACGTTTGAGCAGCCTGGATGCGCAGCTGGGGCATTGTGCCGGGGAGGAAACGGGCGAACTCCGCAGCACCCACTGCCGCATATTTTGCCCTCAGTGCATCATTGCATTGGAGGTCAATCAACTCCATTTGGAGGTTTGGTGGTGAGCTTTCCACGTCAACAGCAAATGGGTTACCGAGCAGTTCCAACCTGCTTTTTTGTGCTTCAAAGTCAGCAAATCGGCGTCGAAAGTCAGCGGCAAGCATACCTATTTTATCAGCCAACTGTGTGCTCGGGAACGCACTGGTAGAGAGCTTCTCTTTCATGGTCTGGCAGCTGGGAAAGTGGCTCAAATTTTCTTTCCGCATCTGCGTCTCCCACAGAGTCAGTTTGGTTTTAAATGCCTTCACTGTACTGTACATATCAGAGATGACACGATCCCGACCCTGCAGCTGCAAGTTTATTGCATTCAGATGACTCGTAATGTCACACAGAAAAGCCATTTCACACAGAAACATTTCGTCTCGGAGTTGTGTTGTGTCTTTCCCTTTGCTGTCCAAGAACAGACAAATCTCCTCACGAAGCTCGAAACATCTTTGAAGCACCTTTCCCTGGCTTAGCCATCGCACCTCTGTGTGATAAGGCAAATCACCATGCTCCGTTTCTAACTCCGTCAGAAATGCCTTGAACTGGCGGTGATTCAAACCTTTGGCTCTGATAAAGTTAACTGTGCGCGTGATGATGCTCATTACATGCTCCATTTTCAAGGCTTTACCGCACAACGCTTCCTGGTGTATGATACAATGATAAGCTGTCAGCTCACCTGTCGCGTTTTCCTCTTGCATCTTTTCCCGTATCTTCGCCACCAGTCCGCTCCTGTGTCCACACATCGCAGGTGCTCCGTCGGTTGTCAAACCCACGAGTTTTTCCCAAGGCAGCTCCATCTCATTTACACATCTTGACACCTCTTCATACAAATCATGCCCCGTAGTTGTGCCATGCATAGGACGTAAAGCCAAAAACTCCTCTGTCACGCTTAGGTTGGAGTCCACTCCGCGGATGAAAATTGACAACTGGGCAATGTCAGAAATGTCGGTGCTCTCATCCACAGCCAAGGAATATGCAATAAAATCTTTTCCCTTTTTCACAAGCTGCTCTTTTAGATTGATGGACAACTGGTCTACTCTCTCGGCAATGGTGTTTCTGCTCAGACTCACATTTAAAAAGAGTTGCCTTTTTTCTGGGCAAACTTCGTCACAAACTTTAATCATGCAGTTTTTGATGAAATCCCCCTCCGTAAATGGCCGGGCTGATTTAGCGATCTCTTCTGCCAAAATAAAACTGGCCTTGACAGCAGCCTGGCCTTGTGATTTGGCTTTTTTGAACAGAGCCTGTCGAGATTTGAGGCCTCGTTTTAATTCCTCTGCCTTTTGTAGCCTTTGTTCCATGTCCATATTCTTGTTTTTGTCCGCGTGTTTCGTTTCATAATGTCGTCTCAGATTATACTCTTTCAGTACCGCCACACTTTCTCCACACAGAAGACACACAGGTTTTCCAGCTACCTTCGTGAACATATACTCCGACTCCCACCTTGTTTGAAACCCCCGGTTCTCAGTATCCACCTTCCGTTTTGCCATTTTTGATGGGTATCTGAAAGTTAATTTTACTGTGATGCTGACGACTGCTGTGCCAATAAATATTGAAATGAAGCAGCCTACTGCTCGGTGCGTCACCTTTGCATTGTGGGAAATGTAGTATTGGTGCGTGTAAAAGATCTGCGGGCTGCCGGCTTGCTGCGGGCCGGTTCTAATAATAAATCAAGATCATCCCAGGGGCCGTAAAAAACCTTCTTGCGGGCCGGATGTGGCCCGCGGGCCTTGACTCTGACATATGTGTTTAAAATGAACAAGATAAAACAATCATTTAGATAGGATGATGGGGACAATTTCAGTGAAAAACATAAGAGGGCAACAGTACTTGTGCAAAGTTGCAGAATGATAACTTCCAAAATGAGTGTGCTACATGACATTTATCATGAAGTCACCCAGGTGTCCCACACAAGTAGCCCAAATGTACCCAAGTGGCCAAATTGGTGAAGTTGTACATTTTGAATGGAATAACTATATACAAAATACCAAAATGGTATTCTAACACCCCCCCCCCCCCCCAAAATACTTATTTTCCACTTGTACAATTGGTGGCTGACTAAATCTTTTTTGCTCCGCTGTATATATAGAGTACAGGGAACATAAGGTTGAATATATTATTATAGACCTGCTAGATTTACTGTCTCATTTATATTATGACATTTCAGCTAGATCTAGTGTCTTTATTATATTACAACAGACCAGCTGTATCTACTGTCTCCATTCCACTTTGGCCATTGTTGTGGGCCTGCCCTCCCCTCAACAGCCTCAAATAGGCTATTTCATTTCACAAATAATATTTTATATTATTAATTTCAAACAACGGCATTAGCATGAGAAGAACTTAGCAGTCCAAAACGATGTCCTCTCCGTTCAAAAAATATTCCTCCATTAGGGAATCGCTAAATGAATCGTCCCCGATCAATTTCTTCTAAAATTGTGTGTACATCTGTATATCTAGACTTAGCTTTAGCTTTCCCTGACTTAGTAGCCAACCTGATTGATCTATAAACAGCTGAATATACGCTTTACCAAAACAATGCTGTGCGTAACATGCGTTGCTCCTTCCGGTATGAATCGTCAATGGCGAATGAACCTCTTTACGCCGGAGTTTACTACATGGGTTGGTCTTCCAACACATAAACATTACATATTGTCATTTACCTCAGCTCATTGGCTATCTACCCAGCTAGATTTCAAGATGATCAGTGGTCATTGGATTAAAATACAGTCAATCAACGAAACAGCGGTCTTATCATTGTGCACAATGATGTCATTACTTGTTGTCTTCAAATCGGTTTCTTTCAGTCAATACGTCCCGCGAAATGACCAATCAGGTTTGGTTGTGTTACAAACAAACCAGTTGATTGCAATGAAAAAAGGAAAAGTCACGTTTTGTGTGTGTATTTACCTCAAATGTGTCGTTGAAAATGGAATGAGACGGAATTCACGACACAAGCGGTTCACAAAATGTTTCGTGTTAGGCTATAAAAATGGATTTTATCAAACAAAAGACCATTCATTGTGTAACAATGAGCATTGGGATTGCAAACAGAGGAAGATCGTCAAAGGTAAACAATTAATTTTATTGCAGTTTGTGATTTTGTTACGCCTGTGCTGGTTGAAATAGTTGTTTTTTATGGGGATCTATCGTATTCTTTCGCAGTAAATCCTTTTTTAAATCTGACAACGCAGTTGGATTAGCAAGATTCTAGGCTTTCAAAACCTGTGAGACACTTGTATTTTCAGGAATGTTTAATATGACTATTTATGTAGCGATCACCGTATGTTGTCGAATTTCATCCCGCCTACGGGTTCTGTGCGAGGTTAAATACAAATAAGAATATTAACACTACGCTTTAACTTGCAACAAAAACGACTTTCTGACTAAATTTGATTTTTATAATATCTGAAAATGTAGCTAAACTCTTACCCGAAAACATGGATGAACACTTCACTGCAGATTGGAACCATTTAACTCTGTTTTGTTTGTAGCTACCTCTTGTTTGTCCAGCTTTGTGTCAAGTCACTCCGGTTCACACTGCACTGCGTACGTGTGCGTACGTGTGCGTACGTGTGCGTGCTCTTTGTTTCTCTTAAGTGTGCTTTGCTTCTCTGGAGGTGAAGGGCACATACCGTAATATCCTGTTTTGGACAGGCAGGTTCTTACACCTTTTCTGTTGCCCCCTTGGGGTGCCATATGCTCCTCACTCTCTCTGTGAAGTGGGAAGCATATGCTCCCATGCTGATGAATCATCTTACACAGTAGCTATCAGTAACACCGCTTACATGTGTCTGGCTTCTACTGTACACAACAGATTCTGTCCATCTTGCAGTATCGGCACTAAGTCCTCCTGCTCACTAGGGAGTACACTACACCATCCCTGCTAATGGATTTCATCCTCTACGAGATCAGAACAGAAAGAGACATTTGACCAAGGTCTCATTGGGGAGGGCCCAGAACAATGGATATGTCAATCTCAATGTGTGTATGATTACCCCCCGGCTTCACTCTTTAGCAGGGGATTGACGGCAGGCACGGGAGAGCAGGAGATGGTGCAATCAGTTGGAGAATGGCCCCTTTAATAGGATTGGACTGTTTAAAAAAAGTATATGTACTCTGTAGATAAGGGGAATGTTTATCCAGTTAATGTGTCACTTTAAATACATTAGGCCCTTTTTGGCTCGCTGCCTCCCTAATCCCAAATAGCATGAGACAAACCATTTATAGATCCGCACATAAATTAGAGTGGCATTGTTTTGGATAATGACACTAATTTCCCTTGTAAGAATAGGGTTTTTGGCCGAAACCAAATTATATTATGACTCAATTGCATATTAAATCTCATAATGTGGGGGGCACTTTGGGTTTTACAGCGTTGTTAAGGTGTGGTGGCTTATTATTAGATGTAAAACAGAGGTGACCTTGGGCTGCTGGGCTAGTGGCAGAGCGATGGGCTCGGAGGAGTGTGTGTGTTCACTATAGAGGAGAGAGATACATAGGGCTCAATGCAGCACAGCAGCAGTGGTTGATAGCAGGCCACGATTAGTTTACTCTACTCTATGTTCTCTGTCACAACAAACTCCCAAAGATGAGTCAGTTCTACCATAAACCAAACACTCATCCTGCTCTCTAATTCATGGGCGTCTATGCACTTGTCTACATCTACGTTCTAATGAATGGGAAATGATCATCAAGAACCCAGGATCTGTTGTGGTTTCTAGCCTATCAAAAAACATGTGGGTATGTTGTATTTGTGTGACTATATGATCATAAATGTGTTTTCCCTTGTCCAGTTTTACACAAAAGGCCATAATCTTGAGTTCATCTTTACGTTTACCTCTATAAGGTCTTTCTCTACCCCTGTTATCTTGGTTGTCATAAAGCACCTATATTATAGTATAAGTCAGATAGGTTCACTCCATGAGGGACCATTTTAAGTAGTGTCTGAAATGTGATTGGTTTTTAC